>NC_092872.1:677041843-677346635 GCF_028372415.1 Notamacropus eugenii | reverse complement strand
TTGCTCTTTTGACCAAAGTAAAATAATAGTAATAATAACTCTTGTAACAGAAACAAATTAAATTAAATTTTAATAATTAACAGCTAGCATGTATAGAGCACCTTAAGATTTTTCAAGCACCACAAAGATAATCTCATTTTATCCAACCCTTAGAGATAGGTGGTATTATTGTCCCATTTTGCATATGAGAATACTGAGGCAGACAGCAATGAAGTGACTTGCCCAAGCATCTGAGGTCAGAGTTAAGCTCAGATCATCCTGACTTTTAGTCTAGGGCTCTACAGAGAGTGCTACCTAGCTGCTGAGGCATACTCCCAGAGAATATTGAGTTAAACAATAAACAAGTTTATTTAGTGATCATTCAGGGGATGGTTCAGAGCTATAGGAAAGGCAGTTTAGTTAAAGCATGGTCCTTAGACTCCTTAAAAGCCTAGGATGGAGGTAAGATTCAAACATGAATGTGATGCATGTTAAGTATTGTAGACATGATAAGTGCATTAGCGAGGTACCAAATAGTAACATAGGTTTTCCTCAGCTTGGTCCCTAGTGGCCTAAATACAAAAAAACCCCCAAAAAACCCAAAAACCCATCACCAGGTGAGTCAGAGGGAAGTGATCTTCCCTTGTGATCTGCAGACCAGCACAGAGGCAGAAAAATCTCTTAATTGATAGTGTATCTTTGCTGAGAATCCTTTCCAGGCCATGTCTAAACCTCTCTCTGTCAGCTATTTGGTGCTTTATAAGTGTTTGGATTTGTCCCATTTATGAAACTGATGTATCAGATTGGCCTGAGTCAGGACTGGCTTCCAACTCCTGTGAGGAAAGTACTGCAATATCATTATTCTGATTTAAAAGATGAGGAAGCTAAAACTAATGAGGTTACTGACCTTGCCCAAAATCAAAAGAGTCCTGAAGATTGGTATTCTTAGGTTTTCCTGTCTCTACTCTATCATTCACCATATATGAGTCTCAGGGTTATAGAGTTTAGGGGGAATAAGAGTTTAAAAATCATGTAATCCGTCCCTCTTGTACTAGAAAGGGGAAGGGTAAGATTTCACAGGTAGAAACTAGAAAAACTACAATTTGAACTCAGTGCTTCTGTCTTCATGTCTAATCATCATATAGCTTCTATTGAATTTCTTAAACCCAGTGCCTCTTACTGAGCAAAGGATCCAGTTTGAAACAGAGCCAGGCTTAGGCAAAATAGTGAGATCAGAAAAGCTTTGTGGTTGTTATTGGTTTTGGAGGGAGGAGTTACACTTTTGTCACTCCTCTGTGTGCCCTACTTCTACATACAGGGTCATCAATACAGTTATGAAGTCCTGGACTACTATTGGTTATACTTAGTTTTATGAAAGTCTAGGTCATGCACCATACTAGCCATAACTACATTATGGAGTCAACTCTGGGAAGCCTAGAGTGTCTGAGTGATAAGTGACCTTAAAACATGGATGCTGAAAGCAGGAGGAGATGTTAAAATAGAATATTAGTGCTGAGAGGGACTTTGGAACCTAGAAAATAGAACATTGTAACTGAAAGAGCCCTTAGAACATAGACTATTTGAGATAGAAGGTGTCTGAGAACATAGGGTGTCCAAGTTTAGGCAAACTTTACACATAAAAAATAAAAATTGGTACTAGAAGGGGACTTAGAACATAGAGCACAGAATGTCAGAGCCAAATAGAACCTTAGAACGTCCATTGAGTAGCTGCAAGGGATGTCAGGAACAATCTAGTTGAACCCTCTCCATGGACATATGAGGCTACCAAAGCCAAGAACAGGGAATGACTTCCCCAGGTCACCCAGCTGGCAAAGCTGTTCTGCAAACCTGGATTTCCACAACCTAGTCAAAGCTCTTTCTACCTTGGCATTCTGCTTCCCCATTTTCCCACTGCAGCTTGATCAATACCATTGTCATGACTCCAGAGAGGTGGACGGATGTTTTTTTCACTGCTGGCCCCTTGCAAGGCACTAATTGAAAATGACTTTCACCCATCACCTTGTAAAACACACCTGCTTCTTTCCTATCTGCATCTTTAAGCAGCTTTGAAATGAGAATT
The DNA here is from genome assembly GCF_028372415.1 of Notamacropus eugenii. NCBI lineage: Eukaryota > Metazoa > Chordata > Mammalia > Diprotodontia > Macropodidae > Notamacropus > Notamacropus eugenii. The sequence goes on along the minus strand of NC_092872.1, from coordinate 677,344,576 downwards.
GATTGTACTGCTCATACCCTCAAAACCTTCGGTTCTCAAATAATCCTAGGACACACCAGCCATCCCACCAGTCATAGATTTGCTTCATGTGATGTAGATGGATTGGTCACCGAAAATAGGACTGTCCAAGCTCCAACAAGGAACAAGGAAATTTAGTAGGGGATATTACTATGCGATAATAATAACAAACAACGATGGTACTAATATCGATAAGACTCAATAGTCTACAGAGTACTTTCTCCACCACAACCCTTGGAGTTATAATTTGCTTTGTAAGGCACCTATTTCTGAACCTTCGCCCTTCTCCTTGGTGAAGTGAATTTCAGCAGTATAGTGAAACAAGCTCTAAGTGTAGCATCAGAAAACTGGAATCCCATGCCAGCTCCACTACAGATAATCCTGAAAGTGCTTTAAACATGCCTCCTAATAACGCGATCATACTTCTCTCTTTGACACTGGTCTTGGCATGTTTCTCAGATGAGCTTGTTTCCCATTGGTCTCATCATCTGCCAAACGCTGACCCTGTTGGATGCTGCCACATTTTGCTCTGCTAAACTGTTATCTCCAGGGGATGTGATTACACTGGACCCTGCTGGACGTTGCCAGGCGCTCCTCTTCTCATCTCCCTCTTTCACGCCTCTCTGCCACACACACAGGCCTCACTGGTGCTACTGTCTGATGGTAGTTGCCACTGTCTCCAACTTCTGGCTCATTTGAAGTTCTCACCTAGGGTGTTGCCACTGTCTTTTAGCTATTTCTTTTAGAAAAGACCAGAAATCCTTGCCCTCTCTTCTTCTCTAAAAGTCTTGACTTCTACTAAGATCTTTCATCTCCCTAGCAGGAAATTTTCAAGCCCTGATGTCAAGAGGTTAAGAGAGATGGGGAGGCAGCGTTATCCCAGCTCACTGATGCCCTCGTGCTTAATATTTTCTTTAGTTGACTCCTCTGGGTAAAGGATTTAGTCCCTTGCTCAGGGACCTCGTCTTATCTTATAGTGACTAATTTACTTCTGCAATTTTCATCTCTGAAGGCTAGTCTACGAAGCCAGTTAACAATTGTTTTACCTAATAATTACCAAACAGATCTGGAAGTTTGGACTTCCCTCCTGTGTTATTTATACCCTAAGTTGTTTGTTTGCCTGTTTCCTGTGTGTTCATCTTTAAATGAGTGGTATGGAAGCAAACGGAGCCCAGAGAAATAAGTCATGCCCTGTTCCTTTCCCAAGCAGATGCAAACACACACACAGTTTTACTCCATACCTTTATACCATGAACTCTGTTTATTCCCTGAAAATCAAGTTGTGTGCCTCAGAAAAAGCCCATGACAGGCTCACATTGGTTCAGTGTTAGATTGACTACTGCCCCCAGTGAGTCCTGTATTCTTGTGGTGTGCCTACCTGCAAATATCAGCATCTTAGAGAGACAGTTATAGTATAGTAGAAAGGATACTGGAGGAGAGACCTGGGTTCTAGAAGTCACTCACCTATGGGACCATGGCTAAAACATTTCTTCTTTCTGATTCTAAAATGGAGCGTAATAATCCACATACTACATAATTGACAGGGTTCAGTTGTAGAAAGCACAGTGTAAAGCATAAATGCTAATGAAATGCAAGTAATTATTATCCTTCCCAATGACTTCATTGATTCAGAAGATCAGTTCATATTAAAAACAAACAAAAATAAAATGAATCAAACAAAAGACAATTTTGGAAGCCATCCTTTTCCTAATTCCAATCAGAATTCTTTGACTATTTTTTCCTTGCCCACCACAGAGGAGCTACTGGGACGATATTCTGTAATATGCCCTTATTTAAGTCCTGAATGAAACAAAGTAAGGATTTCCTTCCAAGTTGGAAGAATCAAGTTTCCACTAAAGTTAATGCCGACATCAACATATTAATCCAGATGCTTCCCCTGGGGAATCTTGGAAGAGCTACTTTATCCTTCCTTTTTTTTTTCCATCAGTGGAATCTCTAGATCCTATAAAACTACAATGCAAATGTTTGTTCTGATGTGATATTTTGGCAGACCTCTCATGTACACGGGCCAGAACAGGCAGATTGGAGAGCTCTAACTGCTGTTTCCGAACCCCACAACCTGTCCTCAGTCAAAAGGAAAAGCATGACCCTAGGGAAGCAAAAATCAAATATTTCACAGAATGAGCAGTTGGATTCTCTAATCTGAATCACTGTCATCTGCAGAAACAGACCTCCTTTCCCTAGATCCATCTAGAGCAGTGGTGTCAAACTCAAATAGAATAAAAGGCCACTAAACCACATATGAGGATCCCTGCAGGCACATATTGACTTAGAAAAGCACATATGAACATTATGTTTTATTGTACTTTTATTGTTAAATGTTATCCAATTACATTTTAGTCTGGGTCAGGCTCCCTGGGAATATTTGGGTCTGCATGTCACCCTGAGGCAGGGCGTTTGATATCTCTACTTTTGAGGATCATGGGATCCAGTGAAAGTTTCTTAAAGATAGAGAAATTCTGGACATATTTGAAGGCAGCAGGAAAGAAGCCAGTTAATAAGGAGAAGTTGAAAATTATCACAAGAGAGGGAATGATAGAAGAGAAGACCAGAGGAGGTAGGATTATAGGCCAAGGAGATGGGCCACCTTATCTTCTGAGGCTATAGTGCCTTTAAAAAACACAAAATAAATGGCATTTTGGAAATCATGAAGAAATGAGATCAATGTTGACGAATTACTGCAAAACCTTAGATATAATCTTAAAGTTTTAAGCTAGAAGAAACCTAAGATACCATCTAGGCCAACTTTCACATTTTGAAGATGAGTCTAATTAATGACCAATTCCAAGGTAATACAGCTAGTAAGGAACAGAGAGAGAGAGAGAGAGCCAAGAACTGATCACAAGTCTTCTAAGTCCTAATCCAGTTCTTTTCAGTGATTGAATGGACCAACTCATCCAGATAACTGCAAGACTGTTAATTCACTTTGTACCCTGTAGACAGAAATAACATTTGGGCACTGAAAATGGAATATAGAAAACCCTGTTTGGAAGAGATCTACAAAGGTTCTTCAGAAATCTACCACCTTCTTTAGGAATGACTGAACCTAACCAGACAGATAGGTATCAGTCTTCTTCTTAAAGATGTCTGAGACAAGGAGCTCCCTCAACCATATGAAACAAGAAGACAATGAAGATAAAAAAAAAACAACTGAGGGTTTTAGTGCACGATATGTTCAGTTGGTATGAACAGAGTAACATGATAGCCAGAAGTTAGCGTGATCTTAAATTGCATTAAGAGAGGCATAGAATCCATTGCTTGTAGATCATGCCAGAGATTATACTTGGCTCACATGGCCTTCAGGAACCTAGGGTCACCTCTATGCCATAGAAAGGCATCAGAGGAGGCTAGTACTTATTGTCTACTCTGTGCCAGACAATGTGCTTAGTCCTGTGGATACCAATACAGTTTAGGAGGAAAATAACACATGCACACAAAAGGAGACTGGAAGTGGGGATGAAGCATAGGGTGAGGGATGCGCAAGATGACATGGTATGGAGAAGGCTAGGAAGTAGCATAGAGGCCTAGTTCTAGGTAAGATATGGAGGAGACTCACCTGTCAGAACTAGGGGTCCCAGAGGGGATGAGTCAAAGGTTACAGTTCAGAGAGATGAATATGACGTCCAGAGTGTAGGTGAAGAGATTACTAAGAAATAATATTGAGGCCTGGTTCTAGGAAAGATGACGCAAAAGCTCATGTATCAGATGCAGGGAACCAGAGGAAGTGTCCAGGGGTGCAGGGAGGGAGAACCACGTTGTGAAATACCACTAGAAATAGTTCATCCTTCTGTAATAATTTATAGTGTAAAAAATGCTTTCCTTGAAACAATCCTGGGTGCCTCATAGGAAAAGGAATAGCGACCAGGCCTACACCTTCATTGGCATGAGGAACTCTGTAAACCAGCACATGTCAGCAACTTCTTTGTGCCTTATAGTCTTAGAGAGTTATCTTAGTGACTGAGAAGTTAAGTGATTTGCCTAGGGTGATGTAGCTAGTGTGTATTATTGTTGTCAGAGAGTCCTCATAACCAAGTATGTGGAGAGCTGGCCTTGTGGTTAGTAAGACCTGGAAATTCCCTAAGCATCTCTGTGTCAGGAGCACTTTGCCTTAATTTTGTTATTATGAAGGTTGTGATTTCATCAATGTTACGAATCCCAAGTGAGCACATTCTCTCTACTAATGCCACCATTCTTACAGGTGTAGAAAGTTACTTGGGACATCAAGAAGTCAGGTTACTTGCTCAGGCTCACACAACCATTATTGGTCAGAGGAAGGATTTAAACCCAGCTTTTCTTGATTCTGAGGCCTGCCAACTCCTTATATATTACGACTGGACTGTCTCTCTTGGTTTACACATTTTAAGTTCTTAATAAATATTTGTTGAATTGAATTAAGCAATCTGCAGAGGGCAGTACTGGAAGCATTCTTGTCTTCTTTTTACAAATGAGCAAACTGAGGTATACTGATTTACTCAGAGTAACCTGATAAAAGTGTGTTGCAGCTGAAACTTGAGTCTCTTGACTTCAGCTACAGTGCTATTTCTTTTCGATTGTACCACCTCTCAGAGAGGGCCTCAGATATTCATATTTCACATTTCTAAGGACAATGGGAACCCTAGTCACTAATTGCCAGGATCTCAGATACAGTATATTTGGGGTCTGTAGGCATGTGGCTTCAGAAATATCTTCTCACCCAATAGGGTTGGGAGAATAAGGGGTGGAGGTAGGTAAGGTGGTAAGAAATTTGTGTTCCATATCCTCCAATCTCTCATTGAAGAAAGAACATCCCTGATGTACCAGCCTAAAGACTGTTCATTTGTGTTCCACCTTTGTCTGTTTGCAAAATATAGGCAGGCAAATGTGAATCAGCTTGCCTTTGAAAGCGTGATTCTAAGCAATTACCTGGGGAAAGTCTACCTTCTCTTCCCTAACTAGGCCTGTCAGAATGAGCCCAACAACGGCACGCCGCCACTGCTGAAATACATGTGTGCACTGGTATGCTGGCCCCATCCAATTAAACAGCCAAATGTTGTGCATACAGACCCTTTGCAGTCCATAGGAAGACTTATGTAAGTTCATTTTCATAGAGTGTGGTGTGGTGTATGTGTCTTTAGACTTTAACTGACAGATTCCCACAGTGAAGAGACGAGGGAGTTATCAATTATATGGTTAGCTGTGTGCTGCAATTGTACGCTCTGCAGCTTTCTGACAGAAGCAGGCCGAAAGGGATGTGTGGATGTGTGGAATATCATTTGGATGCTGCGGGCCTGTTAATATTTTAGGTCTAGATCCCCAAATCTAAGAAGATGTGCCCTGAAATAATGTGAGCCTTTAAGAAGGGTGCATTAATAGCTGGTGATCACCAGTCTCCTCATGTTCATTTCTGAAATAGATTTGATTTGCCGTATAAAAGCACTGCTGAGAGTGGGCTGAGGTTCTGAGCCAAGCTCTGCTAAGACTGTTAGACAGATTTAGTCATATTTGGATCTTGGCAGGGTGCTATTTTGAACATTTTCTGGAAATGGGAAAACTACCCAGAGTAGCTTGACTATAAAAAAAAAAAATTAGAGACAGTAGTAAGAGCTATGGTACCCTTGGTTCTGTCTACATCTTCATACTTATTTAATAAATATTTATTGCATTTACCATTCAGGACCTGCTTTCAGAGTAAGAGGCATCACACCTCTCTCATAGAGTGATTCCACGAAGGTCTTGGGTTCCGAAAATATCTTTCTCCCCCTTTCTGCACATTCCCAATGTGCAACCTACTGCTACCTGAAATTCCACTGTCCCCCTTCGCCCCATCTCCTTGAGGAACTTGAAGGTTCAGGAGTGAGAGATTATTATTTGAGATTCATCTTCCACCAAAACACTGAGTTAGCTTGGGAAGTCACTTTTCCTTTCAAGGTCTTGATCCATAAGGGTAAAATGAGGAGAAGACATTAGATTATCTTGAAGGTTCCTTCAAAGTTGGCATTCTTTGTTCAGTATTAGAACTATGTTCTAAGGTTCCTCTTAACTCTCTTAATTCTATTTTCTAACATTCTTTGTTCTGTAGTCTAAGGTCTTCATATGTTCTTTAGTAGTAGGAATTCGTTTGCCTCAGTTTCTTCTTCTACAAAATGAGCTGCAGAAGGAAATGGTAAATCACTCCATTATCTTTGCCAAGAAAATGCCAGATAGGGTCAGGAAGAATCAGACACAAAAATGACTATAAATAATAAATGTCCTCACAATAACCCTGGGAGATAGGTGCTACAATTATCTTTGTTTTACAGATAAGGAAACTGAGACTGAGAGGTAAAGTGGTTTGCCAAGTGTCTCATGGTAAATTATTGTCTGAGACAGAATTTGAATTCATGACTTCCTAATTCCAGATCTAACACTTATCCTCCACACCATCCATCTAGGAGCCTACTTCACAGCATTGTTTTGAGGACATTGAGATAACATTAAGCATGTGGTTTTACAAACCCCAAAATAATATCTAAATGCTAATTTGTGTCAATATTATGGCCAATGGCCCCCACCAGTTTTAGAGTGAGATATTCTGCCTTGCCTGCCAAAGAAGCTGTGTGAAGCTGTGTCCAGCTGTGCCTCTGCTAAGATGAATAAGATGGCACCAGAGGAAAGATCTACACAAAATGCGCATTTTGCATACCACTCAGAGAGAGTATTAGTCAGTTCCTTCCTCCCCCAGCCATGGCCCCTTCAAAAGCAAAGCCCAAGAAGAACGCACTATTTCCTCGGACTCTAACTCTTTCAGAACCACCAAATAGTGATGAGCATTCAGTCCCTGACAGATGAAGCTGTTGTGGCATGTGCACTAGATTTCATTGAGGGCTTAACTAGGGAAAGAACTTTTTTCAGTGGGCAGGGTGAGGCAGGGTTGAGGGTTTACTCCAGCAAATGCTCTGTTCTACCACTCTGACACACCACATTATGTCAGAGAAGTGGAAATGGTTTGCTCAGTAACTCTCCGTGGTGGGATTCCAGCCTGTTGTGTTGTCCTGGATGCTGCATGTCAACACTGCCAGAGTAAAGAGTGGTGTCACAGCCTCGTTATCCCAAATCACTTCACATCTTTGGGAGGCAGGCAGAGTACAAGCCCAAGGCTTACTTAGGAGTGGGAGTCCTTATTCTGCAGACTACGGTAAGCTAATGATTTATCTGGAGCCTCCCGTCTGAACTGATGCTATTTCCAAAGGAGGGCAGGAGCGACAATCAAAGTCTGTTGACACTCGCATTTCAGTCGGCGGCATTGGCTGGCTCCATCAGCTAGGATCTTGGATACAAAGCGCTTGCCTTATAACTGAATGAGGAATGCAGTTGCTATGTCAGGAGGTCATGGCTGAAAGCCAAAAATGCATCAGACTGACCTTTGCCTGTCCTTGAGAGGTGGATTGTAGGGTCCCTTCAGGGTCAGATTTCTATCCGACATGTTTCTCTAAAATATAGCATGAATGCAGGAGAAATGTCAGATTTAACTAGTGCACTGTGACACTTGCCCAAACAGAAGCTGGTGAAAGGCTAAGGCAGCCATTTTCTTGAGAGATAAGGCTAGATGACTTATGTGTATGATACAGACTTATCGAAAATTACTTAGCTATTTTACCCAGAAATCATAGGCAGTGTTCTACAGAAAGTCATCTGCAGCAGACCTCTCTGATCAAACTCTTAAATGAAATTACATTGCTAATGTGCCTCTACTACCTTACCCCAACCATCTCCATGCCAATCCCTGTAAAATTTTCCCTATAACCTTATATACATGCAGAGAGAGTCTGTAGTATACAATAGGCATACCCTGACAAATGTTATTAATTTCTTCTAAAAAAATACAACTTTAGAAAAAATAAGGCTATGAGGACAGTAAGTTGCATAGAAAGCAATATGATAAACTAGGAAATAAAGAGCCCAACACTTGGAAGCCCATGCCACTGGGACCTAAGTGCTAGCAGGTGTCATGGCCATGACCATCTAATGCATATCTCAGAAAATGGAACAAAAGGAGACTATGCAGACTCTTGTGATGTTTCTCTCCAAGGCTTCATTGTCATTTTTTAATGACATAGAATGGATCATTGCAAAACATCATTAATCAGGTCAGTGTTATATAGATTGTTCCTGACTTGTTTTAAACACAAAATGCCACCAAACTTATCTTTAGCCCCATCAGTCTCTTATTCTCCATCTCACCATCTTTTCTGCTATGATGTATTTAGGGTTTTCAGACTTCATAACCTGCTAAGGGAGGAAGGAGAAAAGCCTGGAAAGTATGCCATATAAAGAGCACTTGAAGGAATTAGGAATGTTTATCTGGGAGAAGAAAAGCCTTGGGAGAGAGGGGGTTGCAGTAGCCCTCATCAAGTATAAGAGGGCATTAAAGACATTCTACTTGCCCTCAGAAGATTCTATAGAACTAGAAAAAGATGAGATAAGAGGCAAAATGAATAATAAACAGAAAGAACATTGCATATCACACGTGAAAGCTGAATTTGAATCACATCTCTGATATGTAAGGAGCCAGTTTATAGGAATAAGAGCCATATCCCAGTGATAAAAGATGTAAGGAGATAAACAGGAAATTCCCAAGGGAAAAAGAGTATAGCTATATAAAAAATTCTGTGTATCATTAATAATTAGAGAAATTTAAATTAAAACCTTTTTGAGGTTCTGCTTCATACCTATAAGATTGGCAAAGATGACTAAAAAAAGAAAATAACAGATTGGAGGGGCTTTGGGAGAGCAGTCTCATTTGATAGACTGTTGGAGGAACTATGGATGGGTCTAGCATAGTGGGGAGCAATGACGGAATTATGTATTTTTAACCCAGTTTTTCCATTGCTAGGCCTATAACTTAGACAGACCAAAGAATGAGGGAAAAGTCCCAGATGTGTAATGGACTTATAGCAGCCCTTTTTTGTGGCCAAAGAATTAGGGCATGCCAATTAGTTGGAATGACTGGATAAAATGTGATTATTTAGTGGAATATTATAATGTTACAAGAAATGAGGAAAAAAGATGATATCAGAGAAATGTGGAAAGATTAACATGAACAGATGCAGGTGGAAACAAGAGGGACCAGAAGATTAAGTTATTGCATTAATTTTATAAATTACATAATTTATAAATTTTATTTTATATTTTTTATAATTTTATAAATTTTTAAATATGTCATTTAAAATTTTTAAATTTTATTTGAATTTTATTTAATTTTTTAAATTTAATTTTTTAAATTATTATTTAAATTTTATTACAAATTTATAAAAAGGGATAATTTTGAAAGACTGAGAATTGTGAATTCAGAATTTGGATTACAGAATATTGGTAAAGAAGAATGCTTCTCTCCTCCTGGCAGAGATGATGAAATAATATGCAGAATAAGAAATGTATTTTTGTCTCGACTAATATAGGAATATATTTTTTCTTGACTGTGCTTCTCTGATACAGGAGTTCTATATTTTCTTCCTATTTTTTCAGTAGATGGAAGGAAAAGGATGGAAGAAAATGTTTGACAATCAAGAAAAAACTACTTGAAAAAAATCTCACCTCTGTGACTTCTTACTGAATGACCTTGGACAAGTCACTTCATTTCCCTCATGTATAGAAGGAGAGGGTTGGCTTAGCTGGTTTCTAAGGTTTCTCCAGTTCTGAGGTCTTTAAAGTCATGATCCTCTAAGTTATGGAGGGGCAGATCTTGTGTTGACATGAGGAAACTTTCCTAAGAATTAGAGGTGTTCAAAAGTGGAAGCAGTTCCTTGATAGGTAGTGACCTACTACATGATTGGAAGTTTATAAGTAGAAGATGGATTATCACCTGTTAGCGATATAGCAGAGGTTATTTTTGCTCAAATACAGGAGGGATTACTAACTTCTGAGGTTTTTCCTTATTCTGAGATCCTTTCCTATGGCTTGGGGAGAAATTAAAGACCTTGGTTGTGAATATTTTCCCATCTGTCAACATTAAATCTGAAGAGTTTTCAAAGAGAAAAGGATTTTCTAATTATTTTAGAGGCAGCTAGTTAGCTCAGTGGATAGAACTCTGAGCCTGGAGTCAGGAAGACCCAAGTTCAAATGTGTCCTCAGACAGTTAGTAGCTGTGTGACCCTGGGCAAGTCACTTAATCTTTGTTTACCTTAATCTACTGAAGAAAAAAAAAATGGCAGCCACTCTAGTATCTTTGCCAAGAAAACCCCACAGACAGTATAGTCTGCTGGGCCACCAAGGGTCAGACACTACTGAATCAATCAATTTATAATTCACTTGATGGCATTCAGCAGTCCTTTCAAGTAGGAGACTTAGTGATGTCGTTCACCGCAGATTAATAAATTTAAACATAAGTGAACTTGGAAGTTTAGTATTATCTTGCTTATTCAATATAGCAGTTATTGATTTTAAACTACGTAGTCCCTTTATTCTGGCTTGTTTATAATATGGGCACATTTTTCTGCTTTCTTATAGGAATAGGACAGAGAAATTTGAAAAAGTGTAGAGGTTTTGTTATTTTGTTTCCTTTTCAAGCAAAAGTGAGATTTTTTTTCAATTTAATTGAACCGCTAAAACTCGTTCATTCTTTCCCTTGTACAAGCAGATCTAGAAAGGGAAGAAAAAATGACATTTCTGAATAAGAACATCTTTCATGGTTTTTTCCTCCTGTGTTAATTTTAACATGGGATATTGCTGTAAAAGATGTTTTGAGGAATCCTGGAAAAGATATTTTAAAGGACTCCTCACATGGCCTCATGTTTCGGTTCCGCTCTGCGTGGCAGTACATATTAGTGCACTTCTGCTCATCATGTTCTATATTCAGAAACAAGGGCAAGCTAATTTACTTTGTCGACAATGAGAGAGTCATAGGCAAATTGGTTCAAGCTCCTTGGTCTCTCTTCCTTCTTTGTGACTCCATCATGCACTCCCTCACATACCTACTCCTGAACACACAAGACTACCCCGGCCTGTGTTTAGCTATTCTCCAGCTTATTGGCTAAACCAAAGAGTGACCTCAAAACCAAAGTGTAATCTCTCAGTTGATTTCAATTCAACTTTCATTTCATTTTTACAGAAATTTATTAAGTAATTTAATGCAGAGCATGTACTTGGTGTTGAGGAAGATAGAAAATTTAGGACTCATTTCCTACCCTCATAGAGATTTCAGGCTAAAATTTTCTTTGGGGCTTTCATGCAAATGAACAAACGATGTGTGAGACTGGTTAGTTTTGTCTGTGGAACATAGTGATTCTCCCTGTGAACATTCCCTTACATAGATACCAACAACATTAATAGCAGTGACCAGCCCTCTCATAAATGAATTTTCCTGTGAGAATTGGGAGAGTAAAAACTAGACTTCATGTGAGGAAACACTTACTAATAATCAACCCTATCCAGAACATAATGGATTCCACCAACTGGTGTCTTCAACTAATACTGGATGACCACTTAGAGAATACAGTATAGAGAGAATTGAGGTCAGTTGTAGGTTGGACCTACATGTCCTCTGAAATTCCATCCAACTCTTAAGATTCTGTGATTTGTGTCGGTTGAGAATATTGGTAGGCAGGGGCAAATCCATCACTTTCTCACAGTACCAGTAATAACAATGACAATATTGATAATAATGTCAATGCCAATGACAACTCCTATTTCTCTGGTGCTCTTAGGGTTAGGAAAGGTTTACAGGAGAGTTTAAGAAGTGCTTTCCTCAAAATAACCTGTGTAGTTCAAGTATTATTAAGAGACTGAGACAAAAAGGGGTAAAATGATCTGTCCAGTCACATTCCTAACAAAGATCAGAGCAGACTTTAAACCCTTTTCACTTGACTCAAGCATTTTTTCCATTACACTATTCTGCTGCTGGTGTGCATCTAAACATAGGCTTTGACTCTTCTAGATTTGACTTTCTCCATCAAAGAGTCTCTTGGGACTTTTTTTCTTTTTTTAGTTTTGGACCAGACCTGTGACCTCACCAGTATGGAAATTTCCTTCACCAACCTTAAGACAGATTGTCTATAACTCATAAGAGAGTTGCTATGGGGCAGACACTAAGAGGTTAAGTGATTTATCCGTGTTCATACAACTAGTGTGTCAGAAGCAGGTCTTCCCAATTCCAAAGCTAGCATTCTAGCCACTACATCATCCAATCTCTCAAGAATTAGAAGCCAGCTAAAGAGAAAATCCTGAATTCCTTTGTACAGCTCTCTACAACCAAGAAGTTGCAATAGGCTTAAGATAACAAGGTCCAAGTTAGAACAATCCCCTTCACATATATAGCCTTATCTGGGAGGTTATAATAAGAGAGCTAGAGGTCACAACTAAGCAGCTGATGGTTCTGTGCCCTGATTAGGCAGCTTCTAGAGATGCAGTTCTCAGTACCTTAGTTTAGGAAAGTCATTGATAATAAGCATCCAACAGAAAATCAATCAAGATAGCCAAGAAACTCACTTTCATGCTATATGAGAAACAATTGAAGAAACTGGGGAGATCTGAAGAAGGAAAAATCTAAGTAAAACATGATTGTTGTCACCAAGTATCTGAAGGGTCTGAAATGTAGAAGATGGATTAGACATGTTTCAGTTGGCCCCAGAGGACAAAAATGAGGACCAGTGGGTGAAAGTTGGAGAAGCCAATTTAGATTTCATGTCAGGAAAAGCCTAACAGTTAGAGCTATCCAAAAGTGAAATAGCAAGAGATATTGGTTTGTCTCTCATTGGAGGCTTTGAGCAAAAAGTTTGTTTAACCATATGTTGTGTATGTGATAGGGGAGATATGTGTTATGTCCTTCTATTATAGTGTAAGCTCTTTGAAGGCAGGCACTATCTGACTTTTGTATTTTTGTCCCCACAACAGTACCTTGCACGTTGTAGGTGTTTCATTTTATACTTGTGGTTGATTGATTTAGCTATGTGTTGGACCCAATGACCCCTGCATTGACTTGGTTTGGTGCTTTCTTCCACCTCAAGAAATTCTTTGACTCTATAATAACATTCTTGTTTCCAAAACTTTGAATTATCACATAACCCCCAGGGTTAGGGGTGGAAGAAGGACTAGATTAAAAATTCCTCCTCTTAGGAAGAGGATAGGACCTAAGCAAGCTAAGCAGAGGTCAAACCATGTCAGGAACCAGAAGGAGCAGGTTTCAGATCTAGAGCCTAAAGCACTGATTTCAAGCCAGGGAAGTCTTCATGGGATCAGGAAGCAGGATATCAAGTGTAATGACAAAACAACTAACTGTCCAGGGCAATCCAGTACTGTGTGCTCCTCACTGTATCCTATTCTTGCTCTCAAACTGGGGCTTCCTATGTTCCCTTCTGACTCAGCCATATCAACAAGTATATGAACTTGGACATTACTCAGCACTCTTATGTCTTATCAGCTGTTTCAGCTGTGTCCAACTGTCCATGACCCCACTTGGGGTTTTCTTGGCAAAGACACTGGAGTGGTTTACCATTTCCTTCTCCAGCTCGTTTTGCAGATGAGGAAATGGAGGCAAACAGGTTAAGTGACTTGTCCAGGGTCACACAGGTAGTAAGTATCTGAGGTCAAATTTGAACTCATAAAGAAGTCTTCCTGACTCCAGGCTACCTTGTACTCCATTCTATCCCTTGTACCACCTAGCTGTGCACCGTATCAAATCAAATCATATTGAAAGCCATCCTTCATCTATGCAGCCTCACTTAGATAAACTTTTACCTGCCCAGTGTACCCATTGTCCTGTCTGGTTTTTGTAAATCTCTACTGTGTTCTTACCTGGTATACCCTCAGTTCATTTTACCCGCTCCATCTAGAGCTCATAATCTGTTGACTTCATAGGAGCACCGTATTACAGGACTTAGAGCTGGAGGGGGTCTTAGAGATCACCTAGCCTGAGGTGATTCTCACCTTGGAATCTGTGAACTCTCTTTTTTTGTAATTTAATTCTGATAACTGTATTTCAATGTTTCCTTCAAAGGTTTCCTTTGAAATCCTATATTCTTAAATTTAGGCATTTAAAAACATGGTTCTTGGAAGGTGACCACAGATTTCACTAAAGGACCCCACAACACACAAAAAAAGATAAGAACTGGATGTGTAGGAGCCAGCTTGAACTGGCTGGATTGTTAGATTTTTAGTGTGAGCATTCACACCTCAGAAATCTGTAAATGCTACAAATCAGGGCTGATTTATTATTTTGTTTTGATTATCTAGACTTAAGAATATGATGGAGAAAATGCTAATAAAGCAGATTAAATTTAAAAGTGTGTCATGCATACATTTTTTCCTGGAGAGCCTGTTATTAAAAATTTTACCAGCACAACATTGATAACCCCAATCTAGCCAAACCCCTTTACTTTACAGATCAAGAAACTGAGGCACAGCAGAGTCATTTGTCCAAAGTCACATTCTTCTCTATACCTTCATCTTCCTCATATAATATGGTCTTAGAACCCTTTGAATTTATCCAGTCATAAGGAAATAGGCAGCTATGTAGCATCATAGACTAGATGAACAGGATCAACTTGCTTTAGCACAATCCTTGATTGTCCACTGCTGAATGAACACAGCTGTTTCCAATGCAGGAAACACTAGAAGCAGCCAAGAGCTGGTCACAGCTATATTCTGCAGAAAATAAAAGGGGATCAGTGCTCCTCCCAATTACTAGGGTAAAAAAAGGACATCAACAGGGTCACATATCAGTGAGTTAAATTGGTCATTTCTTTCTTGCAAGAGCTCAATACCCATTTGGATACCAGATTTCTTAAACTTTTTTCTGGACTTAGAATGTGCACATTAATTTTCCCTTTTGGTTTTTGGTTCTACCGTCTTGCTGATCTATACTTGCAGATTCAGGGAATACTTTTAATCCAGGTCTCACTGACTTGTTACTTTGAGGTAGCCAGGTTTTTATTCACACAACCCACTGCTTGTTTTTGGCCCTTCTTCAAATTGATGCTTCTGCAAAGAGTCCTGCGCACAGTAGGGCATCTATTCTTCAAGTATCACAGCTTGCTGAAAAGAGATCTTGGAGTGAGAGTCAAGCTAGACCTACCCTTAGCCCCACACTGAATGTACTCATTGATACAATAATACAAGTCCTAAGAAACAAGAGATAGCTGGGTATGTATTCCCAGACTCCATGCCAGGGACTACCCACTCCCAAGTTCACATCCAGGGACAGGGGGTCATCGTAATCTCAGGTGCATTTCTATGGTAACAATTGGATCTCTTCCTGCGCTGCCACCCATATTGTCATCTGGTGGTTTAGTAACAATACTGTGCTATAATGAAAAAAAAATGAAAGGTGCCATCTGGCTTCAGATCTGCCAGGATCTCCCGCTCCCTTTTACCACATCCCTCCTCATTTGCTCTGTGCTGCTATGCTTGACTAGACTGAGTGTCAATCTCTACTTTTTGCTGTTGCTTCATACCTTTGATAAAGGCCAAAACAGGTAATGAACATAGGAAGGAATTTCCTGTCAGAGACACAGATGTCACATGAAAGAAGAGGAGTGAGTCTCAAAGGGGACTTGTCTGAGTTAAGAAACCTGGGAATGGGAGTTTGTATTTTTCTTCTTGCATTGGGGAACTGGAGGGCCTCATTCCAGCTCTGTGCCCTCTGGATAAAACTCTAAAAAGCTGCCAAAAATGCTTCCCAAAAAGGAAAGCAAAACATGCCCAGAAAAGTCAAAGAAGATGAAAGAGAGGAAAAAGAGGAGGCATTCACAAATTTGTGACTTTGCATTTTGCAGCCAAGATGAGCTCATCCATATTTGCCCTCAAGTCAAAGTGTACCTGAGTTTGAATCCCACTTACCGTACTTATTACATACTTTACTACATCCATGACCATGGTCACAACCTTCTCAGACCTCATTGTCCTCATTTGTAAAATGAAGGATTAGATGTCCTCTGTGTGGGTTCCTCCTTGTTCTAGACCCATGTACCTGTGAGTCTGCTGAGTGTCCTTCCAGTGCTCACCAGGTTAGCAGACAGAAGATCCAGGCCTGCTTCTTTGATTGCTATCTTAGACAGTCTTTACTAGCTGCTGAGGAATTGGTCCATGTCAGGTGATGAGCAGCTTCTCCTAATTAGAAACTCTGGTTTCTCTAACACTTGGAGGTGGGTGGAGAGTAAAGGTTACCATCGCCTTTTTCACATACGTGGAGGCTGGAACTTAGGTGCAATGAACTTTCTCTGTAGTTATTCAGTGTTGGATATGGGATTTGAAAGAACCCAGGTCTCCCAAACTCCAACGTGAAGATTCTACAATACACAACCTCAGGGCAGATCTTCAGTTTTATCATCCTGCAATTCCTCCAACCATTTCTGTTTTGCTCCAAGGATTACCTTCTAATACAGAATGATTGAGTGAACCAAATGATCAGCTACCTCCTTTTTTGGCCAAGGCCAGAATGAATGAATGAATCATTTAATCAGTGAGTGAATGAATGAGTAAATGAAAAACATTTATTAAGCACTTTGTACCAAATATGGTGCTAAATGATAAGGGATACAAAGGAAAACAAAAGTCTTTCCTGTTATAGAACTCACACTTTGATAGGGGGAGATGATATATATATGAGTTCAGTCTCAGGTCAGATGGAAAGAATCAGAAATCCTAAGTCTCAGTGACAGGGTAGATGGCAAGGCCCAAGAGTCCTTAGAGTCTATTGGCAGGTTAGTTGACTTTGTCTAGGAACGTAGAGGATCCTATCAGTAGGGTAGATGCTAAGGCCTCATGTTCCTTCATATTTCCAGCATAATCTTAGTTGGTAGATCTTACCTCATCCAAGCTGCCATGTTTACTCTGCAGAGCAGGGGCTTGGAGGGGCCTGGCCCATAATTATTAGAAAGTAGAAAGGGTGCTTGAGACACCAAGTGGAGCAGGAGCTCTGGGTTCTTAGCTGCAGTGGGGGACAAGTGTTTATAGAAGTGGGAAAGGGTAGAAGGCATTGGTAAGAAGGCTGAAGGAGAAGGGGACCTTCTGGTGACCACCCTAATGGGGTATGGACAGGCTGAGTATGGGGAAATAAAGAGAGAAAGGGGGAGGTGTTCTCACTGGTGGCTGTTCCCATCCAGAGCTGGTATCCATTCTACCTTAGCATCATCCGGGGATGTCCAAATTAATTGTGATGGTGTCAGGTTCTTCTTGCCCCTCACAGACCAGATGTTCTAGCCATAGTGAGCTTTTCCAAGTGGATGCCTCATGCTCCTCATTATACTTTGGATTCAGAGAGACAAGACATAGAGATAAAGAGGATACCATCCTTTCTTCAAAGAACTCCTAGTCTACTACATAATTTGTATAGATTGATTTGCATGTATATATGTTTAAACACATCTGGACACACAGGAAACCATTTAAAGAAAATCACACTAATTTAAAACCACATTACTTTCAAGTGGTATGTTTTATGTTTTTTTCTGCAAATGGACCATTCTGTATGTGCATTCACATGTAATTATATGCAAATTGATAGACACATTTGATTTTGTGTACTAATGTATACATATTTATGTTCTCAATTGGTAGTACTCTCTCTCCCTCTCTAAATATCTTGTATTTCTACATGCCTGTATGTAAGCTTCCTGAAGGCAGGGACTAAGCATTTCTTTGCTTTCCCAGTGCCTTGCACAATGTTTCTTGTAGATTAGTACTTAATAAATGTTTAGTGAATTTGATTTTGACACCTATATACACAGATAGTTCCTATTTGTCTTTATAGTATACATAGAACCTTTTTCACTTCTAAACTTGCCGTTTCCCTCAAATCATAGAATCATGAATTTAGAATTAGGAAGGATCTTAGATGTCATCTAGTCTAATCACCTCATTTTCTTGGCGAGGAAAACTGAGGTTTCAAAGAGGTGAAGGGACTTGTCTATGGTCCACAGGGTGACAGAGTAAGATGCTTACAAATCAGAGGCTATTAGAGCTGCAGAGTATCAGAGAAATCAGGTAGACATCAGTCAATCCCATCTCACTTGTGTTATAAACTGAAATGACTTGTCATAGGTCACACAGTCTGCCCAGGTCTGATCTTGAACCCGGGCCTCCTTCTACAGCCAGTGCGTTTTCCAAAACACTCCACTGCCTCTTTTATGTCTTTTTCTGTCAGAATGAAAGTTATTATTAACACCACCAGGCCATGTCTTGCCATTGTTCTGACCTTAAGAGTGTTCTGGAGGGAGGGCCATGTTAGCCTGGAGCCTTCTCAGGGAGTGAGCACAGCAGAGAGATTACCTCATAAAAGTAGTTTGTAAGGGGGCATGATCAAGCGGGCCTGGGCCCATGTTCGCCATCAGGGAAAAGGTCCTCTCAGCATTCTTTGAGGTGTATAAATAGCCTGAGGCGTCATTGAATGCGAAGATGGTTTTCTCCTCAAACCTTCTAAGGAAGCAATTGGGATTTAACTACCTGCAAATTTCCAATTTTTTTTCCTGTTTATGAAGATTTTTTTTAAACCTCAGTTAGGGACCTATCTTAAAAAAATAATTCAATGAATTCCTCTCTTTCCAACAAGGAAAAACTGGACTATTTATGCCATATTTTATGCTTTTTTCATATATAATTTTTCATATAAATGCACATTTTCCCCTTCTTTCGGGGAGGAAATTTGACTTTTGTAGGAATGTGATGTGTGTTTAAATTACCTGTTTCATAAGCTATATGTCTGATAATTGCAGGGAGATACTGAAGTTAACTTGTAGCAATGACTTTACGTGACAAAGGAAAATCAGTTTGTTTGCAGTAAGCAGAGGATAACCGGGCTGAAACTTTGCAGTCTGGGGGGGAGGGGAGACCCTGAAAATTGCTTTTTATAATTAAAAAGGGAATCTCGGATGTTTTATATCTTGAATATTTACAATAAAACCTTTAAGTGCTTGTCAAGAGGGTAATGTGTCATTAACGGGAGCCTTTGCCTCTCTTCTCCTCTCGGACATGACAGTGCAGGAGGATAAGGAAAGAGTAATTATAGTTCAGCAGGGCTGCCAGGTGTGATAAATGACTAATCAGCGCCCAGGAGCCTCGGTCCTCAAAGGAGGACTATTACAGTGTTATCAGCTGCAGGCCTGGGTGTACGCGGCTCCAGCACAGACAGCGCAGGGACAGGGCCCTGTTCTGTGCCTGCGCTTGGCCTGCTCAGCCTGGGAGACCTTCGCCACTGCTTGGTTTTGTCACTGGCTTCTTTGTGAGGCTGCCACGGGTGGAGAGAAAACACACCGTGGTTCCAGCGAGCTGCCTTCCCCTAATATTTATATAACACATTTTTCTGGCTTGCTTGCTTGGGGGAGCCATTCTCACAGGCCTGATGGGGGTGGGGGTAAGTGCTTAGGAGCAAGGAGAGTGGAGAGGAAGGCTCATTTTCTCCCAAAGTCTTAAGATTCTTTTTCTTCACTCTCCTATTTTGGGAGTCTCCTTTTTTTGGGTGTCTGCCACTTTGGTCGGACCACCCCACAGGAGTAGCTAGGATAATGCTTTCACACCATCACACACTTCCTGTTGTGAG
Source organism: Notamacropus eugenii (assembly GCF_028372415.1). NCBI lineage: Eukaryota > Metazoa > Chordata > Mammalia > Diprotodontia > Macropodidae > Notamacropus > Notamacropus eugenii. The sequence continues at coordinate 677,325,051 of NC_092872.1, read as the reverse complement.
CTGACATAGAACTTAAGTCCCAAAGAGGCTAGAATATTCCTAGGGGTTGGGGTTGGGGGACAGCGATAGGGAAAGGGACAATCCTATGCTTTCCCCAACACTAACCACGGCCTCCGTTTCTTTGGAAACAATTCCTTCATCTGTCAGGCTCTGGAAATGTTACTGATCAACACTGGAGAGACGACCTGAGTAAAATTAATCAAAACCTCATTCATATAATGAGCGATCCATTGATTCTTCCCCTCGTCCAGCTCTAAGTGATGGTTTGGGAATTGTAATATCGTTTAAAAATAATTGTGCCAAATACACCTCAAGAAACGTGTTGTTGGTATGAGGAGATGTCTGTTGTGAAGAAGGACAGGGCAGGACTTTTAAAAGATGGCAGGCCTACATTTTTGCTGCAAAGGTTATTTTTACAATACTTGCATTTTTATCGGTTGATGTATTTTAACAGAAGCCTTGACTAGAGTCACAAAAATTATTACTCTGGTGCCGAGCTACTTATCTGACAAATGCAATGCGAATAGTCTTGTTCTTATCCAGGAGATCAGATTTCAAAAATGAACGCGAGGAATGAGGCGTTGCTTTGTGAACAGATAACCTTGCAGGCATGAACTCCCAAACCTGAATAAAAGGATGTCTCTATGAAATAATCGGTGCGTAAGCCCAATCAGGTCACACTGTAATAGGCAGCGGGGGGTGGAATCAAAAGGGGGAAAAACTCATTCCATCACAGTTAATGGTAAGGAAAGAAGGAAGGACTTTCTTTGGAGCGGCGCTGTGGCGACAAAGACCAGGGTTTCACCGTGTCATGCACCATTTGCCGGGGCACTAGCACTCTTTTCAAGAGCTGTGAAGCCATTATTGTAATGTGGAAAAGGTAGAAAGAAATACTCCCTTCCTGGTCACTGGAAGGACAAATGAGGTGCGGTGGTTTTTCTTTTATTTTCCCTTTTCCTTTCTTTTGTGTACTCTGCATTTGATTCAAAGACCTCTCCCTGCTCCCGTTGGCAGCACCCCACTGGCATGCCCAGGAATGAGCACAGGCACCCTTAAAAACCACCCTTTCTGGCATCATTTATCATCTAGTTTGATTGTACTCTTTCAGAAAGAGAAAACAAGTGATACAGGCCCAACAGTGCACCAAGTCTGGAGTCTGATAACCTGTGTTCAAATCTGGATTCCCTTATGCCTTTGCACAAGACAATTTCCCTTTCTAGGCCTCAGTTTCCTTATTTGAAAAGTGGAGTTGGATGACAGGATCTCCAAGGGCCCTTCTAGTTCCAAATCACATGATCTCTTGTTCTCTGAGACTCCCAGGTCCCAGAACACATTCCCAGTTCCCCAGACCCGCTTTACTGTTGACAATTGAAGCCAGTTAAATCAATGTCTGATGTGTCTGTTTGAACTCATGCTGTCACTTGACATTTCTGGTCAGTAAGAGACCATTCCCTATTTGTTCATGAGGGGAGTGAGTGAAAAGAACCTACAGATTTTTTTTTTTTTTATTAAAGGGGGGAGGGGGCTTATGCACAGCTGGAATAAAGAAATGCTCCTTAGCAGGGCTGATTTGCAAACCAAGTACTTTGTAAATTATGGGGCCTGAGTTATAACTTGGAGGCTGATTAAAATGGGTTTTTCTTCTAAATGAAAGATAAATATGGATGCCACTATCTTTCACAAAATGATTTCAAAACGGGCTTGTTCTTATATGCTTTATGAGAACAGCAAGATTGCATATACAGCCGGCAGCTGATTCTCAAGACTGCTAAAGTGTGAAGAACAGGAGTGACATTCTAGTCTTCAATAAATCACTATTAAAATGTTTATGAACCCTGCAATTTACTGTCTTTTAAATGCAAATTGAAAGGGGCATCATTGCAAGTGTAAAGGAGACCCGCAGTGGCCTAGAGGAATTACAAAATGTTGCAATAGGCTTTGGAAATTGTGTGCTCTTCAATGGGACCATTTCAAAATGATTTTCCATTTGTACGCCTGTGACAGTCTCGTTCATTTAGTAACAAGATTGCTGTGAATTGCAGGAGGGTGGTGGCAAGTGTGTCCTGTTTGTGGCCCAGTAGCTTCCAAGGAGGAGTAACATTTCTTTTTCTTAGGCAGAACGGTCTTATTCCAAATAGAGACAGCAAAAGTTGATTTGGCAAATGAAAGTCAAAATAGGAATCTCATGGGATGGAGGGGGCTTTTTAAATGAAAGAATTATTGCTTTGTAGAAAGAATAGCAATTTAGCAGTTAGAGGGAGCCCTTAGGTAGACATAATCCCCAAAAGAGCAGGTTTCACCATCATCATATACATATATCGGAGATCGACACCTCGAATCCAACAGACAAATAAGACCTCTTTTCCCCTTCAGCCCTGTGGTGTTTTTTTTTCCTCTCCAATTAAAATGTCTTTTCTCATAGTTGTGTCATCATGCAAATATCTTCCCACGTTGCTAGAATCAGATCGATTCTCCATAAATAATGTGTAGAAAGAGGAGGAGACAAAAGAGGGTGACAGTTGCCATCAGTTTGTTTGCAAGAATGAGAATGAATATGTACATCCTGGGCAAGTACCACCTTTGTCACTCTCAAAAATTAGGATCAGACCATCTGAGAAGGGGCCTCGGAACAGGAGAAATAACCTAGACTCAACTCAGCTGCTTTGCCTCAAATTCATTCCCAATGTACTTCAATTCAAAAAAACATTTATTTTGTTTCAGTCCAATAAATGTTTATTGGTTTGCGTGCCAAGCATTGTGCTATGAACTAAAAGATACAAAGACTGAACAAAACAGTCCTTCCTAAATTCCACATTTTAGGCTTTTACCTTATGGGCATTTTTGGCTTCCTCACTGCCTATGGAACATAGAATCATAGGATTTATAACTAGGAGTTCCCTTAGAAATCATCTAGGGCTACCCTCTTATTTTACAGAGGAGATGGAGGACCAGGGTGGGCCAGGGATTTGACCAAGGTCATACAGCTAGTGAATAACAGAAGCAGATTTTTAACCCAGGTCCATGGATCTAGACCAATGTTCTTTTGTGACTTTACCACATATGTATCTCTGGGATAATGGCTCCTCATTTCTTGGAGTATTTCTGCTCTATCTCTCAGAGATAAATGAGCATCTAATGTTTTAAAACATCAGAATCACTGGTTTCCTTCAAAGACAAGTGGCTATGGATGTTCTGACAATTGCCTGTGTGTGTGGCAAGCAGAGCCTATAAAATTGTTTGTCCCAAATGATTGTACATCTAGCAGTCTAATTCCAAAACCACTAAAACAATCTGCTTTTTCAGTCCTCTCTGCCTCACATATGTAAGTATATCTAGGTGCTGTTAGGGGAAGAAAAGATTTTCCTCTACTCCCAGATCAAACTGAGGGGAAAAAATAGTTTTCCCAAGCGAATAGCATAGAATAACATTTTTCTGTTGTAATGCCATAGGCACAGATCTCAGCATCTGAGATGGTGTACCTTCATGTATATGAATATTCCCAGAGTTCTCTTTTTTGGAGTGTTTCCCCCTCAAGACAACTTGAAAGTGTTCAGGATGATTGTAAAAAAGGGTTTTCTTAAATCTGACATAAGTGTCTTTGCTCCTGACCCCCTAACCCTAGTGCATAACACTTTCTGAGTCATGACATGTCTTAAAATGCCTGTGAATGTTCTTGGATTTGTTTCTGAGTGTCCCAAGCCCTAGACTAAAGAATAACTTGTGTCTTCTCTTAAGACTATAAAAGCCTTTCCTGCATTCCTGATTGGCACATCTCTTCCACAAGGACCATGGATTCCATTGACAGAATTTTCTTATCTGAAAGGCAGCCTGCTTTTAGGTGAATTGGCACCACCATTCCAGATGTTTCCCCAGAAGGAAATGTTGAAGCTGGGATTGGGGAGAATGGCAATTTTAAGGTCAGCTGACTCTGGAATGGCGACTAGAATAGATTTGCCATGCAGATTTCATGCTGCCTTCCTTGGAGTTGGAAATGTTTTATAGCCTCATGCCTTGACCCCTATAGTTCATGAAAAAGGAAACAGTGTGTGAGTAAAAAAGGAGCAAGTTCAGTCTGGTGCTCTCCATACCCACGACTCAGAAGTCAGTAGGCAAGTTAAGCAGGATTTGCTAAGCCCGATATACCAGGAAACAGATAGGGCACAGTCACATACAATACAGGATCCTATCCTCACATGGACCCTTCCGGGGGGAAGAGGAATGGTATGGTCACTACTTTTCACAGAGGTAAAGTTTAATGTCCAAAGTCTCACAGACCATAACTATTAGAGCCAGGACCTGAACCTCACTGATGGCCCTGCAGGAAGAGAATCTGCCTTCAAACTCGGGCACTGCTCTTATTCCTGGTATGACCCTGGACAATTCCCTGTGAGTCACAATTTCCTCATCCCTCAAATGAGGAAGTGGGATGGTATCTAAGGCCGCTTCCCAGTTCTGGCATTCTGGAATTACAAAATCCTATGCATGTCCCCCTTCCCCCACCATAATTTTTAGTCTTCTTTTTCTGAAGTGAAGATTTAGATGGATGCAGATGTGCCAGCAAGGATAGCCTCCTCTTCATTCTGCATGTTTTCTGTGCCCAGAAAATGTTTGGTCCCTGAGTGGTTTCATTCTGCCACTCAGTGGACTCAGCTGAGCTCCCTGCCTCATTCCTCCCACTCTCTACAACTAAACTCCCATCTCCCTCATGTACACATACCTCACACATGTCAGGCTGTCTCGGCACAGAGAGGCACTTATTTTAATATTTTATATAATATAGAGATTTCCATTCCATTCAGATCTGTCATTTCTTGACATCTTAAGAGTACTGAATTGCTGCTCTCCACCCAAATGGGCAGTCTCACACTCTCCACACAGTTTAATTCCAATTTCTCTGATTATTAGTACTTTTTATGTTCATGTATTTATGTGCTATTCAAGGCAGTGCTGGCTCACTGTAACCCTTAGGCACCTAGACACCAGGGAACTCCTTTCTCTTTAAGAGAACATTGGGCATTAACTTGGGGATTGGGTGGAGGGGCTTCTTCAGGTGCAGATCCCACTAGATGATCCCTGAGGACCCTTCTGGCTCTGAGATTCTAGAATCTTTTGGCTTGCAGGTGTGCTAGGTATTATTCAGGCACTCGCTAGTCCAATCTTCTACCCTGCTTTAGAAGAGAATTTTTTTTCAAAATTTCATCAGAATTCTGAATTTTGATAGACTTCCTGATCTGATAGTCCCTACCCATCGTGTATTGCCTGTATGTCACCTGTCGAGTGCCATTAGAAAGGAAGCCATGTACGTGATGTTTATCGATATTCTAATGGACCCAAGATGGTTCTGATGTCTCCACTCCTTCTATAACCCATTCATACCTACTGATCCTTCTTTCTACATCTTTCCATAAATTCTCTATAGAAGACTGGTCCATCTTGCCAGAGATCATCCTCTGCTGATTTAGTGCTCTGTGACTGCAAGTGTACCCCCACCCCTCCCCACCCTCAAATACCCCCTAGGTTTTCGATGGTCTATTATCTTCTGATCTCACCTATTACTGCCCCACTTCCCCATCAGGCCACATTTCTTGGCTCCACATGCCCCTGATGCTGTATTTTATTTTACTTCTGGCTCTGCTCTATTGAAGGAACATATGGTATTCCTTCTGGTGCTAGTTGTTGCAGAAATTGTGTTGAGAGACAATGTGGCAGAGTGGAAAGAGACCTGGATTTGGACCAGAAGGTTCAAGTCCACACTCAGTCACTTACTAGCTGTGCAACTTTGGACTGGTCCCTTCTCTGGGCCTCTATTTGTAACATGGGAATATTATAGTGGTTCTATCTACTTCACTGAAGAGGTCTGAAGAGAATCTTATGAGATAATGGGTGGAAAAGTACTTCATAATCATAAAACATAATCTAAGTATGAAAAAGTTTTTGCCTTGTATTTAATAGGAAGGACCTCATGAGGTTTGGGAGTTGAAAATTAACTTTCCATTGTCCATAAACTACTGTGTTTTGTTTTATTTTTACAAAGTCCTCAAACTATTCCAAAAAGCCTGATACAATTATACTTCAGATATTACTTTAAAAGAGATTATCAGCTGTGCTTCTTACCTCCCTACGTGATCTTAGGAAAGTCCTTTCTACCTCTCTGTGTAGCCATTTTATTCATCCATAAATTTATGAGGTTGGACCAGGTGATCTCTAAGGTTCCTTCCTCAGCTCTAAATCTGAGATCTTATAATTTATTGAGGGCAAAAGATGATATGATCCCTGGCCTCAAGAAACTCACAGTCTGATGATTCTCTGTGTTTTGCTCTTAATTCTCCCCCTCATCACCCCCTACGAGAAAATCCTGTCCCCTCTATAAACAAAACCCACCGAAGGCCACACACTCCTCTCCTCCCCACACTCAGGGGAGCATCAGGCCTAATATTTCTTTCAGAGTCATCGGCAAGTTTCCTCAGGTGGTGCCACAGATTTGCAGCAGAGCCCAGCAGGTCTCCTGCATGTGCCGGGAAGCCCTTTCTCTGGTGCCAAGCAGAATTTGTATGTGCAGCTTCTGTTTAAAGCAGTTATAGCATGTTCAATACACAGTAGAGAAATTAAGGCAAAGTACACTCTGGCCTCAGGGAGTATTCTAGCTGTTGGATTTATTTTAAACAAGTTTTGCATCTCGTACAGTAAGGTTTCTTCAATAAGTCACTTCCACAATAAACTACAGTATATTACACAGAAGAGTAAGGAGAGACAGAGAGAGATATCAAAACGAAACCAGCAACAGAAGGGGTTGTTGGCTGGAGCTGGGAAATATCCTTGTGTGCACTGAGGATGGCTGTTAAAAGCGCAGCACATTGGAATCGTCACAAATAGAAGCTGCTCTCTGGTCTTACTCTAATAGCTACACTGCAGTAACCCACTTATGTAATAAACTGCAGCGTTGTCATTCTGGGGTTAGGAACAGGAGCAGCTGATCTAAAAACAGATTCCCAACCTCCCGAAAGGATCTGGGCGCTGGTAGGAATACAGGAAGACCATCAAGCGTGTTCAAAGAGAGCCCACCACTGGAATCCGTGATCTCTAAGGCCCCATGTAGGACTAAATCTTATCTTCAAAGACCAAAAATGAGAGATTTCATTTTAGTGGAGAATGTCAGACCTAAACTCAGAGATTCAGGGTCTAGTTGTAGTCCCTGCCACTTAATTATTTATGTGATCTTAGCCTCAGCATCTCAGTTTCCCCATCTGTAAACTGGGAGAAATCACAGTCTGACCTTCACAAGGTCATTTATACAGAAAATGCTAAGTAAGACCCAAAGCACTATGGGAACATGAGTTACTGTTGATGTTATTGTCTGTTTTTTATGGTTTTCTGAGAATCACATGGGGTAATGTATGTGAAGTATGATATAAATAGAACCAGGAGAGTCATAGAACATTAGGACTAGCAGGAGCTTTAGAGAATTGCTACTGTAGCTCTCCCATTTTGCAGATGGTCAATCTGAGTCCCAGAGAAGGCAAGTGAACTATTCCACATCACATAGATAATACCCAGCTGGCAGGACAGGGTCTAGGGCCCAGGTGTCTAGCCTCCCCACCCAAGGTTTTCACCATTGCACCCTGTCATATACACTTCTTGTTGGAACAAAAATAATGAGTCCATCAGAAGGCATGTTTGAGAAGAAGAGTTAACGAACCCCAAATGGATCCATGAGGAGTCAGCATCACTGTCTGTAGCTTTAAATAATAATTTGAGAAATAAGTTTGTAATGAAATGAGGCAAGTGAATCTGTCTCCTCTCTTTTATGCCGGAAAGAATTATTGCTTGATTTCAAAATCTAAGCTTTTTAAGGAAGAAAATTTATAGCGTTTTAACAATCACTTAAAAACGTCCTGGCCGATGTACGCTGAGTTACAATGCTCATATGTGACACGGCAGCACAGACTGTGCTCAAGAATATTCACAGCTCATCATTTCTAGTATGATTACTATGGATGTGCCGAACATTGGATTGTTTCATTTAGAACTGAGAAGACCAGACATTCCCATTCCCCTGTTTAGGGTACTTATATTCTCTCAATGCTCAGGAAACACAGATTGCTTGTAATGCATAATACACAACTTCAGTTCTTCAGAAAACCTCTGGTTTTTGTGAATACTCCATCCACCAGTGCCCTTTGCAGCTCTTCCACATCTTAGAAAACGGTATCCATGAGGAACTGTGGCCAAAAGTCCCATCTCCTTGCATCTAGTGTCTATGGTAATAAGCTGTTCTATACGTGAGTGACTAGTGACTTAGAGGCCAGTCACAGAGTCCACTGACAACCCCAAACTGAACCTTTGCTATCTCCATGGCACCCACCAAAGGTTATGTTCTCTTGGAATGACCATCATAGACCCAAGGTTCCCTTCATGACTCAATGAGGCATCAAAGGGAGACTTTATTGAACATCCATGAAAAGTGAATAAAAACAGACTCTAGGGTCATACCCACTTCTTAGTGGGGTATCAGGAATGATTTTAATGAAGGTGAGCTGTATCACAGCTTAAAAATAGAGCTTTGAACAAAACTAGAATGCTGTAGCTGTCACAAGTTGGTACTGTCAATGGCATGGTCTCCATGCAGTATTCCTTGTTCAGTAAATTCAACAAATGTTTATTAAGTACCTACTTTATACATGACCTGTGCCACACACTGGTAATACAAAAACAAGAATGATAAGTGCCTACCCACAAGAAGTTTACATTCATTCAACATATACATAGATAAGAAAAAGCTATGTGTGTATTAAATGGTTTAATAAGATCATAGTTTTAAAGCTGGAAAAGATCTGAGAGCCCTTCACATCCCTTCCTTACAAATTCCAGTTCCCTTTCCAATATACCTTTAGGCCAAGCTGACTCAAGAGGAAAGAGGAGGGTGGGATGTAAGGAGAGCTCCCAAGCTCTGAAGGAAGCTAAACATTCTATGAGTCAGTGGTAAGGAAGGAGTGTTTTCTAGACATAGGGGCCCACTCCTCCAGAATAAGGAGGACTGGAGAAGGAATCTTCTATATTGGGAATGGTGAGGAGGCTAATTTTACTGAGATTAAAGGAGAGAAATATGAAATGAGAGCCATTTGCTACGTCCCCACTAGGTGGAATGAATTATTTTGGAGCTTGGGAGGTACAAAGGTAATTAAAACATACTACCTGCCCTCCTGGAGCTTTAAGGCCAGAAGAGGAGATAAAACATGAACACAGGGATTCTGTATTATACAATAAAAATGCAGGACTGAGTAGGATAAAGGCATGCAAAGTACCAGGTGAAGTCTCAGGAAGCAGAGTTCATTTCTGACAGCCTGGATCACGGGGAATATTTGATGGAGGAGGTGGCATTTGAGGTGGGCCTCAAAGGATGGGTAAGCTGCCAATAGGCAGTTAAGAGACTGTAGCTTCTGAATTTTTAGACAGATTTCACATCAGGATTCTTTCTCTGTTTTTATAGCTTTCCATCTGCCCCAGAAGTAGGTGGTGGCAAAAAGAGCCTGTGGAGGAAGGCAAGGAGTGTTAGCGTTGGCCGAGGCCTCTCACACTCTGCTGGTTTGCATTAGTATCTTGGCACTGATGGGACTAGGACATTTGGCTGTGGAAACTGGTTAGCCCACAGACTCTCTGGAGGCCCTCCCTGTCTGTGCATTTGCCTGCCCTCTAAAAAACCTTGAGGACACTATTCATTTGGTGTGCCTTGGCTTCTGTTTGTCCTGGTACAAGATGAGGGCCTCGTCCATCTTGGACTATTCAGTGTGTTTGGGAAATGCTTGGAAGTGCAGCTGTGTGTGTGTGTACTTTCGTTTTATATTTAGTCTCAAATTAGAGCCTTTCTCTATCAAAGGTAATAAAAGAGCTTGGCAAGACTTACATTTTCCTTAGCTCTTGTTATGCTCAGCCACCCTAGCAAATTTTTATTTGTAATTGTCTTTTGCTTAATTCCACAGCTTGCTCTCAACCTTTATGTTTCTGTAAAGATCTATCTGCTTTCCCCTTCAAATTAGTTTAAGCATGAGGCTGAAAAAATATGGGACCCATAGTCTTTGCATTATAATTCAGCCCAAAAGAAAGAAAGTGGGTGCACAGAGAAGCCTAGCTAGGTTCCTGTGGAAGGACTCGCTTAGGTGACACCTTAGAGGTTTTGCCCAAAGAATTGCAGTGTTCACAGACAATAAACCTAGAGCCACAAAGATAGAATTGTAACTTAGAAGGGACCTTAGAAACTGAGAAAATAATTAACCACATGAATAACTAATTCATTTAAAACATGTCTTTGGTAGACTGCGAAAGTTCTTGATTAATTTAGTTTAGTGCAGACTCTTAGACCCCGTGTTCCTGCAGTGAGTTGCCTTTTGATAAAACAAAGGTGTGGGTAAGCATGGTGACAAGTGTCCCTGCTACAGGAAGAAGACCAAAGCTGGAAGACTGCTTGAGGCCTAGGCACTCTGACCCACAGTAGGATCCAGTTCACATCAAAAAAGGAGCAGGTCAAAGCTGCTATGCAGATCAGCAGCAGGGTCAGGTCCTTGAGTGGCCGCTGCACTTCCAGCCTTGGTAAAACAAGGAAAGGGAGTGAGGAGGGATAGGAGGAAGGAAGGAAAGAAGGAATGAAGGGAGAGAGGAAGGAGGGAGGAAAGGAGGGAGGAAAAAAGAAAGGGCAGGAAGGAGGGAGAAAGGAAAAGAAGGAGGAAGGAAGGAAGGGAAGGATATAATGGGAAGGAGGAAAGATGGGAGGGACAGAAGGAAGGAAGAAAAGGAAGATGGAAAGAAGGAAGGAAAGAAGAGAAGGAAGGAGAGAGGAAAGGAAGGAAGAGAGGGAGGGAAGAAAGAAGACAAGGAAGAAGGGAGGAAATAAGGAAGAAAGGGAAGAAGGGAGGAAGGGAAAGAAGAAAGAAAGGGAAGGGTAAAGGAAGGAAATAATATTGATAACATTTCCTGACATTTAAGTAGTACTTTACAGTCTTCAAAGCACAGTCAATTTATCTAACAAACAATAAGTGCCTAAGATATGTAAAACCCTGTGCTTGGTGTTTGGAAATAAAAATAAGACAATATTGCCTTGTGAGCTGGGTAGTGTATGTATTATTTGTTAGGATTTACTCATAATAAGGTCCCACAACCGCTGTGGAACTGCGACTCTCACCTATGCCTTCTGAACTCATCTGTAAAATGAGAGAATGGAATCAATCATGTCCATGGTCCTTTCCCCTCTCTGTTCTTTGGGCCCTTTCAGTTCTCACAGTTCTTGTGCTAAGCTTTGCCATTCCAAGTTCTAAGGCTTTCCAAATTTGACAGTCTAAAACTCTGAGATTCTTACTTCAAGGTCTGTGCTCTCAGGTTCCTCTCAGCTCTGACATACTATATTCTCAGATCCCTTTCCATTCTAGCATTCTGTCCTCAGTTTCATCCCAAAATTTAATGAATCTTTGAAGTTGATGTCCAAATCATTATCTGTGGTATACCTCCAAAACCTACAGAAATTACATATGGGGATATTTGTTCCTTCCTGAGGAGGGGGGACAAGCATTTATTAAGTACCTCCTATGTTCCTGACACTAGGCCAAATGTTTTACAAATGTTGTCTTATTTTATCCTCACAACCATCCTGGGAGGTAGGTGCTACTGTCCCCATTTTACATTTGAAGTAACTGAGGCAGAAGAGAATAACAGACTTGCCCAGCCAGGGTTACACACGTAGGGTCAGAGGCTGGATGTGAACCTGGTTCTTCCTCCCTCCAGGCCCAGCATTCTATACACTGAGCAGCTTAGCTACCTCCAGGAACATAGGTTTTCAGTATTCTAATCTATTATTTAATTCCATCTTAGGAAAGCCCCAGTTTATTTGGATATGCAGAGGATCTCACAGGGCTATTGTGAGAATAGTGCTTTGTAAACTGTAAAGCACCCAGGAATGAGGACCACTATTCCCAGTCTACTCCCAGGTGTAAATGGGCTAGTACAGTTAAATAAATCCAATCCATCAGATATTTCTTTAGCACATACTCTGTGTAAGAGGCACTGTCCTCAGTGGTAAAGAATACAAGAAAGAAACAGTCCCTACCCTCAATAACCTTACATTTATTCTGCTAGGGGAATATATTCTACTAGGGGTATATATAGATAAGTAAATACAGTATGAGCACTAGATAGTTTCCTGATGTTTGAGAAGCACTAAAATGCTGGAAGGGAGGAAAGACTTCATTTAGAAGTGAGGCCTGCTCTGAGCCTTGAAGAGGGCCAAGGATGATTGTCCATTCCTTGAATGGTCTGGGCTAAATGGAATTTTATGGTACATAAAATTACCATGCCCCATTTTATAAGGACGTCCCCTCCCAGGAGCCTGAATTCAAATCTGTAGCTAGTTCCTAACTTGCAGCTTAGAGCTCTCTCTGAATCTTAGCTTATCTCACAGTCTGTTGTGAGCCAAGTACTTTGTGTTACAGAGGTGGAAGGCCTCTTTGTTTTGATTCATACAGCCCACAGCAGGCTAGTTAATCAGGGCATGATCCTTACACAAAGAAGCACCCAGTGTGCCTTGAAGAGAGGTTAGGTGTTGCCCTCTGTGTTTTACAGCTACAAATGGTATACTTGTCCCAGGATCCTCTGAGGCAAAATGAGGATGAGAGGGGAAGGGAACTGGCATCTATATAGTAGCATTGCACTGCTGCTAGAGAAGAACAGTGAGCTGAGCCTGGGCTAAGGTGTTGGAGCAGAGGTGCATTTGGGTAATGAGTAGAGGAAAAAAAAAGACACTTTCAAAATGGCTTCGTCCTCTAAAGCACGGAGAGGTAGCCAGGCCATGAGTCAGCTCTATTGCATGAATGCAATTATCCCACTCCAGCGTTAGACTTAGTTCCCATTAAACAGGTTTTAACTTGATTGCAAACAAGCATTGCCTTATTGAGATGAATTGGATTGATGGAATTGGTTGAGAGGCAGAGGTGTCAATGGCTACCATAATCTTCAGATGATGTCTACTCGTCCAGCATCCCTGGACAGATTATAGAAGAGTCTTTGCTGTATCTGTTATTTGAATGAATATAAGAGTTGAATTCAGGCTGAGGAAGACAGAATTTTGGTTTTTTTTTTAATTCAAGAGACCTCCAGGATCACCTAGTACAACGTATTTGCCTTACAGATGAGGAAACACAGGTCTAGAGAGGGAAAATTCTTTCCCCAAGGCCACACAGGTGGGAAGTAGCAGAGCCAGAAATTAATCCAGCTTTTCTGACTCCAAATTCATTGCTCTTTCCTCTACATTCTTTTGCTTACAATATCTTAAAGAAAACAGGAAGTATTATGGAAAAGGAAAGTTGACTCCCATATTCCAGAGGTCAAAGACCTTCCTGTTTTGACAATTTCACCTTAGGTTGGAGTTCTGCATGCATACCAATGTTCCACAGCTTGGCATTCAAGGCCCTCCAGAGTATGGCACCAGCCTCCCTTGAAAGAATCATGGCGCACTCCTCATTTTCTCCTACTTGTACCTCTTTGCTCTTTCTGTCTTTCCCCTGTAGGGTCTTCTGACCGTTTTCCTACCCACTGAAATCCTCTTTTAAAGACAAATTTAGGCATCATCTTCTTCATGAAGTCTTTCCTAATCTCTGAGTTGAAAGTGATTTTTACTTTCTTAGATCACCTGTGTCTCAACTTCTCCTTTGTATTTCTCATTTCTTTTAGAAGCCCGCTCAATAAGGTCCATGATGTCAGGTATCCTGTTTCATTTTCATTCATCTTTGCATCCCTAGCTGATCATCAGGCTCTGTTAGGGATACAATTTAGTTGGTACTTAAAAACTATAGGAAGTGAGAAGAAGAGAAATTGGGGGAGAAAGGAAAGAAAGATTAGGAAAGAGGAGATAAAGGAAAGGGAGAATAGGTGAGAGAGGAGAAAACAGTGGAAACAGTACAGTAGAAGGGCCACAGGCTTTGGAGACAGAGGATCCTGGGTTCAAATTTCAGGTCTGACACTTATTATATTTGCATAACCTTGGCAAGTCATTAAAAATCTCTGGGCCTCAGTATCATTTTCTTTAAAATGCAGGGAGTTTGAACTCAGTGGCCTCTGAGGTTTCTTCTAACTGTGATCTTTTCAAAGAAGAGCACAGGGTCAAGGGGACATTTTGTAATAGTGGTTTGCCAAAATATCTTCTTGGCCTGAAAGAGTAAAAAACTCTCTTACTACCTAATTGAATACCATGAGCTTTTTCATTATGTACTAAAACTGGAGATACACCATTGTGTGGTGGAAATAACATCTGACTCTGGTGTCTAGAGACCTCCATTGGAGTCCTGGCACCACTGCTTACCTTCTGTGTATGACTTCAGGAAAGTCTTAGTTTGGACCTCTGTCAAGTGGAGATTGTCTGTGCATGCCTAGAAAAGCAGGTGTGCCAATCATGTGACAGAGGCAGGGGATAATAACCTAAAACAGCTGCAGTGCTACTGTGCTAGTACCCACACTTGGTTAAAGGTCTAGGATGAGGAAGACCTCCAGTGCACTGGGGAGGACCTCTATGGGGGATTTACGAGAGGGCACAGACAAGAATCACTCCAGAGGAGAAGGCACAATGTGAGAGTGAAGGAAAGGATCCATACCAATGAGATAATGGATCCATTAATGTATTAGAGGATGCCAGTGCTTGTTCTACTTACCATTCAGAGTTGTATGGAAAGTATGCTGCAGCCTGGAAATAGAAATAGAAGAGAAGGGTGCTCTATCTGGCTGCTGTAGATATGAGCTTTATAGTACTGTTGATATCTATATCTATATCTATCTATCTATCTATCTATCTATCTATCTATCTATCTATCTCTATATATATATCTTACATTTAAATAGGAAAAGGCACAACATAAAAGGGGGCTGAAAAGGAGGGGGCATGATGGTGAAATCTAGAAGAACTTACCAACAGGAGAAGGGTACTGACATGATAAGGAGACATTCCAGTGTAAGATGGTAGCTGAGTTATGGTGAAGTTCTAAGGGTCAGAAACACAACCAGGAGGGAAATGAAGCTGGGCTTATCCCCAAAATGGAGGCCCCAGAAGGAAGTAGGGCTGGGATAGGCAGGAAGTCAGTCACATATCCAAGTGCACACTTGGCCCTGAAATTAGTCCTCTTCCTGTCCTTGCTGTCCTCATGTTGATGCTAATGTCAACACCATTCCCATCTTCCCTCTATAGGTCAGAGCCCAGTGTTCAGGAGGCTATAGGCTTTAGACTTGGAAGGGACCATCAGATCACCTAATCCTACCCCCTCATTTTACAGTGGTAGAAATTAAGTGATGGCAGAGAGACTTACCCACACAAGTAAGTATTTGTTGTTGTTATTCATTCGTTTCAGTTGTGTCTGACTCTTCATGACCCCATCTTGAAGTTTTCTTGGCAAAGACCTTGAAGTGGTTTGTCATTTTCCTCTCCAGCTTATCTTGTAGATAAGGAACTGAGGCAAACAGGCTTAAATAACTTGCCCAGGGTCATATAGTAAATGTCTGAGGCTACATTTGAACTCATGAAGATGAGTCTTCCTGATACCAAGCCTGATACAGTGCTCTATCCACTGTACTACCTTGCTACCCACAACTAAGCATAGACAAATCCAAATTTGAATCTAGGTCTCTGGGTTCTGAATCCAGGAACTCTCTTCACTGTCCCATTAATTTGATGCTCTAAGTGTGGGGAAATGTAAGAAGGCAAGATGGGAAGTTGCCAAAGACATGCCCCAAAGTAGGGGGTACCTAGTTTAGCACCACCATCCTACAATGAGAACCAGACCTTAGAGCCTTGACCTTCTTACCCTCTATAAAAACGCTGCTTCCTTCCCTTGCTGGTATCTGGTTTACCATCATTGTCTGCTCAGGAGGAATAAGCAGAACTGGAATATTTCCGACTCAAATAGAGCATTCCTGAGCTGTGCCTTTCCTGAGCTCTGATAACTCTTTTACCATCCCTAGAGAGGACATCATTTTATTTTCCTCTGTTTTGTATTTTTTCCTTGTGTAAAAGGCAGACCCTCAGGAAGAAATTCAAACCTCAGAAGCCTCTGGCAAGGTCATTACAGAGACCCCACTTGATATTTGCATAGGCTCATAACCACCACTATTATTTTGGGTCCTCTCCCCTCATGTTCTAGGGGTTAAAAGCTTGGAGCTGTGATTGGGCCTGGTGACTGTGGGGAGGGGAATGTCGTCTCACATGGTGTGGATTAATCTTCACAAACTCATCTGAAATCAGATGGGAGTTCCCTGAAGCAAAGCAATTGCGAGTTCATTTGTCATTTTTAAGATCTCATTTCTTATGATTTTAGCCAAATTGCCTAATACATTGGGAAGGGTTGGGTCCATTTTCTTTCCCCCTCCCAGGTGTTTGTAATCGCATATTTTTCATTTGGCTTCTGGGACCAATGGCATGTAAGACTAAAACATGTGATCCCTTGAGAGGGAAAGATGATGTTACACAATCTGTAAGGATTTTTTCTCTCATTCTGTTGTCAGATGGCATGTGATATGCTTTTCAGGCAGTAATTTGGAGGTTGTCAATTCCACTGTGGCCACTGGGGAACTAAGAGATCTCCTTATTTTCCTGGCTTTGCTGTTGGGCCTCTCAGCTGTCAGGGGAGAGGTCTCGATCTGGGAAAAAGTGGTCTGCTTTAGGGAATCCCTGGCTTGGGTCAAGTGTGAAAGATTTTCCAAATCCTCTTCCAGTGGTGGCTGCTGGGAAATCCTGTGCTGGATTACTCATTTGTAGTCAAACATGTTGGACATAGGTTCATTCAACACCAACAGTTCTCTACTTTTGCATATAATTAAGACTTCCTCTTTTTATCTGGCCTCCAAATGGATGAAGACATTTGAATCTATATATTTTCTGAAGATGGTTATATTTCTACCATATCTTTAGTCATATTCCATTCTAAGAGTTTAAAAAAACCTTTCCGTAATGCAAAATTGTTACAAATCCATCTGATTTTTACCCTTATACCCCAACCCCATCTTTAGGCAGCATTTTGAATATATGAAAATAACAGAACAATGGACAAGTGGCTGTCTCTCTCTCTGAATAATCAGTGTTCCCCCTCCCTAAAATAAGGAAGCTGGACTAGAATATCTCTTGGGTCCTTTCTAAAATCACCAGTCTGTGTCTTCTCTGGCTCTGAGAATAGTTCTGAGCTGAACACGCCATGGTTTGCTTTTTGTTTTTGTTGTTTCTTTTTCTGGACACTGCATGTTCTATATTCTAACATCTTTTCTAGCTTTGGGAATCTGAGATTCTGGGATTCAGTGAAGTTGTAGAATTAGCACATAGTGAGTATACAGTAGCAAATGTGAGTAGAATGAAGGATGATCTTATCATGTATGTGTGTGTAGTGTGTGTGTGAGGTATGAGAGAGAGAGAGAGAGAGAGAGAGAGAGAGAGAGAGAGAGAGAGAGAGAGAGAGAGAGAGAAGAAATCTGACCCTTTAAGCAGTGGGATTTTCTAGCGAATACAGACAGAATTCTCTTTACCTACTCTTGTAAGCTCTTCTAGTTTTCCCACATACATGCCAAACTCTATGTCTACCAGAGAAAAGAGTTGGACATGGAGTGTGTGTGTGTGTGTGTCCATCCTTAGTGGTACAGTGCTCAGAACTTACTCTGATAGAACTGTGATATCACTAATATGGATATTTATTTACTCTTTTGGTGCAATTTTCACCCCATTCACACCGCCTCATCCTGTGTAGCTCTTCTTATCTGTTCCTACAATCTTCCACCGAAGGTCCATCTAACATGCAGAATATCTTATTCACCACTCTGGATATATGTATATGAAAATGTATGGGACAGCTAGGTGGTGCAGTGGATAGAGTACCAGTGCAGGAGTCAGGAGGACCTGAGTTCAAATCTCACCTCAGACACCTGACACTCACTAGCTGTGTGACCTTGGGCAAGTCACTTAACTCCAATTGCATCATCCTGGGTCTTTCCAGTCAACCTGATGAATATCTGATCACTGGATTCAGATGACTCCAGGGGAGAAGTGAAGCTGGTGACTTGCACAGCCCTCCTTCACGCGAAACACAATCAAGTGCAAGTCATATCATTATTTCTCTGATGGCATGCTAGGCATGCTAGGCTATGAAGGACAAACACACACACATGCACATATAAAAATGTGCGTATAAGATAGTCCTAGAATTATTCTGTTATTTGTCACAACAAATGGTATGATGGATGTTGTAGTGGGGGGGACAAAGAGGGGAAACCCATCATTGGTTGAGAATACGAAGAATAAGACTTGAAATAACTTTTTTCTTTGTTGGATCCATGATGCTGCTGGTTTGCATTCTCTCTTTACCTGTGCACATTACAGTCCTTCTACATCTTCTCATTCTGTGCAGTTCTTATTCATGATATCGCATAAATCCTCTATGAAGTTTCACCCTAAATCACTGAAGTCCTTCCTTCCTCTTTTAAAAATTTAAATTATCTCAAAGGGACCACTATAATATTTTTGTAATCCATCTCTTTGTCTTTGATTGTAGCTGTGTTGGAGTTGCTATAATTGTTATATCTTCTCACTTTTATCCTTTCTTCTAATTTGATGTTTATTTTCACCCTTGATGTAACCATGATTCAACCTGGTTGCATCTGTGATCATGAGCTGCCTGCTACATCTGTAACTAGTCATTTCCTGTCCATTAAGATGAAGTCAATTTCAATTGGTCTAATGTACTTCAGTGCTTGCTGCATATGGTACCTTCTGACTCTTATTGAAGAAAGTATTCATCTTGGATAGGCATGGGACTCCTGAGTAATCCATGTCCTTTGTGCTCTTTCTTTTTTTGATCTTGAATCATATTTTCCAATATAGTCCCTACCACCCTCCTTCCACCTTCTCATTAAAGTCATTGATTATCAAGAAACATATTGACTTAGTTTGGAGGATCTTGTCAGAGTCAGTAGAATTTCTCTACTTCTTCAACCTCCACAAAAATTTCATTGCCTATCCACAGTGTTCCTCTAAGGTCTGCGTAATGTTTGACCAGAATGATTCACTTAACTGTAAATCATCATCTGAATCATTTTTTTTATTCTGTGTGAATTCTTTTTGCAATTCTGTATCTCAAACAATCTCAAACAGTTAGTGTGAAAAATCCCTTTTCTGATTTACCTGAATACCTTTGATTCCAAATGTCCAGTTATTGTGAACATGTCAAATTTTGTGTAGGATTATATGGTTTGGTCATCAAGTCTGCCATGCAGTTGCTCATTTTCCTGCTTCTCTTGATCTAAGTTGTTCGGTTGGGTGGCAGTGGATCTATACCACTCCTTGACAAGAAAAGCAAGCTGTTGTCATTTTCAACTCTTGAAAGGAGGAGCTATGGGCATCAACTTCCTAACAATCAGAGCAACCTCAAAATAGAATGGACTGCCTTGGAAGTATTGAGTTCTACTTCCCTGACAGTCCTCAAGCATAGGCTGGATGCTTGTCCATTTGTGAGCCGTGCTATAGAGAGGGTAGACTTGTTCAGGTGTGTATTGGAATGAAGGAAATCATAGCCCTCTTCCAGTTCTGTGATTCGATCTTTTGTTTATAATTGGAAAGGACCTCAGAGACCATCTAGTCTTACTTCTCTTCTTTTATAGATGAGGAAATTGAGACCAAGTGAGATGAAGTAACTTGCTCCTTAAGTAACAGAACTTTGAACCTGGATGTATACTCTCTCTTAATTCATAAAGTTGTGGTGATAATTGATTGCTTATGCAAGGAAAGGCAAGATGATCAAGTGTGTCACAAAATGATGTTTCTTGCCCTTGTACTCTTGAAGAAGTGAATTCTTCCAACTCTTTTAATCACTTCTCTGCAAAAATCCTGCAAGTCATCCTTGCATTTATCTATAATTTCTTTATGTCTTCTGGTTTTCTTTATTATTAGAATGGTATTCTCCATGCCTAGAATAGACTTCCCCCACCCCCTTCAAGATCCAATTCAAGTGTCAATTGCTTCATTAAAACTGAATTTCCCACCTCCTCCTCCACACACACACACACACACACACACACACACACACACACACACACACACATGCCTTTCTTACCCTAACCCAAGGTAAAAGTGATCTTTTATTGCTTGAATTTCTCAAAATATTTTCCCCAAATTTCCCTCTGGACTTTTCACATTCTGCCTTGGTATTGTCAGCTTTCTGATATAGGGTCTGTATTGGCCCTGTGTTTGTTATCTTCAGTATTTACTAGCATACTGAATATGGCTTCAGGAAGGACAAAGTATTTGACCTGGTCTTGGGGGCCAGTGTGATAAAGTAGATATAATGCAAGATTTGCTTTAAGCAGGAAACTTAAGTTGAAGGCTCTAATCCTTACTTGTGGTGTGACCATGGACAATTTAGTTAACTTCTTAGAGCCTTTTTCATTTTTTTAGTAAAACAGGAGTCATACTCCTCCTCCTATCTACATCATAGGATTGTTAGGAGGAAAGCCTTTTGTAAACCTTAATATGCTAGAGAAATGCAAGTTGCACTATTACTGCTGAGGCATATGATCATAACAAAGAGTTAAATGTGGATCAAGGCTCCAAAGTTGGAGTTTTAGAGGACATGGCCCATTGAGAAAATTGTACAGAAAGCAATAGGACAGAGAAAGGACTCCAAGCCTAAGTAGACTGCACAGGTTATTCTATAGAAGCAAAATGGATAATTCTGTTATTCTGCAGACCGTTTCTCTTAACAGGTGCCTGAAGCCAATTCCTTATGAAGTAGGGACTGAGGTCCCCACTGAAGACCTAAGCAGTCTCAAGCATTTTAGTTTATCTGTTATTTTTTTGGACATGCCCCAGTAGCTAGTAAATAAAGCTGTCTCCTTTAAATTTTGTCCCTATGCCCTTTTGTAGCCTATTCTGTGAGGAGCTGAGTCCCATTATAGTCCTAAGCATATGTTCCAGACAATTGTTCATTCCCTTTCCAATAATATCTTTCAGGACAAAGAAGACTGGGAAAGGGACCATCCTTGTAGGATGTCAGTTCCCAGTTTTAATTACAAGTGTTCCTTGCAATGGAATTCACATAATTGGGGGGGCCGGTCTGTGCTACATGATAACCACTGATGGGAGGGATTGGAGCACCACAGTGAGTACTGAAGCCAACTGGTATACGCAACATCATTCTCTAGCCAGCAGTGGCAAAGGACCGCTCAGTGGCTTTCACAGATTCACAGAATCTTAGAGCTGGAGAGTACCTCTGGTAAGCTGTCCTGATCAGGACTGCCTCCTACATCATCCTTGACAAATGGTCATCCATAATTTTTGAAGACCAGCAGCAAAGAGGAGCCCACTACTTCCCAAGACAACCCATTCTCCTTTGGGACCAGTCTCATTTGGAGGATATTTTTCCTTATATCAGACTGAAATTGGCCTTTTGGCAGGTTTTCCTTGTTCTCCGCCCTCTGAGGCCAAGAAGAACTGTCTGATCTTTTTCCTCATGACAGTTCTCCAGATGCTTGATCATGACAAACATGCTCCCCACCCCCACCCCACTCCCAATCCTTTTCTTTTGCAGGCTAAATGTTCCAGTTCTGTTAACCAGTCCTTTTATAGCATGAACCGCAGACCTCTCATGTCCTGGCATTTTCTTCTTTATGTGTGTACAGCAAAGGTATCAGACTTCTGGCTCACTAAATTTCAAATGTAGTCCAAACCATTTTGGATTAAAAAAGATTAAAATGTAATTAATATAAAATTAAATTAAATATAAAAATTTTAAAAATGTAAGAGAAATAAAAATGCATACAACATAGATAACGTTCATTTGTAGACTCCTCATGGAATTTCTCCTTAAGCAATAGTTAATCAGTCAGTCACAAACATTTATTAAGTGCTTATTATGAGCCAGGAATAGTACTAAGCACCAAGATGAAAGAAAGGCAAAGAAAATAAATAGCCCTGCCTTCAAGCAGCTCACATTCAAAAAGAAGAGACAGCATGCAACTACATAGGTCATGGGAAGGGACTCTGGCCATACAGGGTTGGATACATGGGACGGCTGAGCTATAAGTGAAAGGGTTTAGGGTCTGAGTCTCAGATGATGAGAGTGGTGAAGAAGCTTGACTGATGACATCCTGTCTGTGCCCCTCAATTCTATTCTGATATTCCAAGTTCTTATACTCAAGCCCAGAGTCTTGAATTCTCCCAGAGTGATGTAATGTATATACCTGGTCATGAAGAAGGCAGTAGTGTGGTGATGTGGAAAGAGTCCTAGATCTGGAGTCAGGAGGCCTGAGCTTGAATCCTTCTAATACTTTCTTACTGTTTGATTATAGGAGAAAAAAAAAATCACTTCACCTGCCTGAGCCTCAGTTTCCTCCTTTGTAAAATGGAGATAATAATACCTTGTAGCACCTATCTCATAGGCTCATTGTGAGGTTCAAATGAGACAGTGTACAGAAAGTCCTTTGGAAACTTTAAAATGACAGATTAAAATTAGTCATCATATTTGTCTATCCCTTTTACAGAACATTTTATGGACTCAAGGACAGATTTAAGCACCTAGCAAAACTGTCATCTGAGAGTATATTGGACACTTTTTGGGACAGAGACAAGCAAGAAATTTCATTCTCTTTTTAAGTAATTTACTAAATGGCACACTGAGGACTGTGTGATTATACTTCTCAAAGTACTTGTGTTTCATTCTGGGAGCTGTTTCCTTCTTGTGCTACTACAAAACACTGACATATTGGAGAGAGGATCAAGTTTGAAGTCAGAAGAGCCAGTTTTTGAATTCTGGTTCTTCTATTTATTACTTGTGTGGCTTTGGACAAGTCATTTTTCTTATCTCCATCCTTCCCTCCCTCCCCCCCAAATGTAAAATGATAGGTGTGGATTCTATCTCTTCCATCTCTAAATATCATGCTACTATGACCAACTAGGTGACTGGGGTCAAATTGTAGGAATCATAATTGTTGAAGGAGAAACAAGTATACCCTTTCATCTGAGGACTGTGGGGATTGTAAATCCGAGCCACATTATCCTGCCTAAGTCAGATTGGCCAAAGCAACCTAGTCAGGCTGCCCCTGGAGAGTATTGTGGTCAGTTCCATGGGCCTCCTTTTTTGGAAAGAAATTTGCAGCTAGAACATGTGACCTGAGTCTTGAGTGAATCATAGAAGAGAAGGGTGGTAAAGTGTAAGGAACACTGACCTTGAAGTCCAAAAAGACTCATACAATCTTGGCCCCAACACTTAACAGCTCTAAGAAGTGTGATCCTGGTTATTGGACCTCTCTGTGTTTGCTTCATTTTCCTCACTTGTAAAATGAGTGCGTTTGTAAGGGAACTACTTCATACACATTAAAGCACTGTCTAAATATGAATAAAAACAATTATTATTGTCACCCTTATTACTGGGAACATGGCCAAGAGACATCTCTTAGGACACAAGTTCCTAAATTGGGGTTGACCTGGGGTTTTTTAATATTTTGATAGTTATTTTAATATAATTGGTTTTCTTTTGTGGTCTTGTGCATTTTATTTTATCTATTTAAATATATAAATTTAAACATATAAATGTAAATAAAAATAAATATGTATATATTTAAAACCATTAGTCTGAGGTGTCCGTAGACTTCCCTAGATTGCCAAAGGGGTCCAGGACACAAAAATCTAGAGTCCCAAACTTAGGAAATGGATGTTCTGATACAAATGCCTATCTTTACTACAGGGTTTGAGAGACCCTCATGCCCAAGACTGGCTCCACTATCACTCTGTGATGCTGGTCTGACTCCACAGATTTCAATGCCTTCTTGAGGAAAGAGGGTTTTATCAGCTGCATGTGCTAGGATGCAGGGGTGTGAGTCTGAAGAGAGAAGATAGTGCCTGATTGTGGGTAGATGGTCGCTGTTGGGAAAGTGCTCATTCTAGGGCTACCTCAACAAGATAAACTGTTAGGGTCATAGAATCATAGACTGTCAGAACATGAAGGGACCTTACAGCAAAGAATGTCAGAGTTGGAAGTCCCACCTACTCCAAGTCTCTCTGGGTACCCAGGAGGAAATTGAGACCCAGGAAGAGGAAGAAGCTTGGCCAAAGTCACACAACCCATTTCTGACTTCAAATCCACACAATAGCTCTCAGATTTCTCCGAGTTTGTATCTCTCCATACCTACCCCACCTCACTATTCTGTCTCTTGAGAGTGCTTGACATGTACTTTTGTGTTACAGAAGATCTGAACTATGAGGTATCCACTGAAGGAGAAGTGGATGTACTAGTCTTGGCCTTGAGTCATACCACAGGCAAATGGTATCTTAAAATAGATTCCCAATCCAGTGGAAGGCCAGTGGCCCTAAGCAGATGCCATTTACTTATCAACCCAAGCTATCCATGGAATCTTATTTGGATGGTGATGAGGATGTTGTAGCCAAGGGCTAACTTTCTGTGGATTGTATATGTCATTCCATCTCCCATCTCTGGACCTTTGTACAGGCAGTTCTCCATTTTTGGAATGCCCTCCTTTCTTCCTTTCATTTCATAGAATCCCTATCTCCCTTCAAAATCTATCTCAAACACCACCTACTCTAGATGCTGTAACAGCTAAATACCTCCTGCTCCTCCCTCCAATTACCTTGTATTGACTTCATGTATATTTTAAATTTATTTATACATGTACATGTTGTTTCTTGAAGAAGAATGTTTGTCTTCAGATCCTCAGTAGCTAGCTTATTGTATAGGTGATAGTAGGTGCTTAACAAACGTTTGTTGGTCGATTGATTGTCTGAGAGATAGTCCCTACAAAGAAAGGAGAAAAGAGCCAATCCCAGCAAAGGCAGAGCCCCATCATGGGAGCCTCAGATAAATGCTCTGCATTTTTCAAAACACCATGAAAATTGCTAATCCTTTGTAAGTAAAAGACTGAGCTACAACGATCAATCAGCCAATCAAAAAACATTTATTAAATGCCTGCTATGTACTAGGCCCTGCGCTAAACATTGGATTAGAGGATCGTAAACTAGAAGAAACTCTGAAGGCCATCTAATCCAACCCCCTCACTTTACAGGTGAGAAAACAGAGGCTCAAGGATGTAGCCTGACTCATCCAAGGTCACAT
Source organism: Notamacropus eugenii (assembly GCF_028372415.1). Classification (NCBI taxonomy): domain Eukaryota; kingdom Metazoa; phylum Chordata; class Mammalia; order Diprotodontia; family Macropodidae; genus Notamacropus; species Notamacropus eugenii. Next base: position 677,299,930 of record NC_092872.1, on the reverse strand, counting down.
AGCCTACATTGTTCCAGAAATATTAATCCCTGTTTATGACATCCCTAACACATCTAGATTCTGGAATACCTTCAGTGGTGAAAAACTCTTTAATTATTATCTAGTCTTTTCCAATGTTGGACTTAAAAAAAATTCTTTGTGCTGTGGAGCTGAAATGAAAGCGTAAAGTGAGGCCATTCATCTTAACTGACCTCTTATCCCCAATGTATTCTAGAAGGTATATTGTTTGCGAAGAAGAAGCTTTCATTGGTTAGATAATAGATAGACTAACATTGTCTACATCACTCTTAAACTTCCACCATCTTTTCAGAATCATCCAGATTCACCATTGTAGAAAGTACAATAGTTCAGGTGAACTATAAGTTTCAACTCAACCAGACCAGCACTTAGTGCACTAAGGAACATGGCCTTTCACAGAGATATTTCTCTGTACTACTTCTCCATGTTGTGAAATGTTTGTCATAGATAATGACTCATGACCAGAAGACTCCACTATTCTCTCTGTGACCTTGAGCAAGTCACTTCCTTCTAGACCTGAATTACTCAATATATAAAATGACAGAGCGAAAATTACATTTAAAGTTCTCTTCCAATTTTTATAGCTTCTCTTCCATGCCCTTTGTCAGCTATGATAGTCTCCTTCCTATGTTTCAGTATCTCTTCCTGGCCAAGTCACCTAATCTCTGTTTGCCTCAGTTCCCTCAGCTGTAAAATGAGGATAATAATGGCACCTTCCTTGCAGGATTGTTGTGAGGATCAAATGAGGTATTATTTGAAAAAGTGCTTAGCACAATGATTGGCACACAATAATAAATGTCTGTTGTCTACCTTCTCTTCTACCTCTAGCATTCTGAAGTACTTTTTCATGCTGACATTCTGTGTTTTAGTTCCTTCTTAGCACTGCAACTCTTAAGACCATCAATGTAAGGTTTTAGAGCTATAAGAGAAGCTAGATATGGCCCAATCTCTTAATTTTACAGAATAAGAAACTGAGGCTTAGAGAGGGTCTGACTTCTCTAAGGTCATGTGTAGAATTAATTAGTGGTGGAGTCAAGGTTCTAAGCCAGGTCTTATGATTCCGAATAAAATTTTCTTTATACTCTACCCTGTTCCTTCTCTTCTAGCTGTGAATTCTATGTTTCAAAAATCCTTCAGCTGTGCCACTCTTCACTCTATAATCTATTTTTTAATATATTTATTTCATTAAATATTTGCCAATTACATAAAAAAATCTTTGAACATTCATTTTTTTAAAAATTTTGAGTTCCAAATTCTCATTCTCCCTCTCACTCCTCCATAACCCGTTTCTTGAGAAGGCAAGCAATATGGTGTCAATTATACATGTGAAGTCATGCAAAACATATTTCCCCATTAGCCATATCACAAAGGAAAATACACACACACAAACTCCCAAGAAAAATAAAGTAAAATAAGTCTACTTCAAGCTGTACTCAGAGTTCATCATTTCTCTCTCTGGAAGTGAATAGCATGTTTTATGTTTGGAATTGTCTTGGATCATTGTCTTGATCAGAGTAGCTAAGTCTTTTATAGTTGATCGTCCTTACAATATTGCAGTTTCTGTGATCTATTCTTCTAAGCCCCCTTTCTAGCTATGAGAGTTTGTGGCTCTGTTCCCATGACCTGCATGCATGGTCATGATGCTGATACTGAGCCAGTACAACACCTTTACCCCATTCCCCAACAGCTGAGCTTTGTCGGATCCATATCTTTGGACTTCTATAAGAAAACTGGAAGTGTCTTACTTCCTAAGTTAAAAGTAGTTGTAGAAATGGAAAGTGGAGCCAAAAAGAAAGAAGAAACCTCTAAATATCAGCTTTCACTACACTATGAAAAAGGGAGTGGCATTTAAGTAATTTATTTGACTAAACTGTAACTGAAGTTTAAAAGTTTTAGAATGTATTCCAGAATGGAAAATATATTTATAAAAGAGAGCCAACTAATACTAACCCTGATGCAAACCAACATTCAAAAAAAATTTTTTAACATTTGTTGCACTATATTCTTATATAAGATTTATGCTTTGCAAACCATAGTGTAAAACTACTTGCCCTTTAAAGCTTTAGGCATTTGTGCACTTAATTGTGCTTTTCAACAAGATTTTGCATATGTAATATTTTCTTTTAGAGCTTCTAGAAACCTCAGTTATACATTCCAAGAGGATTTACTAGTGTTTTTTTTTCAACTTTCCCTTAAGTATAAAAATTGTGGCCTCATCAAACATTTTTTCCTGCCTTCAAATTCCAACTGTATTAAGAAAATCAGAATTACAATTGGAATATAAAATTGTATCCCATACAAGCATTAGCTCTCACATTCTCACAAAGCATCATTTTTCTATAAAATTGTTAACACATTATAACCAAAATACCACAAATCTCACCATGCTTTGGCCAACCACCTGAGTTGCTAGATGAATGGTCATAAATGAGATCGGTTTGGGGGTCATAGCTTCCCAGAAGGTCAGTCTTCTCTCCGTCTCATTTCTGTATTCTTATGGAGCTAACGTTCCTCTGTAACTTTCACCCATGGTCATAGTCTCCTGAAAACCATTAATAATATTAGGCAGCTATGACTGTTGTTCCATCACTTGGAAGATAACAGCTCCTCCATTTCTCTATGATCAGGTTCCCAAAGTGGGTGATACCACCCCTGGGTGGGTGCTGAAACTAGGAGGGAGCAATAGTGGTGTTGGGTGCAGTTGGGGAGTGTTGAACAAAAATAAGGGGGTGGCAGAAGCATAAAAAGAGAAGAAAATTTTGAAAAACCATTTGTACATATTTCATCTGTTGTGTAATAGAATTAAAGTCATAGTGATTACATTATTTTTCCAAGAAACACAGCTTACAGGGCTTAACAAGCAAGTATTGGCAGACAAGCATGTCACGCATTGTTGGCAATTCCAGCATGCATCTGCAAGATGTGTGTTTGTAATACAATACTGTATATGGTTACATGACACAATATGGCATCACCAGAATTTCAATGCAGGAAAAACCCCACAAATTTACGGTAAATTATTAAACTTAAGATGTGTCATTTTTAAAATATATATATTTAATCTTTTTTGAAATGATGCATATTAAAAAAAAAAAGCATTGTAAAGGGCGAAAAAAGTAGATTTCCAGGGGGGTGCTGAGTAATTTTTTTTTGAAAAGGGGTTGGTAGGCCAAGTAAGTTTGGGAACCTCTAAAGAGAGCAAATTCTGTGAACCAACCACTTCAGAAAGTCCTTTCAAACATTGTAGGACCCAGAAAGAGCATCTGTACAGTGCTGCTGTTTATAACAGTGATCTGTTATAAATGGAGCTCAGTGTTAACCAGAACTTTATGAATAAGCAATGAAGTCTAATTTTCTGTTATTATCACCATTGTTTAAAAATGCATGTCTGCCAGGATATCATAACGGTTTTGTATTACTTAGGAAAACTTTAATCATTCTTTCCATTTTTAAAGTGACTTCATTATTACTTCATTAGATTTTTCTCTCTTCCCAAGCCATGTAGATCTTCTGAAAAACCATCTGACAAATGTCTTTTTCTGTATTTTTCCAAATGAGCCCCTAGACGACAACACTTGAGGGGGTTTTTTATACCCTTTCCTCCCAAAGCACTCCATGCGTTATTCTTTGGCACTCATAGACTATCCCATTAGATGTGACAGGGTAAGGTCTCTCCATAGACTTTGACCCAAAGGAACAGAATCTGTGCCAACCAATATTCTCTGTCTCATGGTGCCCCAATTCACAGAGGGAAGTCAGATCTATAGCTCCTTTCTTGGGCTGGATTCCTGTAAGAAGCATCTACTCTAAAGAACTCTTTCCTTTACTAGGTGCACTATTTGTATGTCCTGGACAGATCGGGTGTTGAGTTCATTTTTAAATAGGCTAGTGGTTATGTTTTCAATAGATCAGCATTTCCCAAACTAATTGGCCATGGAATACTTTGGTGCTTGAAATATATTGATAGGTCTATAAATGCTAGTCTCAGAGGAGTAGGGGATTGTAAAGATACCTCTGGGGTCATTATCCCAGATGGGGGAGGGCCTAAGAAAATTTGGGACCAAAGTAAAGAAAACTAAACCTATCTTCTTTACCAATAAATTGTAGTACTTAAGTATATGTATATAGATATATATACATATGTCTGTGTATAGATGCACATAATTTCACATTTGACTACTTGCTGAGGCTGAATGATACCTTGGTTAGATGGATTCATTCAGTGGAAGCCTGAGTTAGTCTATCAGCAAACATACCTGTCTTAGAAAGATATGCATAAAGAATGAACTAGAATCAAAGTCACTTTCATAGCATATAAAGGGAAGGGGAAAGAAATAGACATTTATAGAGCAGCACCTATTATGTGCCAGGCCCTGTGCTAAGTGCTTTGGACAAATACTTCATTTGACTGTCACAACCACCCTGAGAGATAGATGCAGTTGTTCATCCCCATTTTATACTTTAGGAACCTGAGGCAAACAGAGCTTAAGTGACTTGTCTTGGTTTACACAGGTAGCAAGTATCTGAGGCTGTATTTGAATTCAGGTCTTCCTGACTCCACTCCTAGCATTCTATCCTCACCCAACTACATCAGGAAGAGAGGGCCTTAGAGATCATTGAGTTAACTATTCTCATTTTTGTTGTTGCTTTGTTCAGTCATTTCAGTCGTGTCCAACTCTTTGTGATGCCGTTTAGGGTTTTCTTGGCAAAGATACTAGATTGGTTTGTCATTTCTTTCTCCAGCTCATTTTACAGAGGAGGAAACTGAGGCAGAGTTAAATGACTTGCCCCAGGTTACACAGCTAATAAGTGTCTGAGATACGGAATCCTTTTTTTAATTAGATGAATAACCAGAGTCCCATAAAATGATTTGCCCAAAGTCACACAAAATTGGAAACCAGGTCTTCTGACTCCCAAATCCAAGCAGCAAGGTTGTGCAACGAATAGAGCACTGGGCTTGGAGTCAGGAGGACCTGAGTTCAAATCCAGCCCTGGAAAGTTACGAGTTTTGTGACCCTGGGCATGTCACCTAACCTCAGTTTGCCTCAGTTTCCTCATCTATGAAATGGAAATAATAACAGCACCTGCCTTGTTGTAAGATCATGTGAGACAATATTTGTAAAATGCTTATCACATTGCCTGGTACATAGTAGGTACTATATAAATGTTTATACCCTTCCTTTTCTTTCACCACAACAAAGGGCCCAGGTTAGTATTGCCCTGGAGAATAGCACACCACTCTCCATGATCCCAAGCTGCCACCAATGTTCTAGGTCTTGGTCTCCAGCTTGCATGTGGAGCAAATGATGAACCGGAAGGGAGTCAGGAGACAGATCCAGATTAGTGTGACAGTGAGAAGCAGGAAGCTGAGCACTATCCCTTGAACTGGAGCTCTGTACGCAGCTAATTAGAGCCATTTTCAGATGAAAGAGAATTTTTAAAAAAATGTTCATACTGAATTTACAGTTGTCATCAGTTCAGGGGAGTGTATATCTTGAGACCAATCTGGGAAAGTTTTATGGCAAAATCAGTTTGTTTGGCCATTAATAACCATGAATAAGCTATGTGGCGCTTAGATGACCCAACCATGGGAATGGCAAGAATCAGAGTTCAAGAATCTCAGAATCTCAGAGTTGGAAAGAACCTCAGAGCTTACCTAGTCCAGTCTATACATGAATAGGAATCTCTTCTGCCAGACACCCCTACCTGAATACCTGAAGTGCTGGTGGACTTACTGTTTCAAAAGACAGATGATGTCACTTTTGAGTGCCTCTGTTTGGAAAGAAATGTTTTCATTTCATCAAGCTGAAATCTACCCCACTAAAACTACCCCGTACCACTCCTAGTCATGCTTTTTAAGATGACGCAGAACAAAGCTCATCTCTCTTCCACACAGCATCATAAATTAGACTGGAAGGGTCCTTATAAGTCATATGCCCTGACTGCATGATTCTACAGAGAATCAGAAGCATAAAGAAACTAAATGACCTCATGCCTAAGGTCACATAGGTAGTAAGTGGCAAACCTTGGATCAGAACGCTGTTTCCTGCTTTCTGCTTTCCCATTGTACTTCTGCCTATCAGAAAATATCACGTTTTCTACTAAGTTTTCTCTTCTGCAGACTAAAATCACCAGTTTCTTCAACCAGTCCAAGTATGACATGATCTCTAGTCCTCTTAGCATCTTGATCATCTTTCTCTGAACATGATGCAGGTTGTCAGTCCTCTTTTCTAAATATGTTGCCCTACATGTCACACAGTGCTCTAGACATGGTCAGCCCCAGGCAGAAGGCAGTGGGGCTATCACCTCACTTTCTCTGGGTATTACTATGTCTCAGTTGACTCAGCCTCACTTTGCATGAGTTTTATGATTATAGTTCAATAACACCCCTCCATCCCCACCCCCAATTGTCTTCACATAAAATATTATCAAGCTGCACTCTCCCATCCTGTACTTGGACAACTGACCTTTTGAACCCAAGTATTGGGTTTTACAGTCGTCTGTATCAAATTTCATCTTATCGGGTTTGTATTCCTCTTAGCTTCTTGTCCCCTACAAATTTGATAAACCTGTCATTTGAATCTTTATTTGTGTCTTTTCTTTTTTCTTTTAAAAAAAAAAAAGGCTGAGTGCCACAGGTCAAAGACAAATACTCAGGATACATCTTGATTCCTTTCAGGCCTAAAAAATGGCAAGAAAAAAATAAGAATCAGCAGGCCAAACTCTAGTCTGATTTTTGTTGTGTGTACACCACAATGTCCTCTGCTAGCTGAGACCATGAGTGGCATGCATTTTATTATGCACTCTTGACATCTTTTACATTAATCTTCTTGTACCCCGTTTCCGCATCTATAACATTATCCAGGCACTCTTCTAGGGGAGGTATTTTGTGCATTAATTTTTCTAAAAAGCTTCATGCTTTGTGTAAAAATACCTCACTGCCTTGGAAAAAGGCACTCTAGATAAATGAAAAGCACCATTATTAGTAATGACAATAATTTTTCTGACATCCATTCGATGTGTGCTGATAGAATTACATAAATAATGGAATTGTATGCAAACCCTGAGATTGCAGGAGGCATTTTCTCAAAGCTTGATCACTCCTCTCTGCCTTGTTTACATGCTCCTCAGATCCTTTGAAAGACATGTTATTGTCACTATTCTGGATCCAGACTTCACCATCACCAAAGACTTGATTCACAAATAATTCATTTTAGTTTGAAGACACCACACTGTTACAGTGGAGTAACTCCACATTCTGGGATGAGCCTGAAGATGTGTTATCTTGTCAGTCTGGGACAGTCCCTACACGGGTGAAGACTGTAGTCTCTCCGTATCTTCTTTTCTTATGTGATTCTTAACCTATAACATCTATAAATTTCTTCCTAGTGGATCCAACCACTGTGCTTCAGGGTCTTCTGCTAAGTCTTTGAATATTTACAGGTTCTATTGGCGTGGCAATTAAGGACCAACCAGATTTTCCTAGTCATACACAATTGTGATAAGTTTTTTATGCCACTCTTCACATTGAATAGGTTACAACCCTTTTATACTCACCATAGTAACATCTGGTTTATAGATATTTCATTCTGAAGATAATCAGATCACCTTCTACCTCTAGCTTTCACAATTCCCTCACTTCTTGCCTACATTTGTTATTGATCGCCTTCCTCCAAACCACATTGGACCCCACACAGCTCTTTGCACATCCCTAATGTATTTACATATTATATGTGACTGTTATCTATATCTAGAGCCATAAGCTCTGTGAGGGCAGGAACTTTCTTATCAAATCTTTTTTGTCTTATCAGAACTTTTTCCCACTGCTGAGTTAAGAGGGGAAGACTAGAAATTTAATAAATGTTTGGTATTTTTTTTAAATTTGATTCAGCAACCTTTAAGTACTTCCTACTTTCAAGGCACTATACTTGACACTGAGGTTATAAACACAAGAAAAGGACAGTCTGTTTCCTCAGGAAAGTAATTTCATCCCTCATTTTTCTCATCTGTAACTCAGCTAACTTCAACAAGCATTTATGAAGGACCTGCCATGGGCCAGACATTATGCTGAATGCTAAACAGAATAGGAAACAGTCTCTTCTTTCTTCATGGGAGAGGGAAGGGGCTCACAACCTATAAATACAAGTATAGACAAGATAATTTCAAGAAGGAGAAAGTGCTAAAAGTGAATGGCTTGAGGAAATGAGGGTAGAATCAAGAAAAGCTAGGGTTTCTCCCAGGCAGAGAGTAGGAATATGCTCTTCCAGATATGGCAGACTGGGAGTACAAAGGCTTCTTCAGTCTGAGATCCCTAGAATAGAGTAAACCAAGTAGAGGAGTGAAAACCACAGCCTGCACTAATGAACATATGTCCAGTACTTTTCTCTACAGGGCTGAGCTCACTGGAGGAGAGATTAGAATGACCTTCATTGTTTTTCCCCATTAGCTATAGTATATTACGCAGAACCATTATAGGCCTTCTGACGGAAATACCTTCAGACTTTGACAGAGTTCCATTTGAATGTTGTGTCCAGAACTCCTAGTCATCTATCTGTATGGTGCCAAAAGGGCACTATAGGAAAAACAAAAAAATAAGGAGAAAGATTGTTTTCTTGAGAGTTTGGACAAAACTCAACTTGAAGAAAATCGAGTTTTCTTTAAGGACAAAACTCAACTTGAAGAAAATCCGGTTCCCTTTAAGAGCCTTAAAAGTACTCATCCTGAAAAACTTGTGGGTCATAGCAACTTCTCAGTCAGGTCATAAGCTCATAGAATTATAACATATTAGAGCTGGTGACAGTGCCTGATGGTGAAAAGAACCCTGGACTTGGATACAAGAGAGCATTATTTGTAAATCTGTCTCCTATTTAGTTGGGAAACCATGGACGAGTCATTTAACTTAACCTGTGTCTCCATTTGTTCATATATAAAATAGGGATAATAATATGTTTACTACTTACTTCCCAAGAGCTACTATGAAGATTAAAGGTTTGTTGTTGCATTTTTTATTAACAATCCTTACATTTCTATACACATGTCATCTATTCTTATCATATATTCCAATAGTCTCATTTTACATAGGGAGATGCTGAGGCTCAAAGAGGGAGTGTAACTTGCACACAGTTACAAAGCAAGTTAGTGACAGTCTAGCATACCTGGATTCTTCCCCAGGTCTTCTGTTTCCCAGACCTGTGCTTTCCCCTGCCCTATGTTCTCCTCTCTCTTTCTCTCTCTCTCTCTCTCTCTCTCTCTCTCTCTCTCTCTCTCTCTCTCTCTCTCTCTCTCTCTCTCTTCCTCTTTCTCTCTCTTTCTCTCCCCCACCCCTCTCTCTCACTTGCCAAAATACTGTAAAAATGCTATTTAAGAGCCCATCTGTCTGTGTATGTTTCTTTTTGCTGGAAAAACCCAAGGAACATCATTTCTTTAGCAGAAAGCTTCTTGGTGTTCATCCTACAATCCAGAGCCAACTCTTGTCCCATAGAAATATTGCCATTTGATTCCTATATAAATGTCTGTTTTTGCTGCATTATTAATGACATGTTCTACTCCTTCCAAGATTTTTTGGCCCAGCTCCTTCTGCATTATACCTGTGGAATAGCAAGAGCCTGTGCAGAATGTCTCAGACTCAAGATTTCTCTGATCTTGGTAGAATGCCGAGAGAAAAAAGGGATTCTCACTACCTATTTCCTTTCCTTCAGTCCCATAAAAATAGTTCTCTGCCTGAAAGATTCAGTTAATGTGTTGTAGTCAACCCTGTGGAAAACACAGTGCCATGTATCATTTTGGATTCAGAGATGATTAAGACCTGATCCTTGCCCACAAGGAGCTTTTATTGTAGTAGGGGAGAACAGACATACCCACAAGTCACTCAGATAAGACCTGGAAAATGTGAGGTACAAAGAAGGTGCTACAGAAATCTAAAGGAAGTAAAAAATACTTGTTTCTGGGGATTGGGCACATGGAAGAGGTGACAGTTGAATTCTGAAGAATGTGCTGGATGTAATAAGCTAAGTTTGGAAAAAAGGAGTCATTGTTCCCAGTATAATTAATGACTTCGATCAGGATTTCTTAAATTTTTTCCATTCATAGTCCCTTTTCATATTCTGGTAGCGTTCTGTGGCACTATATGGCCTGAGGGTGTGTACAGTGCAAAGTGTGCATGCTTTGTGTTCAGAACCAAGGCTGTAGTAAAGTGGTACGATGCAGCATGAGCAAACAATGCCAGAAACACTTCAGATACGTTTCTCATTTCATTTGTAATTAATGTTTGGTCATCGCACTTTCAGAAATTTTTTACTATTGCCAAATTTTTCAAGAACCCCCACATTCAGTTACACTACCCCACAGTTTAAGAAGTACCGAAAGCAAAGGAATTAAGATGAGGTTATATGGAACATAAATGACAGAGAACAATTTCCTCTTCTTTGGCTATAGTGTAGACTAGAAGAATCTGGAATCTGTCTTTTTTTCATTCCTTGTACTATTTTCCCTTTCATAATGAGGACATGCTAATTAGCATGAGGTAGCAAGTGGATAGGCAGGTTGATATAAGATTGGAAAGCTAGACTGGTGCCAGATTGGGACAGGTGTTAAATTACTAGCTCAGACGTTTGCATTTTATCCTAGAAGCAACTGGGAGCCACTGAAGGTTTTTAGGCAGGACAGCACCATGGTCAGACCTGTGCATTAGCAAGATTGTCATGGGAGTTACATAGAGGATGGATTGGAGACAGACCAGACTGCAAGGAGGAATATAGTTGGAAGCTATTGCAACAGGACACATGCAAGATGATAAGGACCTGAACTAAGGCTGTGACCCTGGACATGAGTGAGGTTATAGAAGTAAATGTAGCAACTAACTGGCTGTGGTTAGATGTGGTTTGAAATTATGAAAATCTGAAGATAGCCCTGAGATTTCAAGTTTAGTTAGTTAGGGAAATTGAGGTAAGGAGAAGGCAAGGGGGAAAGACAATAACTTCCATTTTGGAAATGTTGAATTTGAGATGCTACAGGTAGAGATGTGTAAAAGCAACTGGAGATGTGAACCTGATTTCAGGAGAACGATTAAGGCTGGACATAGAGAGGTAGTAATCCTCTGCATATAGGTAATAATGATAATCATAATAATAATTGAGGTAATAAAAATGGGTATATAGAGAATAGTTAGAGTAGAAGTTCCTGACCTGGTATCCATGAGCTTACCTTTAAAAAATATGCATAGATAATTATATTTCAATATAATTTATTCCTTTTTTAGTCCTTTGTATTTTATTTTATGCATTTAAAAACCTTATCCTAAGAAGTGGTCCATAGACTTCACCAGACTGCTAAAAGGTCCAGGACACAAAACCAGGTTAAGAACCCCTGTTCTAGAGAGAAAAAGGGTCTAAGACAGAGTTTTGGGGGACACCTACATTTAAGGGGAAGGATAAGGATGGTGGATTTTCAAGGGACATCAAAGAGTGTTGAGGCATGTGAAAGAAGAGCGGCAACCAAGACCAAGGGAGGAGAGAGAATCCAGATGGAGGGGGTTGGTCATCAGCGTCAAATGCTGCCAAAAGGTGAAGGTATATGAGGCCTGAGAAAATGTCATCCGCTTTAGCAATTAAGAAGTCACTGATGACCTTTAAGTACCCCTTCCATCCCACCTTGTCAGTCTAGTTTATGGTCAGGTCAAACCTCCTCCCATGATGGGCTCTCTGCAGTCAGTTTTGTTTTCGTGACAGGAGCTTGCGGCCAGTCAATCTTCCTATTTTCCCTGAGCACAACCCAATGACCACAGTTGAGGGTTCATCCCAAATGTCATCTCCCCTCATCTACTGGATCTGTCAGGGAGAAGATCAGCTGCTATTCAAAATGCAGGATCTTCCTTCTCTGAAGCAGAGGGTTTGCCGTGTTCTGTTCCTGGCCTGGTTCTCCCCCTGCATAGTGAGGAGAAGCTAATTAACACGAGATGGCAACTGAGCTATAATAGCTGCCAGTTCCCCAGTGCGGAATCCTCTTTAGCATTCTCTCAGCCTCCCTCCACAGCAATAAATTCAGATTAGATATTAGAAGGAAGCTGTAGACTGTTCAAAAGCTCTGTTCTCCTCAGGGTTGTCTCCTCCCCAGGCAGGGAGCCAGGTTACCTGCACTCTCTGAATGGCTACCAGTACACTGTGGACAAGACGTAAATATTTTTTTCTTATTGATGCAGAAGATTATTCACATGAAGTTACCATTCATTTTCTTGTTTAAAGATATATCAGAAAGGACAAGGATGGCATTATTATTAACAAGTAAAATAGAAACCCATTTTTCTATAGTTTTTATAACATATAAAGCACATTCCTTACAGTAACACTGTAAGGGAGAAAGTGGGTGTGTCAGAGTTTCCATTTTCCAGATGAAGAAACAGACACAGGGAGATTAAGTATTCTGTCCAGGGTCCCATGACCCTTGAGTGGTAGAATTAAAATTCAAACCTATGCCTTTGAATTCCAAAAGAAAAAAAAGAAGAGTTCAAAATTGGGAGGGACGTTAGAGATCTTTTCATCCAACCCCCTCATTTTACAGATAAGTAAACAGACCTAGTAAGGAGACAACCCTTGCCAAAGGTCACGTAGGTAATAAATGCAGAGCTAGCATTTGAGCCCAAAATTTCTGACTCTAAATCCAGGGTTATATCATAGTGTTCTCTGTTCAGTGTTCTTTCAGATAAGTAGATAGATGGATGGATGGATGGATGGGTAGATAGATAGAATGGCTACTATGTGCCAGGGACTATGCTATATGCTGTGCTATATACTCCTTGATGATTTGGTGTAATAGAAAACTAGAATGTGAATCTAGAACTTAGTTTAGAGAATATTCATTGAATACCAGAACCAGGTATTTATTGTTTATCCATAAGCAGTGGGGAATTATTGCAAAGTATGCTCAGAGCAAACTGAGACATCAAAGAATATTTATTATGTGATCTAAATGGCTAAATAAATAGGTAATAAATAGGTTACCTTCATAGCAGGTAATCCTAAATTATCTGCAGAACTCATGATTTAATGCATTTCTATTCCCCATTCCTATATTCACATATTTCTAAAAGTCACGTGAATTTTAATTCCATTTTTTCCAAAGCTAATAGCACTGTTACCTGCCACAAAGGAGATGTTTAGTATTTAAATAAAGTGGCTGCTAAGACCCAAGTTGGGGTTCTTGAATTAGAGACTGGATTTCATTTGACTCACATTTTCAGAATTCCCATAATTACTTCAAGTAAATTCAAATGACTGCTTTTTGAAAGATCTGTATTTATCTAAAAGAGCCATCTAGGACTCAGGAAAGATGGAATTGGGGGGGGAGCAGGAAGAGCATGGGACTTGGAGACAGGTGTCCTAGGGTTCAAATTCTGGCTGGGAACTTACATGTCTGAGACCTTGGGGAAGTCATTTGCCCTTTCTAGCTTTCATTTTGCTCATCTGTAATTCACTTTCAGAAGCATTTCATTAGTGTCTATTGTATGGCTGACATTAGGTACAGATGATTCAGAGATAAAAAGGACACAGCAGCTGTCCTCAAGGATCCTGCATTCTGCTTGGAAGAAACATGTATACAGATGTGTTAGCAAACAAAGTATGCTTTGCACAAAGTACAGTTAACTCTTCTACATTGCTTGGCACCCCTGTAATCTGGAAAGTGTGCATAAAAATTTTTGGCCCTCCCTTCATACCAGAGAAGAAGTCTGAATTTTTTTCTTTTTCTTTTAAGTACCTTATTTACAGTACCTTGTTGTAAAATATAGGCTACATGTAGGTCAATGTTAAATAAAAATAGTGTATGAAAAAAACTTTTTTTGGGTTGTCTGCTGACCCTCATATGTGGTCTTGCAGCTTCTGCCAAACTCCACCCCACCCCCCAAATTCTTATTTAATTTCTTATGCCAGTCTGAGACATATCAAAACCACAATGGGGAAAGTCTCAATGTGGACAAGATAATGGTAAATAAATACAAAGCAATCTGGAATTGGAGCATGCAAAAACCCTAAGGGAATCAAGAAAAGGTTTTTTAGGAGCTGCTACCACAGGTGAGCCTGAAAGACAGCGACAGATTCCAAGGACCAGTAAAGAATACAAAATCATGGAGGCCAGAAATGGAATCCAGTGTAAGCTGAACATTTGAGTAGCCCACTTTGAATGGAATGTAAGATGTGAGGTGAAGGGGTATGAAATCAATATTTTGAAATCAAGATTTATTGGTGCTGGATCATGAAGGGCTTTAAAAGCCAAACAGGAGTTTATCATTTATTCTAGAGGCAAGAGGGGTCTCCTAAAGCCTCTTGGGCAAGAGAAGGGCATGGTTGGTTGGACCTGGGCTTTAGAAGATCACTACAAAATAGGGTATCTCAAAGATTCTTTCTGTCTCTCAAGTTTCTTACCCTATGAAGTCTGATTTCAAGTCATGATTGTCCCCCTAGATATTTGTGTGTCAAGTAATTTCTCCGGGTTTAGGGCTGTTTTCTTTTTTCTGGAGAAGACTGAGGTTGGTGGGGGGGTGGTCTTACCGACCCTTTCAGTCCCTAACTTTTAGAAGATCTGTGGTTCTAATTCTTTTTCCCCACATTGGCACTTGAGCTATATCTCTGTCCACTATTTCATTCTGTTCTATTTTTACCCTTGGGATTAAGGGTTTAGAGCTTGGCTTTGGTTGCTGGGTCATCCTGAGCAGAGTAATGAAGTTCTCTAGGCCCCCATTTGACATGGAGAGGAAAAAAGGAAGAAAAACAAGCGGCTCTCTGAATGCACAACAACCCTGGCTCTGTGGATGACTGGAATTACTTGGACAGTGTTGTAACCCTGCGGGAGTCCAGGTGTGAGGAGCCCTTGCTCTGACTAGACCAGCTGACAGCTGCTGCCTTGGAATGCATAGCTGTGAAGAAAAAGTCCACAGGGACCAAAGGTCTCCAGGCCTTGGCTCCTCAGAAGCGCAGCCCAGAATGGCCGGGACTCGGAGGCCCCCTGAGGAGCTGGTGAGAGGCTAAGCTCAGGCCTGAGGGAGGGCCGTGTCTCTCAAGTGACACACTTGTTGTGGGGATCGAAAGCATTAAGGTCACAGTGACAAACCAAAGCACATTTTCTTGTCTTTTGCCAGGGAGAGGGAGCTTCAGAAGCCAATATGAATTTACCCTACATTCAGCTTTCCTTCATTCAAAAGGAAATGTTAATATGGACTCTGGGTTTACAGAAGCAAAACCAAGGCTGTATACAGTGCACAGTCACACAGCAGGACCCTAAATTCTTGGTAGGGCTAACAGGGCTGGTTGGACTCACATTCTCTTTGAAGCAATTCAATTCTATTTGACAAATATTTATAAGTGGGGGAGTAGGAGGCCCCTGAAAGGGCAATTTTCCCCCCTCAGAAAGCTTAAAGTATATGGGGAGTTATTAGACATGTATACATAACTATAATGCCATGTAGAATATAATATATGTGTAAGAGTACTATAAAATGCATTGAGATGAAATTAGGAAGAAATCATTCCCAGTAGGGGAATGTTAGGAAAACCTTTATGTAGATAGTAACATTTGAACTGAACCCACAAGGATGGGTAGGATTTAAAAAAAGAGATTTTTAACATTTTGTCTCATGGACCCCTTTGGCAGTCTAGTGAAACCTACATACCTGTTCTCAGAATAATGGGTTTTTCCATTTTTAAATTTTATTTTTAATTTATGGAATAAAATAAGCATTTCCATACAGAATAATGTTTTTAAATGTATAAAATATATAGAATTACAAAAAACCAATATATTGAAATACTTATCAAGTTTTTTTAGAACTCACAGTATACTCCAAACTAAGAACCCCAAATTTAAACAAATATGTATGGGGGAATGGGGGAAGGAAGGATCTGAGTTTCTAAGCAAAGGTAGCAGAGTGAACAAAGACATTGAGGCTATAAATAATTTAGCATTTAAGATTTGAAACTGCAAGAGATTATCATCTAACACCTTATTTTTCAAATGAGGCCCATCCAGAGGAAGTGATTTACCCAAGGCCTTACAAGTAGGAAGTAACTGAATAGGAACTTAAGTCTTTGGAGTCAAAATTCATCCCTCTATCCATCTGCTTTCCCACTAGAGGGGATGGCAAGTGCTCCCCCCTGATTAGAACATAGAACATGTAAAGAGAAGGAGCATTAGAGAAAGCAGGAAAGATCCTTGAAGTACCTTGAAGACCAGATCTAGAAGTCTGGATTTTGTCCCATGAAATGCTGATGGTGTTTGAGAAGGGGAGTGACACAGTCATAGTACACCAAGAAGACCAAATTCAATCCCAAGCCTGGGTTTCTGGTCCCAGCTGTACCTTTTAGGAGGTCATGTGGCCTTGGGCAAGTAACTTCCCTTAACTGAAACTCCATCTATAAACCCATGGCTGGATGTTCTCTGGGGTTCCTTTTCCGACATTCACTGTTCTTCGAGGGCCTTTCTTATTCTGATATTCTATGGTTTAAGGTCCTATCTAGTTCTGGTATTCTATAATCTATCACCTTCAGCAAGTTTTAATCATTTTGTGTTCTTAAAAAACAAGACAAAATCCCACATGCTTCTTAAAATATAAAAATATGGCTATTTCCTTTCCTTTTTCTTAAGAAAATTATGACCTTAATTTTTTTGTACTAGGATTTCTGAGACAGTGTGACATAGGATTTAGAGCATTGGACTTGGAATTAGGAAGACTTGAGTTGAAATTGCAAATCACTTATTTAATCTTTTTCTGATTAAGTTTTGTTTAGTCATGTCCTCCTTTTCATGGCCCCATTTCGAGTTTTCTTGGCAAAGATGCTGAAGTAGTTTGCCATTTCCTTCTCCAGCTCATTTTTACAGATGAGGAACTAAGGCAAACAGGGTTAAGTGACTTGTCTTGGGTCACACAGCTAGTTAAGTGGCTGGATTTGAATGCATGAAGATGAGTCTTTCTGATTTCAAACCCAGGGCTCTATCCACTGAGCCACCTGGCTGCCTCTGATTCAGTTAGCTCAGTGATAAAATAGGGATAATGATAGTGTCTACCGCACATTGTGGTAAGGATGAAATGGTAGGTGAAACATTTTGCAAGAGTTAAAGCTTTATGTAAATGTAAGCTTATGCTGCTCCACCACAGATTGGCCCTGTTAGCCAAATACTTGTAGATGAAGGGATTTGAAAAGTGCAATAACAAGTGGAAAATTTTAATTTCTCCTAATTTCTTCCTTAGTAACCCTGGTTAGTCACTTGTCAGTGCCCCAGAAAACTCTCAAAACTAAGGCAGTTGCCAGTTGTTGTTCTACAGTGGATAGAAGAGATTTTCTAAAGTGTTAAATCCCCTGTACCCATGAAATCACAAATCCAGACTAAGAAAAGCCAAAGGTCTCCCTTGACAAACTTCAATCCAGATCTTTTAATGGAAAGATCTTTATCTTTATTCCCTTTAAACCCTCCTCCTTCAGAGAGTCCTCCTTGGTTGACAGCAACTGATAGATCATTCCTTTACAGGAATTTCTTAAATACCTACCTATTCTATTTAGTGGCAGGCATTTAATAAATGCTAGTTGATTCGGTGACTATTTTTATCACAGTATATTGTCTCGTACTTCGGGAGGTGGGATATTCTTCCCTGGTCAGTCCATAGCCCAGAGTTGTTCAATAGGCTCTTTAGTGATGTGGATGATGGAAAAGAGATTGCACTCATTACTTTGGCAGAAGATGACAAGCTCGTTAGCAGGGGCCAAGGAAGGGGGGAGAGATGCAGGGTTGGAGGATAATGGCTAGCACTTTGGAGAAGAGGAGCAGAATGTTAAATGTCTCTGATTCATTGAAGGTGTGGTCAGAAGCAAAGTAATGTAGTGTAATATTCCTTGCTAAAGTATTCTAAGAGCTTTTTGTCTGAACTCCTTCTTTGTCCCCATCATTACCTTTCTTGTATTCTGCTTCTCTGCCTGTTATGTTCTCTCCACTTCAATGGAAGGTAAGCTCCCTGAGGGTAGGGACCATATTATTTTTATCTTTGCATCTGCAATGCCTAGTTCATTATGTTGCACATAGTAGGTACTTAATAAATGTTTCATTGACTAAATACCAATGAAGTATAGACAAGGCAGATTAAGTAATTTAATAGTAAGATGGCATTTCAGTCTGGATTTCTTTCATATGCCTGTTCTCCTGACACAGAACATAACCTACCTGTGCCTTAGTGCTAAGTAGGTTGTGGAAGAGGCACAGAGTGTTAATAAAACACAACCCCAGCTACTCTCATGGAACAACAATCTAGTTGAAAAGAACAAGACACAAACACTGATACCTAAAATAAACAGTATTTAAAAGTAATATGATGAGCAGTACAACCTAAATATTTTGGGGGTCTGAGAACTTAGTGACTGAGAGGACTACGGAATGTTTCTTGAAGAAGGTGCCATTTTAATGGGGCCTCAAAGAAGGAGTGAAAATTAAACAGGCAACCATTGGGAAGCAGGATTTTCCAGGTAGTGGGTACAGAGGTTGAAAGCACAGGACTTATTCAATGAATAAGATTTTTTTTTTTCTTTAGCTTGACTGGAGTGTAGAGCATGTAGAGTAAAGTAACATGAAAAAAGGTTGAAAATGCAGCATGGTGCCAGATGGTAGAGGTTCTTAAATGCCAGACAGAAGAGTTTGAACTTGACTTAATAGGGAATAGGAAACCACTGGAGATTTTTGAGCAAAGGAATGATATGACTATGTGTTCATCATACAGAAGTTAAGAAGTTCATCCTGGCAATGTATGAAAGTTGGTTTGTAGTGAGGTGCAAATAAAGGCAGGAGGGCTCTTCTACTTGCTAACACATCAAGCCTGGGAGGCATTATAGTGAAGTGGAATGAGCCCTTACCACTGAAGAGAGACCTGGACTTTATTCCCAGCTCTGGAACGGAATAGCTGGATCACCTGGCACAAGCTGCTAAGCCTTAGTTTCCTCATCTGTAAAATGTGAGAATAGCCATCAATAATCTTTGAGGTCCCTTAGAACATGATCCTATGATCAGGAGCCAATTGTGAAAGACTAGATAGATGGTAGAAGGCCTATACTTCCACTTTGGTCTTAAGCCTTCTTCTTGGAATGAGTGGATAAGACTGGCAGGTGTAGGAAGGAGATGCTTGTAGCTGGTGATTACAGAACTGCTAAATGGCTCAAGCTTCAAGCAAACAATGTTCACTCTATTTCTGGGACTCAGTTTCCTTCTCAGTCTAAAACCATGCCACCCTGAAGCTCTACCCTCACTCCAAAACTCTTGGCAGGACTCTGGATAACTCACTTTTCCCTTCTGTGGCAGTCTAGACCCATATAGGGTCACCCAAGCATTGAAGGAACAGAGCACCTGTCCTGGAGTCAGGAGGACCTGAGTTCAAATTTGGCCTCTGACACTTGACACTTACTAGCTGTGTGACCCTGGACGAGTCACTTAACTCCTATTTGTCTCAAAAATAAAATAAGCTTTGAAGGGGTGGCAAGTGGGAAGAGTTTAAGATGTGCTGGGCAAGAGGAGCACATGTGACCCTTGGACTATTGGCTATTGGAAGCAAATGCTCTATAAATGGGAATTGTTATAGTGACCAAACCGTGCACCCAGGAGCACCCAGATTGCTGGGCATTGATGTGTGCCCTTCCTCTCCTGTATGGCCAGTAGCTGGTAGAGGGAAGGTTTAAGGCTGGTATACTGCAGCCCAACCACATGACCAAAGCACTTTTCTGGCCTAATGAAGCTCACTTCCCTCCTCTGACCTTTCGTGGAACTATATTGACTTCCCACATTCCCCACCAGCAGGGCCCGTTGGTTCCCCAATCAATCCATATCATTTTGCAGAGAGCAGAGGAGCCCCAGAGCGGACTGCTGAGGAGAGAGACTCCCCGGTTATTTATCTCCCTGCTTGGCCCAGTGTAAATTGGTCAGCCTGATCCTATTCGCATGATAAAAATCATAATGTCGCAAATTACTTACTCAATAAAATGGGGGTTTGTCTATTATTAGTGATCATTAGTGTTATAATGCGCATGGAAATTTAGAGCAAATTAAGCACATATGCAAGCTGTTGCTAGCAAGTGCAGTTAATCACAAGCTAGCTGTGCCAGTGGACAGAGGGTTTTGCAAGGATCTTCCCAGGAAGTATTTGTGGGAGGAGAACCAAAATGCCTGGTTTGGGGTGGGGTTCCCCCTCCTGTTTTGTTTTCTTTTCTGCTTTTTAATCTGATTCTCCCCAAAGCGTATTTTGGAGACACTGTCAGTCCCTAAAAGCACTAGAAAGAATTACAGCTAAAATTAAAACAGCATTGAATGCTGACAGTCCTATGGCCCCAGGACTTTGCAAGCCATAAATAATGAATCAAAGTTTCAGGAAGATAAAAGAAAGATCCACCATCTCTTTTCTCCCTCTGCCTCTTCCTCCTCTTCCTCTTCCTCCTTATGCAGCAAATGTATAGCCTGGACTGTCAGGATGCTGAAGTGATATTAGCTGACATTTAAATAGCAATTTAAAAGGTTTATAAAGAGATTTAAACACATTATTTCACTTGAATATCACAACTGCCTTTTGAAGTGTGAGACTACTGCTCCTATAGGGAAACTGAGGTTTAAGGAATTTTAATGACTTGCCCAAGATCACACAGTAAGTGTTGGAGGCAAGATTCAAACCCATTTCTGCTGGACACCAGGTCCAGGACTCTTATCACTGATCCCCCTGCACCTCTGAATGATGCTTATACCTCAAACATCCAAGGCAGCCTGGTGTAGTAGAGAGAAAATCTAGACTTGGAACCAGGAAACCTGTGTTTGGATCCTGGATCTGACATTCACTAGCTTTGTGTCAGAGGCAAGACTCAAACCTGGGTCTGTCTGGCTCCAGGACTGACCCTGTACCTGCCCTGCTGTTCTGCTTCTCTGTGGAGAGACTATTATTCTTAATATCCACATTCGAACACCAAGACTTCATGAAGTTCTGGGCCAAGTCTGACATAGATTAGACATAACATCACGGACTGAGTACAAAAAGTCCCCTAGGGATCATCTGTCAGGGCTGGGGAGCCTGCAACCTTGAGGCTGCATGTGGCCTTCTAGGTCCTTGGGTGAAGCCTTTTGACTGAATCCAGGTTTTGAACAAATTCTTTTATTAAGGGGATTTGTTCCATGAAGTTTGGGTTCTGTCAGAGGGCTGCAGTTGAGGACCTAGAGGGCCACATATGGGTGACCTTGAGGCCACAGAATCCCCACCCCTGAAGATGGACCCATTCATTTTAAAGATGAGTAAAATCAGGCCTAGAAAGGGCCTGATCTACACCTATTAAGCATCAGCACTAGGATTGGAATCCAGGTCCTAACTAAGTCTAAGTCCTGGATTTGGTTTCCTAGAAGCAGCTAAGTGGCACAGTACATAGAGCGATCAGATGCTTACTAGGCACGTGACCCAGGCCAGCTGTTTACCTCAGTTTCCTCAGTTATCAAATGGGGCTAATTTTAGCACCTGCCTCCTAGGGTTGTTTTGAGAATCAATTGTTATAATCCCAAGTCTCTAAGCACAGTACCTGTCACACAATAGACTCCTGATGAATATACATTTCCTTCCTTTCCCTCCTATACCTACAGAATATGAGAGTAGAGATTGTTTCCTTTTTTTTAATCTTTGTATCAACATTATCTAGGACAGTGACTGGCATGTAGTAGAAGTTTAATAAATGCTGGTTGGATTGAGTGATATGCCACTCTATGTCTCGTATGTGTTGTGTTGGTGAAGGAAAAGCCATCACTTTTGGATCAAGGTTCTCAGTCTGTACTGATAAACCCTAGTCCACACATCAGGATGCTTTGAATTTTCTTGCTTCATTGAATTCTGCAGAAGGAATCCACTCGTATCCAGAGTCAGAGTCTATCCTCACTGTAGTCTATATCTAATTACTCATCTGGGCAGTGTCTATTCCTACATATGATAACTCTTTTCTCAAGCATTTCTCTTCATTTTAAGTGGGAGTGGTTCATTTCAAGGACAGAATAACTGCCATAACTCGATTTTTAGTGTCTGGAGGTCAGGAACTACATTTTTGTAATTCTCTTTTGAGTGTGCCTAATACAACCCCATATATGTAACGAAGTGCTTAATAGCTTGTGTCCAGGTCTGGGCACTAATAACAATGTTGACAAGCTGGTGCCAAAGGAAGACCAAGAATAATGAGGGGATTAGAAGCATGCCAATCATTCACAACATGAAACATGCCATTCCAAGCCATAATTCCCAGAGAGATGAAAAGTTGAGAAAAAGCATGGTCTCTTTCTTCATGGAACTCCCAGTCTAATAGGGGGATAAGACATAAACACAGATAATTATATGATACCATATTACATGATAAATACATTAGAGAAGCTCAAAGAGTTATTGTGAAGTCTGAGAGGGAAGGTCCTGTCAGGGAATACCTAAACTTTCTAGACCAAAGAAAACTAAAAGTCTTTATCTTGGGAAAGCAAAAACTTAGGGGAAAGCATGGTATCTGTCTTCAGGTATTTAAAGGACAGTCACTTGAAGGGAAATTAGTTAGAGGGAGGCAGGTTAGTATGAGCAAGAACTTTCTAAAACTTAGAACTGCCCACCAATGGATCTACCCAACTTTTCTTATTCTGTTGATATTTGCTTGAGACTGGCATCACAGTGGAGATGCTTCTCTGCTATCCCTGACTTCTGACTGACCTATCTCTTTTCCCAGATAGTACCAATCCTCAGAGATCTCTTTATATGCCATTTGTCACATGAAACTCCTTATCAGCAGTGTTTGGCAACCTGCCTTTGCGTGCCACATGCGTTTCCAGCGCCCTTCAGGGTCACCTCAGATTTAGGTTGTTATAGAAGTGTAGCTTTCCTGGATTGGCAGCTGTATGCAGAGATCCATCATTGCAAACCTTGATGAATTCAACACTAGGGCCTGATGAATGGCATCCCAGGTTACTGAAAGAACTAGCACAGGTAACTGTTGAGCCTCTCTCTTTGATCTCCGAAAGATTGTGGAGAAGAGCCTTGGGATTAGAGAAGGGCAAATATCCTAGCTTTCACAGAGACTCTGTGTGTGTGTGTGTGTGTGTGTGTGTGTGTGTGTGTGTGTGTGTGTGCGTTCGTGTTCGTGTTTGTCCTTTGTTGCCGAAGAAGACCATGCCATCAGAGAAATGATGACATGACTTGCACTTGGCTTTGTTTTGAGTGAGGGAGGGCTGTGCAGGTCACCAGCCTCACTTTCTCCTCCTGAGCCATCTGGATCCAGCGACCAGATATTCATCAGGATGACTGGAGATGACCCAGGATGAGGCAACTGGGGTTAAATGACTTGGCCAAGGTCACAGAGCTAGTGAGTGTCAAGTGTCTGAGGTGAGATTTGAACTCAGGTCCTCCTGACTCCTGCATTGGTGCTCTATCTACTGTACCACCTAGCTGCCCTCACAAAGACTGTAGTTTGCAAATAGGCTTATATATAGGATTTCATGGTGAAATTACGGATCATATTATCAAAAGGAATGGTTAGTGAATGACTTAGGAAAATGGTGATGATAGGGAATCAGCATGGTTTCATCAAAAACAGGTCTTGGAAGAATAAACACATTTTTTTTTGACAAGGTTACTAAACTGGTTATAAGAGGAATGTGGTAGCTATATAGTAGTTCATCTAAGTATTAGCAAAGCTTTAGCAAAGTCTCTCACGCTATTCTTGTGGGAATGATGTAGAGATGGGCTATATAACAAACATTACATTTGGGTGGATTTAGAACTGCTTGTTTTCACTTTTTTAAGAACTACTTAAATGATCAGATCTATTTCTGCTAGACACCAAGTCCAATACTCTATCTCCCATCCCATGGCACCTTTGAATGGACTAATATCAATATCAATTTGGACAGTGTTTTCTACTTTAGGGATCAAAATAAGCCTGCCTCCTCCCCTCTAGTGCCACAGAGACCAGATTTAAATGTAATTGGGAAATATTTGACAAAACAAATAAAAATACAATAAAACATAGATAAAGTTAATTTGTTGTTTTCTGAATCAATATGTGGTCCACAGGAATTCTTATTTATCATTTAGTGCCCCCTATCCTACTGCTCTACTAGAATGCTCCCAGGGATCTGTCCACAGCCCTGTTTTTTAAAAAAATATTTTTATCACTGATGTAGATAAAAATATAGATGGCATGCTTATCGAATTTACAGTTTCAGAATTTCAGTCTCAAATGAGCAACTAATATATCAGATTAGAGGATCAGAATGCCAAAAAACATTTTGACATCTTAGGATTTTGGACCATATATATATATCTATATAATGTTTAAAATGTGGGTTTGGGTTCAAAATCTATTTCACAAGCATAACACAAGGGATTTATGACTAGAGATTAGCTTGTCTGAAAAAGATACCATTGTAGAAAGTGTCCTGGACTCAAATCCCACCTCAGACATTTAGCAGTTATGTGACCCTAGGCAAGTCAGCTAATGCCTCTGAGGTTCAGTTTCCTCATACGTAAGACAAGAGGGTTGAACCGAATGGCCTTGAAGATCTCTTCAAGCTCTAAATCTGTGATTCTATAATCCTTTACTCTGGGGGGTTTAATGATATGAGTCATTGATGTGAGTCAGCAGTCTAACACATCAGCTAAAAAGGCAGCCATACCCATGCCAAATTAAGAGAAAGGTCATGTTCAGAATTTAGGAAGCAACTTCCTGACAATTAGAGCAATCCCAAACTGAAAGGAGCTGCCTTGGGAAGGAGTAGGTTCTCTCTTGGTAGATGTTGTCCAACAAAAGCATAATTCCTTTTGTGTATATCATGCAGAGACTTCTTATTCTGGCACAAGGTGAATTGCCCATGGACTGAAGATGCTCTCTTACACCCCTTTCAACTTGGAGAGTCTTTTTTTTCTGAGATTACGTCCAGCTTTGACTCTTTTTTTTTCATATGGACACGTCCCTCTCCCTCCTTGGCTACAGATTCTTCTAATCTAAAAGGGAATTACAAAAATTAAACTACACATCCATATGGGTTCTTGTGAGGGGATTTTTTATAACCTTTAAAGCACTAGACAGATGTCAATCATCATTGTCATATGTAAACATCAAAATGTCCCGGAAATAAGAGTTATATTTTGTATTATCATGTTCACTACCAAAGGGGATGAATATTTTTTAGCCACAGCAACTCTCAAACGTAGTCTTCTAAACATCAGGAGTCTTACCTCTGTTAGCTCTGTTATAGAAAGGACCCTTACCAATGAGATAACAGATAACCTTGTTATTAGGCTGGAATGATCTATTAAAATCATGACACATGTTTTTTCCCTGACCTTTCATGGACACAGTGATCAAATTGGTCAAGGTAATAGAAATGAATTTTAAATCTTGAAAGGAATTTAGATAGCATCCTGTCAAGCCCTATCATTTTATAGAGGTGGAAATTTTGACCCAGAGCCTAGCACCATGTGTGGTACACAGTAGCTGTTTCATAAATGCTGACTAAGTGAATTGCCCAAGGCCACCTATGAAGTCAGTTGCCTAACCATGCACACTCTAGTTCCTATTCTGTATTATTACCTCTAATTTAATTCAGTTAACCATAACAAAGCTAGCATTTATAAGTCTGCAAAGCATTTTACTTGTTTCCTTTTATCTTCACATCCACCCTGTAAAGGTAGGTGCTATTATTAGCTGAGAAACTGAGGCAGTTATAGGTCAAATGACTTGTCCAGAGTCGCACAGCTAGACTTTTCTGAGGTATGATTAGAATGTGTGTCTTCCTGAATCCTAACTTAATCTAGATCCATTTTGAGATCTAGTAGCTATTGACAGCCTACTGTGTACCTAGGACTGTGCTGTGAAATATTCAGTCTAATGTGAACATGAGGATAGAGACCTGACAAGAAAAACATTACAGAGTAGAAAATGGCTCCTTGAGATCTACCAGCAAGCTGAAGCTGTGTACATGGGAGCCAATGATGGCCACTCATCAATAAGCTTCCCGCTCAGTTCTAAGAGATTAGTGTCCTCTTGAAATACTGTGTGCTCACACGGAACAGTGAAGGAATCTGGTCCAACCAGGATGACAGGTCTTGCTCTGGAAGACTTAATTCTTTTAGCTCCAGTCCTTCACACCTGGGGCACCTACATCCTGATTGGTGAGTGCCTCACCTGTGGTCCACTATTATTGGCTGGCTACTCTAGTCAATTTTCCCTTTACTCCTTCCCATCCTCTAATACTCTCTGCTTCCTCCCTGCCCCCTTTCCAGCTAGAATCACAATCAGATCAATACAGTCATTGCTTCTAGAAAGGGTTTGTCAATAATGCACTCAAGCCTAAGTACCACTCCCTAGTCACCACTCCCCTATATTATCTCTTCCTATTAGAAAGTTAACTTTCTTGTGGGCAGGATGTGTCTTCACTACTTTTATTTTTGTCTCCCCTCTACTTACCCTTGCTGGATCACTGTAAGTGCTTATTAAATTATTTTTCATCCATCCATCCATCCATCCATTCATTCATTCTTTCACTCCTTTATAACATTTAAAGCTGACAATGACCATAGTCATCTCATTCAATCCTCCCACTTTTTGAGAAAAGGCGACCTAGTCCCAGGACAACGTTAATGATGCATCCGAGGTCACACGGATACTATGAACTGAGATTTGGATCCAGGTCAAATCACATAACTGATCTTGGTCACTCAAAACTTTATTTGTGATTAGAAAAGTATTATCCTGCAGTGGAAAGTAAAGTAGACTCAAAGTCAAGGGATCTTGGTTCAAATTTTACAGCTGACACTAACTGTCCATAAGCAAATTTATTCCACTTTTTAAGCCTGAGCATCTGCATATAGAAAAAGAGGATGAGAAAATAATTCTGGAACTATCTACCCAGTTGAACTGTTAGAAGAAAAGCACTTTGTACAACTTATAGTGCTAAGGAAGTAGGAGTCTTTTTTTCTCCTCCAGTTGTGCGTCTGTTTTGCTTTGCCAACTTTTGCTTCTCCCACCCATCAGGCTGACCTGGAAGGAAAAGAAGGGGGTAAAGGCTGTCTCTGAGACCAGTCTTTGCCTTTGGAGCTGAGGAAGGTGATCTGGGTAAGCTGCTTACTCCATAACCCAGATGGAAGCCCATAGCTCCCAGCCCTGCCACCCCCGCACACATGCTGCTGCACCTGGAAAACCACACTACCTGTATACAAATTACTCCCACATTCTGCTTGGTTCAGCAGCTCCTGTTCACCCTCCCCCGTGATGTAATTAGGCCTTCAGAGTTCACGTGTGCCTATTATGATCTCTCCTGAGTTTTGTCTTGGGTTTTTTTGGGGGGGATAGTAGTAATCATATATATATTAAAATTGTGTATCAATTGTTTGGCTAAATTATGCACAGTGGGCCATCCTTGCCTCCCATTAACATAAAGTATGCTAAACAATGTGTTTTTTTCCTGATAATTATGCTCAAACACATCAATTGCTTATTCAAGAAAATTTGAATATGCATCTTTCTTCTTTCTTTAGACTTCTAAATGGCTTCATGGCCATCTACCCAGAGCCAGTATCCATTTTGCTGCTTACTGCTGTGACCTAATGATGCCTGGTGTCCTATGGTATTATGGCAAGAACACTGAATTTGGAACTGGGATGAGCTTGGTTTTAATCCTACTGTACTTCTTAATAATTGTGTGACCGTGGGCAAGTTATTTTACTTCCTTGGTAAAATGCTTCCTTGGGGGTCTATAAAATAAGGGAGCTGGATTAGATGATTTCTAATGATTTTATAATTCAGTATCATATGATTCTCTTTTGTCAGCATGGGAGTCTCTTCCCTGGCACCATCCTTACCTTCATAGGTGGCTTCATGGGACATAATCAAACAGTATCAAACCCTGGTGACAAGGTTTTGTGTCTAGGAATTTATCTTGGAGTTGAAGGCACCTTAATGATCAACCAGTAAAAACCATACTTGAATAAGAATCCCCACCACAATGCACACAAGTGATCATCTAGATTTTGCTTGAAGACCTTCAGTGATGAGGAGCTCACCACCTCATTATAATTCATTACATTTTTTGAACAGTGTGAATTGCAAAGAATTTTTTTTTCTCAACATCAAACCTACATCTCCAGCTTTACAATTGTTACCTACTGCTACTACTTCTGACCTGCATTGTGGGGTAGAACAGTGCTCCTCCCTCTGCCCCATGAGAGCCCTTCAAGTACTGGGAGACAATCATCATGTTTCCTCCTCATTCTTCCCTTCTCCAATCTAAGCATCTCAAAACTCTTCACCTAACTCTGATAGGGTCTATCTCAAGGCCTTGCACTATCCCTGTTGCTTTCCTCTCTATTTTTCCCAGCTTATCACTGTCCTTCCTAATATATGGTGACCAGAATTGAGCATATTGTTCTGGATATGATCTGGCCAATATCAAATACAGTCAGTTCTGCTATAATGCGTGTTTCAAAAATGCACATTTGTTCTGATGTAATTGATACATTAGGGAATATTTTGAACATAATTCAGATTTTGTGTTTGACATTTCTTCTGGGAGGACCAACCAAAATGCAGAAAACTGTACCACTTCACACTAATGTATAAGCTGCATCCCTTCCAATCTCTACTTCCACAAGAAAACTTCCATTCATTGTCAAAGCACCATATTTGTTGTGTATCTTTTGGTGCAGTAGGAGTTGTGAGCAGAGAAGGTTTGGTCCAAACCATCCTATCCCCTTCTGTCATTGCTTATAATTGGTTCATGCAACGGGGGCACATGCCAACCAGCAGCCAGATGGCACAGATGCCACCACTATCTATCGTAATATTTATGTGTTTCTTAACCACTTAACAGTATAAAACTGCACTACAACTTTTTAAGTTCCAATCTTTTTTTTTATGTGTCATTGATAAAGATTTTGAGCCTTGTTCCCCTATCCTCATTTACCCCTAAGTTCTTTGGAGGTTTGTGTGTGTGTGTGTGTGTGCGCGCGCGCGCACGTGCATATGATTGTGCATAACCCACTGTTTTTTAGAAACTGATGTCTTATTAGAGCAGAACTGACTGTGTGGGCCTCAGACCACAAACATACAGTCCATCATCAAGTCTCTTCCTGAAGTCTGTCCAGCTTGTTAAGACCTGTCCTAGATGCAGATCTGCTGGCAAAGCCCCAGATACTCAGTGGTCATAACTGTACCATAATGAGGCAAGTCCCTTCTCTTCACTGAAACTCAGTTCTACCATCTGTAAAATAAGCAGACCAAATTAAATTACCTCTAATGTTCCTTCCCATTCTGACACTTTGTGATCTATTATGCAATGATGCAGGACACAAGACACTGACCAGTGACTCTTCAGTGCTCAAAAGCATGGTATACAGTTCAAAGGAGTATCTTTGCCACCAATGGATATTGATCTGGGATGGGGCATGTGAATGCCCCTGAAAGCTAGCATCAAGATCTCATAAAGGCATTTGATTTAAAGATGGAAAAGACCTTAAAATCATCCTGCCCTCTCTCCTGATCACTGAGACCCAGAGGGGTTAAGTGAGTTGCCCAAGTCTACACAATTTACTAGGAGCATATTTGAACTCAAGACCAGGGCTCTTTCCACTATACTTTGGTCTTAGGATCCATCAGGGGTGAGGTAATAGAAAATCCCCTGACATCCCATACTACAATGCTCTCTCTAGTCCCCACTTACCCTCCCCCTATGTCACATTAGGAGATATGGGAAACTTTTCTCTCTCAAGCTTCACTCAGGGAACTGACAGTTATCACCTGCATTCATCAATATAACTTCCATAAAAACCAAAGCAGTTGAGGAGAAATGAAAAATTACAGCCCAGATTAGTAGCCTGGAGTACTCTAGAGGAGAACAGGGCACTTACCCAAACTAAACATCAGAACCTTACACCCATTACTATTAATTGAGAATATGAGTCTCGGTAAAGGAGAAGTGATTATATTTGTTAGGTATCATAACAATAAAGTCGATAAATGTGAATTGCAGGGCACACTGATCCTCTGGATTTGTATAGGGTTTATATTATGCATATGGCAGGTTAGCCACATGGCTATGATCTCCTATGGATTCATTTTGCACATGGCCCAGGCATGCCCTGCCTGATGTGGCTAATTAATTTCAGGAAAATATGATATTAGGTGATACATTAGAAGTCACAATTTATTCCAGGGCAACAGCATTATACATGGAAGTCCATTATATGCTATAATTGGAGAGATGGGAAGGACCTCAGAAGACATCTAGAAACCAAAGTGCTACCTGTATAGGAATCCACTCTTCAACATACCCAGGGAGTGGCCATCTAGTCTGAATTATTCCAGAAAGAAGGTGCTCCTGACCTCCTAAGGGATACACTAGTTTTTTTCTCCCTTTTCAGTCCTATTGGAAGTAAGGAGCAGGCCCTGGGTGCTCTTTTTTAGGGTTCTTTGGGGTCTTTATGTGAAATACCTATTTCATGGTATGTGTGTCGTGTGTCTGTGATAGTGTGTGTGTGTGTGTGTGTGTGTGTGTGTGTGTGTGTGTGTGTGTGTGTACAGATGTCCAGGGAGAACTAGCACTTCTAGTGTGAGGGCCGCTTTTCACCTTTGGTATTCACCTGATTCACCCAATTCTGACCTGTAGCTCCAAAAAACTGTAGCATGGGCATTGGCCACACCCCTTAGTAAAACTGTCTCAGCAAAGGGCTCAACAGGTTCAGGGTAACCAAGGGGCCTCAAACCTTTCTGTGAGTTAGGAGGATATCAACCTCCAAGCATTTGAAGTCTTTCCCCTGAAGAATGAGCAGACGAGAACAGTTTGTTCCAATGGCCATGAAGGAGGCTGAAACAGGCATTGTGGAGGCTTAGAGCTTGGTTAGACATTGGTTCAACATTGAAAACACTAAGGTACTGTATCCCAAGTCATCTTGACTTTTGTCTTACCACTGAACTTTGATGACTCTTGAAGAGAGAGTGAAAATGATGATTTCAAGGCAACTCTGCCTCACTTGAACTCAATTCATGCACAAGTCAAAAGAAATTATTGACTTTGACAGTGATGTCAATTTGATCCTCTTTGAGCACAGACAACAACTTATGTATGTGTATATATCATGCAATATACACACATACCCACGAACATAATACATACTAAATAGGTATATAAATATATACCTAATATATGTTTATATGAACATTATATAGATTTATTCTATTTTATATATGATATAAAGTACATGTAATATATACGTATAATAGATACAAGTTAGTGCTCTCTCTGTTCTACCTGGTTTAAGAGAGAAAGGCCCTGTTGGTGGGGGTGGAGGTGGGGGTGGAGGTGTGAAGAGCCCAGAATGGACCCTGATGCTCTAGATGTATACAGCACCCCTGTGTAAAGGAATAGAGGTCTAGTGGAAACCCTGATTAAAGCCATTGATTTTATGCAAAAGCCATGGGCTTGTTCTTACCATTTTATCTGGACAAGATTTATTTAGAACTTGATTATTTTCCAGAGATATAATTATAAAGCCTTTAGCTTTCCTTCATAAATTTATGGCAAGATTTAATTTCTTCCAATTACAACCCAAATGAAGCCATTCGAATGGGATTTGCGTGCTGTGGCAATGGCGGGTTGCCTTCTCTCTGTGCACACAGACAGCACACCAGTGGAGTGAATTTTAAGCACCTCCACTTGTCGGTGGCTGCGAATGAATATCCAATTCAATTTGTCGGAAACTTTAGATTAATTAGTTTTATAATTTGCACAGTAAGGTAATGTAAATGTGTTGCTCCTGCCTGGCATTTTTTTTTTTTTTGCTTAATCCTTTGAGTGGCTATTTAATCTTTTTTATATTAGAATTAAAGCAACTAGGAAGATATGAATATTAATCTAATTATGCACCGATCACTTTAATTTCTTTAATGTTTTGAATAAAAAAACAACTTTACAAATTGGTTTAGGTTGGAGAACCCTTTTAGAGGATTTGGTGTTTCATCCATAAGTGCAATTGAGAGGATGGTGGGGATTGGGAAGGGCTGCACTAAGTTTACAGTTATGCAAATCAGTGCCATTAATCTCTGCGAACCAGCTTTCAAGGTGTGAGGTAGCTTCAGGATTTTGTACTGGCTTGTACTGAGGAAGGAGGATTTCACCAACATGGAAATATGGTTGAGCAAACAGCTTTATGGCACACCAGTTCTACAGAGTTGTAATTTTAAAAGAAACAAGGATAAGTGATAAGAGGAGATTTTCTCCCTATCTGTTCTAATGATCTTAGGGGATGAAAAAAATATCAGAGGAGGGCATGAACAATGCTTGCAAATTTTAATACCTCATTATAATTGATACCTGTTTTCTGTGCCAATCACAGTGGTACTAGCTGCCTAGAACTTATGTTTCAGGATGTGTGTAGGGTTGTGTGGTGGTGAGCTGCATACATAGGCATACATAGGCATAGCCCACATAAAGTTGTCTTGACCAATGCCGTCATAATGTCACTTCATGGCTCATGAAGCACTTTTCTCATAGGTTTCCTGTGAGGTGGTAGTGTTGTTCATTTGTTTCAGTCATGTCTGATGCTTCATGACCCCATTTAGGGTTTTCTTGACAAAGATACTGGAGCAGTTTAACATTTCCTTCTTCAGTTCATTTTACAGATGAGAAAACTGAGGCAAATTGGGTTAAGTGACTTGCTCAGGGTCACACAGCTAGTAAGTGTCTGAGGCCAGATTTGAACTCCTGTATCATCTAGTTGTCATCCTCATCTTATTATCCCCATTTTATAGAAAAGGAAGATGAAATGACTTGTCCTGAGTTAAACAGCTATTTAGTGTCTGAACTTGGTTTCAAACCCAAGCCTAGTAATTTAAAAGTCATTGCTGTTTCCGCTACTGCATGCCACCTAGAAGTCATGTTATTTATTGGTTATCACCACCACCTCTCCTTCACCACAAGGTCATGAAACACCATTGAAATTTTGTTTTCCTTTTCACTTTGAAACATAATCAGAAGATTAAAGATGATTCCCAAAGCAGGTAACTCTTTTTTACTGTTACATTCATATTTTTCTTATGTAACCATCCTCCCCCATAATGTTGTTTCCCCTATGAGTTCCAAAGAACCAGTTAAGCACACCAAGGGATGGAGCTGACTTCCCTCTCTTGTCTTTGTGGCCCTTTCACAAACAAATGTCTTTTGTAAAAAACATTCAATTACTTTCAGAAAGAGAAAAGGAAGCAGCTGTTCAGTGTGATTTCTAGGGAATCAAGAAAATAATTTTAAACATTTTTTTAAATTTTAAATTAATTTTAAATATTTTTTTCCAGAAAGTCCAATTGCTAAAATTTCACGTAACAAATAGAGTCAACTTTTCTCTAAAAAAATTGTCACAGTTTTAAGTCATTAAAAAAAACAAAACCAGAACAGACCTACTTAACCTTGTGAAATGTGATAACAAGTAATAACTCTCATTTATGTGATGCCCCTTACAAATGCTACCTCATTTGATCCTCACCACAACCCTGTCAGGCAGGTGCTATTATTATTTCTGTTTTAAAGAGGAGGAAAACTGAGGCTGCTTTACATGATTTTCTCAGGGTCATACAACCAGTAAGTGTTTGAGAGAGGATTCATCCTTATGCCTCCAAGTCCAGTACTCTATCCACTATGCCACCTTCTCTTCATCTAGCTCTTCCTGACTTCATGGACCACAACAGGCCAATACTGATCATGGGGTTTTCTCAGCAAAAATACTGGCTCCTTCTCCAGTGGATTAAGGCAAACAGAGGTTAAGTGACTTGCCCAGAATCCCACAGCTGCTGGGTCTCCCTGACTCCAGATCCAGAGCTCTAGCCACTGAACCACCCAGCTGTTTCTCTCTGGTATTAAATTGATAGTTAGAATTTCCCATTATAGAGTGCTTTGACAGAAGACTTGGCATACCTTATCTCATCTGATCCTCACAACTCTGTGAAATAGGCAAGACAGCTATTCTCATCTCATTGTTGCAGAAGAGGAAACTGAGGCTCAGGGAGTGTGACTCTTCTGAGGTTGCACAGGTAGAGGGTATCAGACATAAGATTTTAATCTATTCTCTAACTTGAAATCAGTTTTCTTTCCATTATGCCACAAAACTCCCAAGTTTTATAAGTCTCAGCCCTCTATCCACTCTACCATCTTAATAACAAGCATAAGGAGTGGAAGCCGTAGTGATCGCCATTGTTTTTTGGTTTAATTTTGGCATGAGAAGCCCAAATAGCTTTAGGGAGTCTTGCCCTGACTCCTCTGCTCACTAGCTGTGTGACCTTGGGCAATCCTCCTCCCTTCTCTGATCCTCACGTCCCCTGTGTTTAAATGAAGGGGCTGGACTAGCTGATCTCCAAGGTCTCTTCCAGCTTTAACAGTCTGGTTTATGTTTATAATTATGATACTATTACTAGGCCCCTGAGATAAATGGTAATCCTATGCAGTTGTCGGACACTGGACTTAACACAGCTGCCTCCCATCTGGGAGAGCAAGGAGGCAAGCCAGCACCACCCAACATGAGGGACCGTCACTGAGATCAGGGAGGCAGAGCTAGTACCATTCTCTCTCTTACTTAAATGCTTCCAGATGCTCTCAACTGAATTTGGGGGTAACACATTGTCCAAGGCTCTTGGAATCCATTCTGTACTTTTTTCTTTGCCTTCAAATTCAGCCAGCAGTTATTAAATGCCATCTGTATGACTGAAAGAGAATATTACTATGCTATAAGAAATCACAAATTCAGCCAGCAGTTATTAAATGCCATCTATATGATTGTAAGAGAATATTACTGCGCTTTAAGAAATCAAGAACAGAAAAACAGGGAAACACTTATACAAACAAATGCTGAGCCAGAAAATACAATACATACAACATGACTACAGCAAGGTAAATGGGGAAAGAACTCCAACTACAAAACAACAGCCACTGAGGTTGAAATTATAAAGAATACATTTGGCCCCTAAGAAGAGATTTAAGAAGATGGCTTCCTCACCCTCCCTCTGCGTCTTCAAACGTAGGGGTCCAGTGGTTTGAAACATTGAACAGGACATTAGATTTTTTTTCTTGTTTAAAAAATTAATTGCTTTTCAATCAGTAAAAATGCACCTTTTCTTCCTCCCACCTTCCTCCCCTCCCCCCACTGAGAAAGAAAGAAAAATAAAATCTTTGTTACAAGCATATATAGTCAAACAAAAGAAATTTCCACATTGGCAACATTCATATATATATATATATAATATATGTGTGTGTATACATGCATATACATGTATATATATGTATACACACATATACATATATACACACATGTATTATATGTGTTTGTGTGTTTATCAGTTTGTACTAAATGTGTGTGTTTGTGTGTATTTATCTGTACTCTTAAATCCATCCCCTTTCTGTCAAAAGGTGAGTAGCAATAGCATTGGATTTTTTTCTGAGGGTTTTTTTTTTCTCTTTCTCTTTAAAAAACCCTTTGCCACAAGATATGATTTTCTGGGAATAGAGAGAGGGACAGATACAGAGGGAAGTGTAGGTCATATGAAAACAGTGTCATCCATCCATCTATTTATGTCTCTGTCATCCATCCATCCATCCATCCATCCATCCATCCATCCATCCATCCATCTATCTTTTGTAACTATCTGCTCTATGATAGAGGAACCAGAATGTCTTGTCAAAGGAGGTGGCACCCGATGTGTGCTTTGAAGGAAGAGAAGGATTTTACCCACCAGAGATAAGGAGTGAGATTTCAGATGTAGGGTAGAAGAATAGGAAGTATATGGGGTAAGAGGGGAAAAGACCAACAGATCAAAAATTGGTTAATTCAAGTAAACAAACATTATTAAGCTCCTACCATAATCATAAATCTGTTCTCTGGTATAAACAGTTGAGACACTCATTAAAATGATGATCAGGAGATTGTAAGCATAGTCACACTTCAGTTGGCTATTTTCTGTTGTCCTAGTTGAAAGGCAGGGTCATGTAGATAGTGCAAAATACACTGGATTTCAATCTGGGCTCAGGATTCTGGAGAAGAGAGTGAGTGGTGACTTTGTGCTGCTCTACCTCACTTAAATCTAATTCACGTGTAAGTCAAGATGTCACCCTCCTGATGTCACTGGTCTTCTTTGAGAATGAAGGACGAACAACAATAATAGTGAGAGATTACAGGCTTTAGACCAGCTCCTATAACGTGGTGCAAATAAATTATCCTCTCTGAGACTCAGTTTCCCCATCTGCAAAGAGTTGATGACAATCCTGGTCCTACTTCCTTCCCAGGATTATTGTAAGGGGAAGGGCTTTGTAAGTTTATGAAACTTTAGAAATGAGAATAATGATTGTTTTTATTGTTTTACAGTGGAACATTAGTAATCCCCTGTTGCTGATACAATGTGTTAGTCTGTTAAATATTAAGTGTAATTAATGTATGAAGTGTGACTGTAAGGTAATGATACTGATTTCCATGTTAGTCTGGTGGAATTAGCCTCATTACTTTATAGTCACACCTTATAAATTCTCAGGTTCAGACTTTTCCAAGACTCCAAGCTAGTTAAGTTTCCTTGCAGAAAGGAGATCTGGGGATAAATGATTCCCACTCCACATGTATTTGTTTCTTGAAGTAAGAATGAGGCAAAGGGAGACCCTTGGCACAAGCAAGCGGTGTTAGATATTTAGAATCTTCTTACAAAAAACAGCTTTCCTCTTTCTTTCATTTATTGCTTTATAATTGATTATTCTCAGTACATTTATACTTTGTATATATTTATTACTATGACTGAACTTTGGAGTCAGGAGAGAGTGAGTTTAGAATGCCAGTCCCAAGGTGTGCTAGCCTAACCCTCTTCCGGAAGACAGCCCTTCAAATACTTGAAGACAGCTATCATATTTGGAGAGGCATCAATGGAAAGACTGTTAGATTTGGGACCAAATTATTTCAGTTCAAATTCTAACTCTGCTACCTGACGCAACATTCACTTAATACCAATGGGCCTCAGTTTCCTCATCTGCAAAATGAACAGGTTGAACTCAATGATCTCTAAAGTCTTTCCTAGCTCTAAGTCTCTGATCTGTAAGCCTTCCTTCTCCAGGCTAACTGTTCCCAGTTTCTTCATTTAATCCTCCCATGACATGGTTCCCAGCTTGCTCTTCATTCTGGTTACTTTTCTTTGGATGTACCTCAGCTCCTTGATTTAACCAGTAAGTCTTACAATTGTGGCTTTTCTCATCAAAGATGGAGAAGATCAGGAAGGCCACATCTCTTTAAATATTTGCCTTTTCTTTTCTCCTCAAAGTCTTCCTCTTTCAACCTATATTCTGGGCTCGTCTGTAGACTAAAAGATTGATCCTAGTGGCTATCCCAGAATTTAGAAATATGGTACCAGAAAAAAAAAATCCAATGTGACATGATCTCATCTCTATCCATATTCTCTGGGATTTGAAGTTTCTGGAGAACTGCTACTTGATAGTGTAAACAAGGTCTAAACTGGACTTCTTAACAAGTACAATGGGTCCCTCATTGGAAAAGCAGAGAAGTTTCAACTTGCAAGGATAGGGGAATATATGGCAACCTCAGTGAATGCCTGCCTTGTAGTTCTTCAAGGTTTACAAAGTGATTTCCCCACCATGAGCCTGTCAAAAGGTTCTTATGCCCATTTTACATGGGAACCAAGTGAGGCTTGTAGAGAAGTGATTTGTGTCATCTTACATAGCCAACAAGTGCTGGGATGATAGAAATAATCACTGGGATGTTGCATGGGGACTACTTACTGGGCTCAAATTCTGACCAATGATTACAGTAATAACAAGCCTGATCATAATTACGTAGTGCTTTAATGTTTGCAAAATGATTTACATATGTGATTTTGTTTGCTTTTCCTAACAATTCTATAACATTACACCAATTGCACATATGAGGAAACTGAGTGATTTGCACAGAGCTAGTGTTAGAAGTCTGATTTGAACTCAGGTATTCTGACTTCAGGTCTAGAGTTCTATGTGCTATACCAATATGTCTTCATTTACTGGGTGTGTGATATTGGTCATGTAATTTAACTTCCAGACCTCTTATTCCTGGTGTGAAAAAATGACAGAGTTGAACTAAATGACCTTTAAGATCTCTTCCACTTTTAAATCTATGACCCTAAGTATCAGAGCCATAATATGAACCCATGTCTTAACTCTGAACCCATCTAACTTTTCCTTACACAGCATTACCGTTCTTCCTTTGGGAAAGATATGACATACCCCAAATTACCCTTAGTCTGCCAGACCCCTTTCTCCCAGAAAATGCTAAATGTACATTCCTGGCAGAAATACGGGGAAATTAAACTCCATGAAAATCTCAGCTTTTCCCCGACCAAGACAAGCTAGAACAATTGTAACCACAGCCTGTGAAGTGAGACGGGAATGGAGGGCATGAAAGAGGTTTGCAAAACTGAAAAGGGGGTCATCGAGTGCTCCTGGGCTGAACAAAACTGATCCCTGCCCTTCCCTTCCGGTAACACCACGGTCAATCTCTCTGTTCCTCTGCACAAATAGGAATGTTCAGCTAGGAGGAAACATATCGAAAACGCCCAAAGTCATTTTGTAGCGATGGAGTGGAATTGAAGAGCTTAACCCACTAATCTATTATGGCTACTTGGGGAGTGCTGCAGCGGGTTCTAACATGCTCTGAGAATACTACAGAGGGTACTAGGAAACACGATTATAGCTCTGCTTTTTAGTGGTGGAGGAGAAAATGGCTTGGCTTTCTTTCAAGGTACCAAGCCGGTCTTCCTGTGGCAAACTCCTGCTTATATTTGGTCATCCCAGATAACCCCAGCATGGGGGATGAATTGGAGTGGAAATCAATGGAATCACATCGGGATGCAATTGTCCCAAATGATCAGAGGTGAGAGAAGACAGCTGTAATTCACTCACTTTCACATTTTACTCACTTAAGGCATTTTGTCTAGAGCGGTGTTTTCATTTCAGAGTCACTCTCTTGGCAAAATTCTCCACACAAGAAAGCGATAAATAAATGCTTTTGAATTGAAGTGAATTCCAGAAGAGTCAAAATGTCAGGTGATTCAGAGGTTCTGATGGAGCAGATCAATGTTGTGTTCCCTTCCCCTGGAAGAGCTCAGGAGAATTGTTTGGGGATTTCAGCCAGTCAGATTCTTTAGACTTGATTGACAGTGTATAGCTGTCCCCACCAATGATGCCAGTAATGACACCCTATCTCCTACCCCTCATGCCTTTCCATCCTAGTCCATAGCTTCTTTAAATCCCCCTTAGGGGTTCAAACCTGCATCCTGGCATCTTTTCTCTCAGCTCTCTAACAGCCCAGAAGGACCAGTTCAGAATTCAGGTTGGCCCTTACACCCTTGCATGACTAGTGCTCTTTCTTTTGAGTTACCTGTTTTAAAAAAATACCTACAGAATTTAAAAAATATACCCCAGAAGGAAACTGATACATCATGCTAATTAGAGTCCAAGTAGAAGAAGGCAGTTATCTTATCCAGCACAGGCGCCAAGAGAAAGGCTGAGGGAAGATAGCTGTGTAAGCCAGACTAATGTCGAAAGTGAAACAGTGCTGGATGCAAACCCTGTGATTCCAGGAACCCCAAGCTCATCTGAGCATCTGGGCCAGGTAGATGGAAGAGTTTAATTGAATGTGCAATTCTCAGAAATGAGTTAAGTGCCAGAAGCTTATGATGTTTGACACAGACAGAAAGGGAAGAGTAAATAGGGGTAGATTTAGGTGTGCTGACCTGCACAACATAGAATTCCAAACAGGGAAGAAAGCCATTCACTAAATTAGAACGGTAGCGTTTGAAAGGACCATGGAAATCATGTAAAATCTCCCAAAGGAGAGGGTGGAGCCCAGGGAGATGAAGAGATTTGCCCAAGGGAACATAGTGGAAGGGCCCAGACTCTGAATCAGGTCTTCAGTTGTCCACGTGAGAGCAGGTAAAATGATCAGGACTCTAGGGAGCCCAAGGCAGCATATAAAGGAAAATACCCATGCTGAATGCAAAGGTGAAAGTGCCATGCCTTCACTGATAATAGCAAATAAAGGGACCTCTCAAGTGGATTATTGAAATGTAAGTAAAAGAGCCTCAGTATCTCCATGGGAAATACCATTCTTTATTCTATCCTGAAGCACCATGTTGTGGTAGATTGAGAACTGAGCAAACAGGTAGCATGGTGGACAGAGTCCTGGGCCTGGAGTTAGGAAGACCTGAATTCAAATATGGCCTCAGACACTTACTAGATGTGTGATCTCAGACAAGTTGTCTCTGTTCCCTCAGTTTCCTCAACTGTAAAATGGGTACAATGATAATACCTGCCTCTTGGGGTTGTTGTGAGAATCAAATGAGATGATATTTGTAAAGTGCCAACAGTGCCTGGAAAATAGTTGGCATTTAGTAAATGTTTATTCCCTCCCTTCCTTCTCTTCCTTCCTCCCTCCCTCCCTCTCTTCCTTCCTCTTTTCCTTCCCTCCCTTCTTTCCTTCATTCCTTCCCTCCTTCTCCTCCTTCCCTCGTTCCCTCCCTCCCTTCCTTTCTTCCTTCCTTCCTTCCTTCCTTCCTTCCTTCCTTCCTTCCTTCCTTCCTTCCTTCCTTCCTTCTTTCCTTCCTTCCTTCCTTCCTTCTCTTCTCCCCTCCCCTCCCCTTCCCTTCCCTTCCCTTCCTTCTTCCCTTCCTTCCTGTCTCCCTCAGGTCAAAGAAACCTGGGCTTAAATCCCTGTCCCTGACACAAACTGGCCATGTGACCCTTGGCCAGTCACTTCACTTCTTAGTGCTATAGCACCTCTATAAGATTATAAGTAACAGAAAGGGTACTAATCTGCAGTGCTCTGGAGAACTTACTCACTCACCCAAGAAATCTCTATACCAATGAAATCTGAGGTCCAGTCCCTAACCTAATTATATTCTACCATCTCCAAAATTCATTGAAATAGCTTTTAACTTATTCTTCCATTAATTTTTAAACACTGCTCTTTTGTACGACATAAATTCAAGTGTCAGATGACATTCTATTTGTCAAGGGCCCACTGTGTCAATAATCTCTCTGCATTATATGATGCCATATGTTTGAAATACGTATGAGGTTAATAGAATTGAATACCACTTCACAAAGCTCTGGGATAACTTTCCATTCCATAAAACTTGGTATTCATCATTTTAATGTCCAACTGGCTGAGAACCAGTATGATAGAGTAGAAAGAACATTGATCTAGGTGTCCAGAGACCAGGGTTCCAGTCCCAGTTCCATTCCCTTCCCCACCCCCCACTCCACCTACATGACCTTGGACAAGTAAAACCTCTCTTACAACATGGGCTTCCTCTTCTGGGCTGAGATGATGGAATTAGAGTATAGAAGGCAGCATGGCGTGCATAGTATGAGTACTAGAGCAGGATTTGGAACTTGGGCTCTTGTCTTTCACGTACCACCCTGGAGTAAGTCACTTCTTCTTTGGGCCCCAATTTGCTCATCAGTAAATTGAGAGTGTTGCATTAAATGATCTCTGATTCTTGCAGTTCTAAGTTAGGATTTTTCCTTCTCTTTATGTCTGTCCCTATGACCTTGCAGAGTCTTTAGCCCTTGATAGGTACCTAATAAATATTCTTTGATTACCTCTGACATCTCATGTTCTATGCTTGAGGCTTCCTTCCAGCTCTAACATTTTACATTCCAAAGTTTCTTCCAGTTTGGATTTTCTGTTATTGTTGTCCTCTGTAAAATGAGAGATTTGGATTAGATGCTTTCTAATGTACATGCCTTCCAGTTCTACTTACTGGGAACTTCTGGTCTGAGTTCCAAGGACTGTTCTCTGTCTACCATACAATGATTTGGACTTGATCAAGGTCCAGAACTCAAAACTAATCATCATAGATGCCAACTCACTAAATCACAAACATTCAGGTTTGCTACAGAATCAGTGGGCCACAGATCTAGAGCCAGAAGGAGTGTCAGTGATCTTCTCCTCCAACTTCATTTCACAGATGAGGACAATTAAGAGGCTTGTATAAGGTTAGAGCACTCGTTAAGGTCAGGTGGGATTTGAACCCAGAGTCACTGTTCTTCCCATCATACAATGCTGGTCTGAAGTTCTGCAGAGATAACCCTTTTATATTTTAATGCATTTACAAATTATGACATGGAAAGCAAGAGACAAAGGAGCTGATGAAAAAAATCCAACTTTTGCAATGCTAAGTTTTTTGGTTATTGCCAGAAAGTTTGCTCTTCCTTTCTCCTGATGAGATGCAGGTAGCCACTCCTTGGTATTTTCTTTAGAATAAGCCAGTACAAGCTAGCAAAGCTTACCTACCAGTCTCTATGGGTACAATTGAAACCAATTGTATCTGAGGCCTGGTGTACAGACAGGTCATGGGAAAGTATTCCAAGAGGTCTTACCTTTGTCATGTCAGCTGGATGAATGTTTGTAAAACAACTGGGAAAAAGATGATTGCTTGGACTAAGAATATTATTTTTAGCCTCTTGATTGTTTGTTTTTACTGCAGGTTACCAATCCATGACACTGAGGATCACAGAGAAAAATTAGGGAGGACTTAGCACCTTAACTCCCATGCAAACAGTGCCTACTGCATTGGTTCACCATCTCCTCCAAATATTGTTCTTTATTCTGGAGATTTTTTTTTTAAATCAGTGTTGAGTTGTACAGGAAATGTTTTCTTTTGAAAACGACATTTTAAATTAATGTGAAATTGCATTTTAATTTAATTCACTGGAAGTCATAAACAGGTGGAGAAATTATGTAACAATAATTGCATTTGCAAGAAATTGATTTCATCCTAAAATTACATGAATATGCTATTACGGTTTGTTGTCATACTGAAATGCACCATTTAACCATAAAATACAGTCTAAAAGACACCCTTATGTGGAGGTCCTTAATCTAGTGTGTAATTGCTTAAATAAGTACATTAACTATATTGTCAACTAGCTGTACCCAAATACCGCACCAGTCTAGGTTTCACTATGAAATCAACAATGTATAAGCTATTAGAATGTTTGACATTTTTGATTATGCTACAGTCTGAGTCTTTCTAAACAAGGGCTTGGCCATTAGCAACCTGAACTGTAAATAGCCTTTTAACTTCCAAAAAGTTATTCCTTTAATAGTCCTGCCAAGTGTACTAAAGGTAGTTATACATTTAAAACAAAATCTAAAAGAATATTTTGGCCCCATTCATAGAAAATATGTGTATTGACAGTCTCCAGTCATTTATCATGCTCAATTTGTGTGTGAGATGTGTGTAAAATTTATTTTTTGGTACACTGAAAGTCCATTCTTCCAACAGCTTTGTTTTTGACAAGTACTATAGATTCCTAGCGTTGGAAGAGATCTTAGCAATCACTTAGTCTTATGCCTTTCATTTAAAGGAGGAGAAAACTAACACCCAGACAAAAGAAAGAATGGATAGGATCATTTTTAGACATACAAGAGACCTTAGCAATCATAATGTCCAATTCTTTTGGAGTTTTTAGAGAGGATTTTTTTTCCTCTTTACAGTGGAAGAGACTCATTCTCCAAAGAGGAAAGTGTTTTATTCATGCTCAAACTCCAAACTTAGAATTGGAAGGATTTTACAGAATCTCTACTCTTGTCTCTTCATGTTACAAGGAGGAAAACAGAGGGCCAGAGAATTGAAATAATTGCCCAAGCTTACATAAGTAGTAACAGAACCAGTGTT
Source organism: Notamacropus eugenii (assembly GCF_028372415.1). Classification (NCBI taxonomy): domain Eukaryota; kingdom Metazoa; phylum Chordata; class Mammalia; order Diprotodontia; family Macropodidae; genus Notamacropus; species Notamacropus eugenii. The sequence goes on along the minus strand of NC_092872.1, from coordinate 677,256,164 downwards.
TGAATTCGGGTCTTCTGACTCCTTAGGTTAATGTTCTTTCCATGTAACCATTTTTTTCCCTTTCTTGTTTCTGTATTCACAGAATCTTGATAAAAATAAATGAAACTAAGCAGACACAAATTTTTGACACTCTTGGGTACAAACCAGATGTCTCATGTCAACTCTTAAATGAAAAATAAAGGGGGGTGCGGCTAATGATTGCAAGACCTACTTCTGCTCTGGTTGGTTCTTCCAAACTTTTCAAGAGTATATGTTCGCTAACAGCTAGAAACAGTTTTGAAAAATGCCATGGACCACAATGCTAATTTTGCCCAGGGTACACTGAGTTCAGATTGGCAGGAGTCAAGAAGCACACTCTCTGAATTAACTTTTGGCCACCTGCCCATTGGTCCCCCCATCTTGAAAAATGAAATGATTTAATCTGACCTGGAAACATCTGCCTTCTGATGCCATTGGTGCAGTGAAAAGGGATCGTGGCTACCAAAGCATGTCTCCCAGTGGCTAGAGCCATCTTCTTTGGGTATTTCCCCAATGGAGGCAGCACAGTATAGTGGAAAGAACAGTTCATCTGGAGTTGGAGGACCTAGGATTGAATCCTGGCTCTGGCTCTTACTGGCATTATGACCTAGGACAAACTATTTTCTTCTTCAGAACCAGAATTTCTTCCACTGTGAAGCAAAATAATCATGTTTTGTGATCGGCAATAACTCTAAATCCTGTGAAATCATGTTCCATGAAATTTCATTATTTTTTTTAAACCAGGATTGACTAATTAGTAAATAAGAGACAGCATTCTTCATTTTCTCATCTAGGGTTCAAAATAGAAGGGGAGAGAGACAGACAGACAGAGAGAAAATAGATCAAGCAGATAGATGTCTAGAAATAAATGGATATAGTGAGATTACATACACACACACACACACACACCCCTTTATTAAACACTTCTATGTGTCAAGTACTGTGTTAATTGATACACAAATTGATCACAAAAAAAGGGGTACAACTACAAATATGCAAAAAAAAATTAATATTCCCATGGAGGAAAATAACCTTTACCAAGCAGTAGGAAAGCAGAGGTGCTTTGTGAGAAGGCTGGACAGAGCCATGAAGGATTAGGCCCCTGAAAATTAAGTCTAAAGCTTCCCTATCAGAGCCAGAGGGACCCATGGGTGAAGTCCAAGGTTTTGATTGGAGGAGAGGATGATGGCAGGAGAGCAGATGGCATAGCGCAGAAATGGCAGGAACTCAGGGAAAAATGTATAAATAAAAGGACCTTATCTTTTCAAAATTAGCTCCATTTCCATGAGATCACTGACACCATTTCTGTCTGGTGAATAGTTTTGGTCTTCACATTCTTTCATGGCTAGGAAGATTTATCTTTATGAGAATATCTTTTCTCCCCACTAAAGGTATTAGCAACCTTTTAGAATAATAATTCTCATTTGTTTATAAGGTTTTATAGCTTACAAAATACTTTCCTCCCAACAACCCCATGTAGTTAATACAAGTCTCATTATCATTACTGTACAAACAAGGAAACTGAGGCTCATAACAGTCAAGATGAAACTTATCCCCTGGTCTTATGAGTCCAAGTCTTGTGCTTCCTCTCCTACCCCCTAATGTTAGTTCATTCCTCTTAAGTCTTAATATTCCAGGCTAATTTAATGTGTGAGCAGAGGAGGTACTAGGTACAGAAGGCCTTCTTGCCAAGGAAAAGAGTGACCCACCAGGAGATGATGCCACATGAAGATTGTCTGTAGGAACCAAGGATGCTCAGCCTAGGGATGAGAAGACTTGATGGAGCTTGATGATGTCCTCAAAATATTTGAAGAGCTGACATGTAAAAGAGAAATTGCATTTGCTATACTCGACTCCAGAACTCAGCACCAACAGCTCTTGGCTTCCAAGTTCCCTCCTGCTACAGGGCTTAAAGAACCTACTCAGTGATTAATAGCATTTACCTTTATGGTTTGCAAACTGCTTTCCATATGTTAATTCCTTTATTCTCAAACTAGCATGAAATGTTTATTACATATGGGCCCATGTGCTCGACAGTGGGCACATAGAAACACATGGAGAGCAGGTTATAGAGATGATTCCTGGACAAAGGCAGCAGGTCTGTCCAGTTGGCCCTCAAAGTCTTGTCCCGCTCTGAAATTCTATGATTCTGCCTTTTCTTCTCATCCAAGTTTACCACAGACTCTGATCTTCCTAGCTCTCACCCTTTGGGGTTAAAACAATGAAGAATACTCTAAAAATGTACTGATTGCCTAGGAGAAATGATACCTGGGGCAGCCAGGTGCCATAGTGGTTAGAGCACTGAGCCTGGAGTCAGAAAAAAGTGAATTAAAATCTATCCTCAGACATTTACTAGCTCTATGACCCTGTGCAAGTCACTTAACCTCTGTCTGCCTCAGCTTCCTGAGCTGTACCATCTCAAAGTGTTGTTGTGAAGGTCAAATGAGATAATAACTGTAGTTTTCAGCACAGTTCCTGGTACACAGTAGGTGCTTAATGAACTTTAGCTATTATTATTATCCAGCATTTAGCACAGTGCCTGGCACATTGTAGGCACTTAATAAATGTTATCAATTTTTATTTTGTTTATCGATATTTATTGGTTTTTCAATTGATTAATTGAAAAGAGGAGGGGGACAAAGTAAGAGGGTATCCATCTTCATCCTTTTGCAGAGCATTAACTCTATCAGCAGACCTAATAATCTGTCAAAAGAATTTTAAGTTCTGGTCATACTATTTTCTGACTTAGTCCTGCTCCCTCTTGCCTTTCCTCTCCATATCTAGAAATCTTTCTTTCCCTTCCCTACCCAGGTGAGGTGCCACCTCTCCCAGGAAGCCATCTCTGTCTTCCTCTGTTTTTCTCTGGTCTGTGACATCTCTTAAGGTCTGTTATATCCATAAATCCTGTCATCCATCCTTTTCCACCTTATGGAAATACTTTGTGTTGGTAATGCCTTTTATCCCCTCTCCCTCCCCCTCAACCCCCAATCTGTACCCTGTACCTCTAGTAGAAGAGAAATTCCTTGAGTTCAGGGACTGGATCATTTTTTCATCTTTCCCTCCACAGGGTCCTGCGCAGGCAGAAGTTACTTAATGTTGGTGGAATTAAATGACATCTAAACAGTGAGGGGAGATGAACTACATGAATGCTAAAGTTTTTTTTTTTTTCCATTCAAGAGATTCTAGGATAGTATGATTAAGTCTTCTTATTTATTAGCTGTCCATCTGTGGCCTCAGGCTGTCTAAACCTCAGTTTTCTCATCTGCCAAGTGGGAATCATAAGAACTTTACTGTCTACCTCATAGAACTGTGAGGAAATCCCTTTGTAAATCTTGTGGCACTAGAGAAATGGAGTTATTGTTGTTATCTTATGATTATCATCACTCCACAAATGTACCTCATCTTCTGATTTCTGGTTCCTCGGCTCCCCATTTATTCATACAACTTGTGTTAAGCTCTGCCTGCTGACCACCTTTAACTGTAGGCCCCCTTGTGAATGGAGGAGTGGTGTCCTCAGTTCTAGGTGCCCTTTATTCCTGTGAAAAAGAAGGAGGGCATCTGCTGCGGATCCAAGCCCTTTCAAAGTTTAGGACACTCCTCGGTGCCATGCAGCATAAATCACAGCGCAAACTGTGTGATTATCCCCTGCAGGGAAATAGACTCTGCGTTTATGGAGTTCCTCACCAAACACTTAGGGATAATCTGATATAAAGCAGCAGGGGAGGAGAGTAATGACAACTTCAAATTAGTTTTAATGAATGTTTCCATTAAAAAAACTGCTTTTCTCCAAACCTGAAAACACAAAGTGACAGTTTCCTTGTCGTTATTCCCTGCAAGAAGATCTTTCCCTCTTCCAACTACCTAAAAGGATGTCTTGACTTAACTCTTTCATTCTTGGTGTCAAACAGATCTGCCCTTTTCTTACCCTTGTGTTTGACAGTCTTCCACATAAGGTTCCATAGTATTTTCATTAGAAACACTGGATTGGAGCTTCGGAAACATCTGTTTTAAGTCAACTTCAGCTCAATCCAGGAAAAAATAAATTTCTGGCTCTCCACCTGCTCCAAAGGTCAATTGCCTACCCAAAGCAGCCTGTGAGTACTGATGGGGTACAGATGCAGGGCATATTTTTAGCTGGAGTTTGGCAGATAACCTGCATGTTGAATGTAAAAGAGAGAAAGAAAAGGGAGGTGAGGGTTGATAAACCATTAAATGGTTTTAAACGCCCCTGCAAACATTCTTGTGCTGGTTCCCTACTCACTCCCCCACCCCTCATTTCAAATAAAGAAAGCTTCATTTGTAAAGGGAAAGGGGAAGCAAATGTATCCACGTTGCTTCCATTAAGTGGAGTGGACCTTAAAATATTTTGGCCAAGAAAGCAACATTGCATTTCAGATATAATTCCTGAGCTCTGGCTGCCTCAGCTTTTCATAATGGTGTTTACAAAGCAACGTTTTAGTTCTTTGCTTCTAAACCTGGATTTTCTGGGTGTGTCTGTCTTGGCCCCTTCAAGTCATATGGGGCTGAAACTCTTTCTCTGGGCTGCCAGCGTGGAGGTGGAATTTTCCACAAAGTTATGTAAATTGGATTTTAGCTATGGGTAAGAAAAAAAATGGAAGATTTTGTGCCCTTTCAGGTACTGTTGGGAAGCTAGGCTGGGATTCCAAGAATTGATTTTTGCCTTTGAAGTAGGGTTAGACATTTGGTTTTGGAAGCATCACTGGGAAATCTAATATGGTCATTAGAGCAATGTTTTTCTTCTAGTATGACTGAAACACCATCACCATGAAACACTTCTCAGAAATGTCTTGTGCTCTGTCTATAGAGCATCAAGTATCTGGATAAAAGCAGAGAAAGCCAACAGTGTTGGCAAATACTGCCAACCTTCATTTATCTAGAGTCTAAGCAGCTGGAGAACTCAGATAACCAGGTAGTTGTTGTAGTTATACATTCTGCACTTGACTCACTGTCTTTTTTCTTTTTCTTTCTTCCTTTCTTTCTCCTTTGCAAACTTTCTTTGTCTCACTTTCTTTTTCTCTCTTTTCTTCCTTCCTTTCTTCCTTCCTTCCTTCATTCCTTTTCCTTCCTTCCCTCCTTCTTCCCTTCCCTCCGTTCTTCTTCCTTCTTTCCTCTTTTTTCTTTCTTTCTTTTTCTTCCTTCTTTCCTTCCTTTCTTCCTTCTCTCCTTCCTTCCTTTTTCTCTCTCTATTTTCTTCATTTCTTTTCCAATTAGATATTTTACATTTTCTTCTATTTTTTCATTCTTTAGATTCTGTTTGATGGATTCTTGATGTCTCATAGATTCATTAGCTTCTACTTGCCCAATTCAATTTTTTATCAAATTGTTTTCTTCAGTTAATTTTTGCATCTCCTTTTCCATTTATCCAATTGTTCCTTTTAAGGAGTTACTTTCACCAGTTAGGTTTTGTATTTCCTTTTCCATTTGTCCAATTTTCCTTTTTAAGGAGTTCTCTTCAGTGAATTCTTTCTTCATATTTTTAAAATCATTGGTCAGTTTTTCTTCTATTTCTCTAATTTGGGTTTTAAGATCCTTCCTGAGCTCTTCCTAGAAGGCTCTTTGTGCTTCCGATCAGTTCATATTCCCTTCTGAAGTTTCAGATGGGAGTACAGTCTCAGTTCTGACCTCTTTGGTATTTGAGTTTTGGTCCTTGTCCCCATGGGAAGACTCTATGCTCTTTTCTTTTCTGCTTTCCTTTTTACTCATGATAATAAGCCTTTTCCTGGTTTTTAAGGTAGATCTCTGCATCTGTGGCACAGGGAGCCCTGTCCCACAGTTCTTGTGCCTAAAACTTGAGGCTTTGTGTGTTGTAGCACCTCTGGTTCTTTCAGCTAGAAATTAAATACTGCAGCTCACCTGGTGCTGAGCTGGCTGGTGTTTGAAAGCAGAGGCTGATTAGGTCTTTTTGGGTTTCCCTGCAGTTACCCTGGAGGTAGCCTGCTAAGTGTGGGGGAGGAGTGGTCTGGATGCTGGAGGCTCCTCTGCTGAATTGGAGCATAGGCAAGCTCAGCTTTCTGAACTAGTGTCTTCCTGATTCCACTGGGGTGCTGAGGCATGCCTGGAGTCCTGGTGTTGTCAGCTGCTGGCTTCACCCCCTCTGGGGTTCAGGATCTTCACCCAGTTTGTGGAGGTGGGACTGTCTGGGACAGCTCTGATTCTTCACTGGTTGCCTTTGGCCACAGCAAGAGGAACCCTCCTTAGTGATCTTTCTAGCCTCTGAGAGTCTGTTTACCCCTTCAGCTGCTCCCACTGTTCCAGGGTTTTGTCTGGGGAGATAATCTCTGGGCTGGTCAAGGTCAACAAAGGGAGAGAAATAGCAGTTACAGATCACTCCATCATCTTGGCTCCTGGAACCGGAAATCTTTTTTCTTCATTCCTTCCTTAGAAAACTCACGTAGATTCTTGGTACTGATACTTGAAATTACATAGCCTCTTAGGTGACTGTTATCCTGTGTAATCACAGAATGACTCTTGTAACTCCTTTTAATTCTAATGCCCACTCTTTTTAAATTATTTCCTGTTTATCCTTGTACATATCTGCTTGCTTGTTTCATCCCTGATTTAAGTGTGGCTGGGTTTTTTTGTATCTTCAGCACAGTGAATGGTACAATTGTTGTTCAATTGTTTTCAGTAGTGTCTGGTTGCTTCTTTGTGACCCCATTTGGGATTTTCTTGACAAAGATACTAGAGTGGTTTGTCATTTCCTTCTCCATTTCATTTGCCAGATGATGAAACTGAGGCAAACAGGGATAAGTGACTTGTCCATAGTCATATAGTAAGTGTCTAAGGCCAAGATTTAAACTCAGGAAGCTGAATCTTCTCAAATCCAGGACCAGTACTCTATCCATTCACCACTGATCTACCTGGTACATAGTGGGCCCTTAATAACTGTGTATTGACTATTGATTGACTATGTGCAGTTAGATCATATATTAGCAAGAGTTCTGCTAAAACCTTAATGTCTGTATGAACATTGTCACTGTTGATACAGATGTGCACTTCTCATTTTTTGTATTTCCTTTATATGTTTTCCCATGAATCCACCATAAAGAATTTATATTATACCCTGTAGCTCTGTTTTCCCATTTTTTTTTTGTTTTTAGAGCAAGGAGTTTTTAGCCTGGGGTCTAGGAACTGATTTAGCTAATATTTTGATAACTTATATTTCAATATAATTATTTTCCTTGTTAATCTGTGTGCTCTATTTCAAGCATTAAAAACATTATTCCAAGTAGTCCATAGGTTTCACCAGAACTGGTATAACACAAATAAATGAAGAACCCTTTCTCTAGTGGGTACCAGAGCAGCACTCATACTGTCCTCTTGCCATCTCTTATTCTCACTAACTGGCCTTGAATAATCCACTTCCCTTTCTAGCCATACACACCCTTAATAGTGTCATTTAAACTGCTTGTACCACACAAGGCTTAATTAATAATGGACTCTAATAAGCAAGCACACATGAACTTCCATGTGTGACGAAGAGCAGGTAAACCAGTAAAGCTAGGCCATAGAGTATATGCAGGGAAGGAATGTGTAAGAAAGTTGGAAGGATAAGAAGGGATCAAGGAGTGATGGCATTAAATGCCAAACAAGGGAGTTTATTTTTATTTCAGGAGGTAACCAAGGCCCAGAATGGAGATGTGTGTCTTGTCTACAGTTACATAGTCAGGGACATCACTGACAACAGAAACCAGCTTTCTATCTATATATACAAGGCACCAGATATTCACATTATAGGCAGAGATAGTCATCTCTTATCAAAGTCTATTTAGCTATAATTACAACCTGGTCTTTCTTTCTTCCCTGTTGCTCCCCTGTCGATTCCAAATTCTACTGCTAAGTGTCTTCACACTTCTTTTACAAAATCCATAGTTTTATTGCTCTGGTGCTTCCATCTGGTGCTTAGGAGATTGTTTCATGAGTAGCAACTTCTAAAAAAAATGCATTGCTTGGTTGCCAACCTTTTGGTAATAATTCTCTCCAACACTTAGGTAGGCAGGGCCTCAGACAACTGACATATGTCCCATCATATTGGGTCTACATCCTCTCTTTGAGCATTTTCAGGTTGGCAGGTGCCCAGTAAGTGTGCTCCTGACCAAGTTTGAAAACTTCAGGCATTTTGTACCCCATGATGACTTTCTGGAGAAGGACATTTCATGATGGATGTCTCTGTGCAGGATTTCACTTGTGCAAGTTGTGTTCAAGGAAACTTTGGGCATATTTCTAAAGCTCAGTTGCATTGCACTGACAATCACATCTCATCAAATTTGAATTTTCTTCCTTCCTGATCTTTGTGGAGGTTATGTTGACTTTCCCATAGGCAAGGATACCATTTCCGTAGACCTTCAGGAGAAGCAGAACATGTAAGAGTCCTGTACTTGAGGGTGGGATGTCCAGGCTCAGAATTTGTCTCTGCCACTTACAGTATGGCCCACCAGAAGTCACTTTTCACATGTATGGAAATAGAAGAGTAATACTTACATTAGCTACTTTGCAAAATTGTTATGAGGAAAGTGTGTTGTCAACCTTGAGATGCTTTTTTTAGTCTCTCTATTATAGGGGTGGGGATTGTATGTGATGGGATGTCCATACTTGTGATTTCATTCATATTGGGATCTCCTGGTATGCAAATGCCCTCTATAATACAGATTGTCAACTGGTCTGACACTTCTAGTCTTAAAGACTGGGGTCTTAAGAGGTTAAGTTACTTGTTGATAGTCCCAAAGCTAATATTTGTCACTGGAAGGACTTGTACCATGGATCTATCCAACTTCATACCTGGTCTTCTACCATTATACCAAGCTGTCTCTTTGTATCATCATCATAATAATGACATTATTATTAAAGAATAATTAATATAAATATTAATCTAATAAATCTAAATAAATAAAACCAATAAATAAATAATAGAATTTAATAGATTTTAATAATAATATTATCATTAAATAGCTGAGCCTTAGAGAAATGAAGGCACTTTGCATACAGCTTATATGTGTTGAGTGCCTGGGGACATAATGCCACACCTTCTAAGTCCAAGTGTCCTTCCTGACACTTACCAATATGGTTTATTCGTGTATGCTTGCTAGGCAATGATTGTCCTTTTCAGATGGTCATTTGGTAGTATGACAAGTAGCTTTACCAGAAAACATGGAACAGGTAGATCACCAGAGAAGCCCTGCTGCCAGCTCCCTAGGTATCACCCCATACTCTTAAGGAAGGGGTGCTGTTGGTGGGCTAGCCACCCAAAGGAAAGGTTAGCTCCCTTTGGGAGCATCGCTCATGCCCCAAGTAGGCTAAAGGAAAGGAAACCTCCCTGTGCAGCTCCCTGCCTCATAGTCAGCATGATGAATATCTCTTGGAGTTGCTAGTCCTTTGACGTACTCTGTGCAGACAGTGTCAACTTCACATTAATCATCGCCGTGCTGTGGTAGGACCTACAAACACCCGCTTCAGTGAAAGAGCCAAATGATTGGGAACAAATTCAAAACAGCTTTATTTCCTTGACAGACAGGACCTTTTTGTTAAACTCTGTTTTAAAAACCTTTTACATCTCTGTCTTGTTCACTCATTATTGTAGTCATTCATATTTATGTAAACCCAGGCAATGCACAGCTGGGTTATTTATCAGCTTATTGGCAGGGGAGGATCACAGAAAGAAAAAAAAGGCCCTTTTTTAGGCCCCCTTTTTCAGGTTATTAAACTACACTAATGAGAATTCATCATTACTAACTATTTCCAAAAAGGAAGGCATTTTTAAATGGAGAGAAAACTCCTGTATTTTATTGTGCAAATAGAAAGAACCAAAGTTAATTGGATGAAGTGTGAATGTGGTCATCACAAGTAGCCAGGATTTGTGTTACTGGGGAGACAAAAATCACTGGTGATTCTGGAGAGACTCTGGAGTGAATTTCTGCTTTGTAGTGTAAGCCTTTAACTGCAAATAGCAGAGTGGTCTAAAAACGAGATTCCTAAGTCAGTTTTATATGGGAATGGGAACTTGCTTTGACTGAATTAGTAATAATATCGATAGCACTTTTATAGCATTTTGAAGTCTTCAAAGCTCTTTACACACATTGTATTATTTGATCCTCACAATAATCCTGGGAAGTTAAGGCTATTATTATTCCCATTTTGCAGATGAGAAAACTGAATCTCAGAGAAGTTAAATAATGTGTTCAGGGTCACATAGCTAGTAAGTGCCCGAGGCAAGATTTGATTCCTAGGTCTTCTTAACTCCTGGTTCATCATTCTATCTATCATGCCACGCTTCCTCTAATTATCAGGTTAATCAATATGAAATCATGTTATGATCATCCGATTGTGCTCTGGAAGGAACCTGTGAGACCATCTGTTCTAACACCTTCATTTTAGGGAAGAAGGGAAGGAGCTTGGTCAAAGATACCCAGGCACACATAACAAAACTAGGAGGTAAATTAAGTTCAATGATTCCAAATGCAGTTTGGGTTCTGTGATACCAGTGGTTCTCAAAACACATTCTGAGGACCCCTGAGGGTCCTTGAGATTTCAGGAGGTCTGCAAGATCAAAACTGTTTTTGTGATAATACTTAGTTTCAATGTCTCTATAATCCACATAAACAAAAGCGCAGGAGGTAGGTGATGGGGGTAGAGCTCAATAATTTTTAACAGCATAAAGGGGTCCTGAGACAGAATGTTTGATTACTTCTACCCTACACTACACTGCCTTTTATTATTTTTTAAATTACCAGGAAGTGATGCAATCCTGCATTTCATACGGGCCAGATATTAAGTGTAGAACAAAGTACTTTTTGATTCCCTAGATGTTCCCTGAAGTATATTTTGTGAAAAGAAACCTATTGCCTACTGTTCATCTGAATATTACTTTTATTCAGCATCCCTGAATTCTTCATGGTATCACAGAAGGGGCATTGGAGATCATTTATTTAGCCATTTATTTCCCCCCCCTCCCCAATTTTATAGAAGAGGCAACTGAGGACCAGGGTTGAAAGTGACTTGCCCAAGGTTGTTTCCACAGCTGGCAAATAGCAATCCTGGTCCTTTAATTCCAAATTCATTGATTTTTCTACTATACCTTACTGCTTTCTGGTACATAATTAATATCATTATTGTCAATGATAATAATAATACCAGCAACAATAATTCTGTCACATTTCCTTAGTGCTTTAAAGTTCACAAAATATTTTTCTCACAACATCGTAGCAAGAGAGAATGTCTTTAGAAGCCAATCACAGGAACAAAACGAACCAATTCAACAAGAGGTCAGAGTGAAACTGCCCTCCTAATGCAAGCACTGTGCCCAGCCTGACAGCAGTGTGACCCTGATGAGAGAGAGTGCTTAGTGTTTACGAAATCAGGAGACACAGAGACCAACACCTGCTCCCTCAGAACACTGTGCACAGATTTATTCTTAGGATATTACCGTTTGGACAGCCCGAACCCCAGACCAGGACAGCTTCCGAGAACAGCCTGCACTTGTCAGCTCACTTCCAGGGAAACAAGCCATAGGGTTCTCCCCAGCAATGCCTTGATGTGCCACATCAATGAATTTGGAATATTACACATATCAAGCTTCTCACTGTTACTGTGTTACATAAGAAAGGATACAAATACTACAATATTCTACCCAGGTCTAATTATACAGGTCTTTTTCCCCCTCAAATAAATAGATATAAAGTTTATCTTAAATTCTTCAATATATGTATATGTGTATAAATGCATATACATATACATACATAAATATATATATACGTATGCATACGTAAATCTGTATCTGTGCATACACATACCCAATGTACAAATTCCCTCTACTATATAGATAACATTTTTGTATTTTATTGTCATAGAGAGTTTCCTGGGCCATTGAGAGGTTAAGCAACTTGCTTCTATACTTTCCACCACAATATCCATAGTATTATTTTTAGTATTATTTTTCAGATGCAATTCTTGTACCCAGGTCTTCCCTATTTCAAGGCTGATCCTCTAGCCACTAGAAGGGACATTAAATGTCATTAAATTCAAATTCCTAATTTTATAAAGAAGAAAACTGAAGTCAGAGAGGAAGGATGACTTACCTAAAGTCACAAAAGTAATAAATATGAGAGCCTAGATTTTGAACTCATGTCTTCTAATCCAGTATCTATTGTTCTCTATACTACATGGCAGGAGACTTGAATTTAATACCCATCTCTACCACCTGCTAACCATGTGAATTTAGACAGATCTCTTGCCCCAATGAGTCTCAGTTTACTCATCTATAAAAGGAAGAATGAAAACATTGCATATCTTAGAGGGCCATGCTGAGGAAAGGACTTTGCCAACCGCACAGTGTGTAGATATATGGCCTGTTCTTTATTCTGCACACAAATCATTCAAGGACATTATTATTTATGTGTAATTCTTACATTGTACTCATTGTAGAAATCCATTTCTTCTTACTGCTTCCATTCTCATTCATTTTTGCTGTTCCACCAATGTCCTTTTTTAATTCCTAGAAATAAATGCGTGTCTTCCAATTGATGTGCTTGCTAAATGATGTTTTAAAAAACACAGTTTTTAACCATCTGAATATGCTTGAAATGTGGAAAATTTCATGTAACTCCTTCCTCTAACTTTCATGGAGTCCTGTTCTCTAAGGTGCTTCTCCAATTACCCAACCTTTCCCCCCTCCCTCAACCTCAGGCTTTTTATTACTTCAGTCCCCCTGTCATGTTCTTCTAAGCTAGCTGTTTCAGGTCCTTGAAGTTCTAGGAAAGGTCTCCTGCCTGGCTCTTTGCCATCCCAGTGTCCCTCTGCAGCCTTTAGTCTTTCAAAAACTTGGATGCAATAATTCTTCCTCTCGGCTAGTTTTCCTGAAGCACCCCAAGCCTCCGACTTGGATCCTAGCCCTCCTATATAGGTTATCATCCCCTTCCAGAGTTTAAACTTAGCTCCTTCACTTGGCCCTCTTCCTTAAGACAAATAAGGAAGCTGACCCTGACACTAGTGGTTCTAGTTGGGGAATAGGGGTGGGGGGGCTTAGCTGATCCCCCTCAAACTAGAGGGGTCCTGGTTTAGACTTAACAGTAAAACCAGATTCTGTCTGGAAACAAGTGATTTGGTGGGAGGTCTGGCTCCCCTAGAGAGAGCAGTCTGTTTAGTCATAACCAAAGCTATTTTCAAGCCAAACTACCTCCCTGTGTGGTGGTTTGGAAGAGTCAGTATTTGATTAATCAGGAATCAGGCAGTATCTCTCATGTGACCTTCCTGAGTGACAGCTGTCAGTATCATATTCATCTAGAGACCACTCATCTTCCTCATATAAACATGGCCTCCGTGTGAGGGCAGCTCCCACATCTCATATCCTGGTGCTACATTATAAGCCGGTCTGTAGGGTCTGGAAATGTGAATACATTTCATAGAATCACAGAATCGAAGAGCCAGAAGGGACAGGAGAGGTCATCTAGTCTAACCTCTTAACCAATATCTTCTTTTAAAAGAGCCCAAACCAATATTTTTTTTTTTGGGCTTTAAATAAGAATTGCAAGAATTTGTATGTGTTAGTCTAAGGCTTATATTTTGTATGCATGTAGATAGAAATCAATATCAATATATTTATATATATATGTACATACATAGACACATATACCTATGTACATATACGTGAATATATTATGTACACATATATTAACACATATTCATTTAATGTGGGTCCAGAAGAGGGGAGAAGGGAGAAGGGAAAGGAAGATAGTGGCAAAAGGAATGTCTAATTTCTGTAACAGAGAAGCTCAATATTTTCACCCACCACTTTGGTTGCAGTCTTTATTTAGACAATCACAGAGAGAGTTGGAATAGATCTTAGAAGTCATTTAGTCCAACACCTTCCTTTAAATAGATTAGGAAACTGAGACCTAGAGAAGGTGTCTTGGCCAATGTTGTCATACAACACTGCAGGAATTAGAATCCAAGTCTGCTTTTGCCTAATCGAGTGTTATTCCCATATTACCATGCCACCTCAATGAATGTAATAAATGCACTAATTACAAATTATTCTTATCTCATCACCAAGCTTTTAATCAATGACTACTAAGGGTCAGGCATGGCACTAAGCATTGTATGTACAAAGAAAGGCAAAAAAAAAAAAAACTGTCTCTGTTCTCACTGAGCTCATAGTCTAATGGTGGGGAAAACCTGGAACTAAAAAGAAACAAAATTATGCACACATAAAATACATAGAGGATACATGGATTTAATCTCAGAGGAAGGCACTAAAATAAAGGAGAATTGGGAAAGGTTTCTTGGGACTTTAACAGGGACTTAAAGAGAGCCAGGGAATCAGAAGGCAGAGATGAGGAAGGAGCGAGATCCAGGCATGGGGGACAGTCAGTGAAAATGCCTGGAGTTGAGAGATAGCATATCATGCGTTAAGAATAGCAAGGAGGCCAGTGTTACTGGATCGGGGAGTACATGAGGGAAGTAAAGGTGTAAAAAGACTGGGAACAGAGGAAGGGGCCAGGCTATGAAGAGCTTTAAAAGACAGATGATTTTATATTGGGTCTTGGAAGTAATAGGGAGCCAATGAAGTTTATCGAATGTGTAGGGAGGTATGGAGAGGTTTATATGGTCAGACCTGCACTCTAGGAAGATCCAATTGACAACTGAGGGAAGGAGGAACTGAAGGAGGGAGAGCCTTGGGTCAGAGAGGCCAACCAGTAGGCTATTGCAATAGTGCAGTCGTGGAGTGATCATGGCTTGTGCCAGGGTGGTAGGAGTAAAGGAACAGAGAAGTGGGCATAAATGAGACTTGTTATGAAAGTAGAAACAACAAGACTTGGCAGATTATTGGATGGGATGAGGTAAAAGTGAATGAAGAGTTAAGGATGCCACCTTAGTTTGAGAGCATAGAAGGGTGGTGGTAACCTTGACAGCAATGAGGAAGTTAGAGAAAGGCAGGTTTGGGAAGAAAGACAGTGGGCTTAGTTATGAGCATTCTGAGTTTAAGATGACTGTGAGAAGTCCAGTTCAAGATGTTGTCTAAGCAGTTGGAGATATGAGATTAGAGGTCAGGACAGAGGTCACAGCTAGAAAACTAGATATGAGAATCATCTATAGAGAGATGATAATTGAATCTTTGGTTTCTGATGAGATTACCAAGGAAATAGTCTATGAGGGAAGTTAAAATGCTCAGAGGCATTACACACATACACATACATATACATATATCAATGTATGCATGTGTATTTATTCATATGTGCATACACACATATGCTATACACATACAACACATGTTATAATGGCACAGTAGATAGAATGCTGGGTCTGAAGTCATAAAAGCCGGAGTTCCAATCCAGCCTCAGATATATGCTAGCTGTGTGACATTAACCTCTGTTTTCCTCGGTTTCCTCATCTGTAAAATAGGGATAATAATAACATCTACTTCACAGGGTTGTTTTGAGGATTAAATGAGATATTTATAAAGTGCTTAGCATAGTGCCTGGGAACATAGTAGGCATTATGATAAATTTCTAAGTACATACATATCTGTGCGTATGTGTACATGTATATGTATATATATATATACATATATATGTATATGTATATATATATATACATATATATGTATATGTATATGAGAGAGATATCCACTTCCCCATGCATAAGAGTACTAAACATACTTGAAAGCATAAAGCTTTCTTTTGAAGTGTTCTGACTCAACCTCCCCTAGTCTTAGGCTCCTCACCGGTAAAATGAGAGAATTAAACAAGATAACCTCTCTAAACCAGTGATCCTATGATTCTTTTCACTAATTCAGACTGACTTTCCCCTTGTTAGGGCAAATGAAGAGAACTGGACCATCCTGAGAGGCCATTCCCTTATATTTCAGAATAAGGATCCTACTGCCATTTAGAAACCGATCAATCAGCTGATCAATATAATGCTACAAGAGGCCTGCCCTGCCTGACACTGTTAATTGATTCCATGCAAAAAAATGGCATTGGGTAAGACACCATGACAAAGGACAGGTAGCTTGGCTCATCAATGACCATCTGCCTTGGGGCCCAGCCAGTTGTAGTAGGGCTTCCTCCATCATGGTGGCACTTGGTTCTAGTGTGTTAACAATGTGATTTTGAGGTAAAATGATCAGATTTGAACTGCAAGGATTGTCTAGTCCAATCTTTGCATTTTACAGATGAGGAAAGCAAAATCTAGAGAATTTAATTTACTTGCCCAAAACCCTACAAAATATAAGAGGCAAAGCTGGGATTCCTATTAATAACAAGCATTTCTCAGGTGCTTGAAAGTGTGCAAAGTGTTTTTAACAAATGCTATCTCATTTGATCCTCAAACAACCCTGTAATGTGTGTCCTGTCATTATCCTCATTTTACAGATGAGGCAAACAGTCATTGAATGACTTGTTCATGGTCACAGTACTAATACCTGTCTTAGGGAAGATTTGAACTTAGATCTTCCTGATGCCAAGTCCAATGCAGTATGTACCAGGCTACTCTGCTGCAAGTCCTCTGATTTCAAATCTGGATAATGTTGATTGGGGTATCATTATTTGGTATATGCTTTCTCATGCCCAGCATTGTGACTGATAGCAGAATGTGCTACTTTAGCTGGCTTGTGTTTGATATACCCTGTCCCAAATAATCTAATGGCATTTATACTGGCTCTGCTTTAGAGTTTCATACTCATCCAATGATACGATTCCTGGAGTTGTTTATTTCAGTATAACACATCTTTGTTAAATGCATCCTAATATCACTCATCCATCTCCAAGCCCCAACTCTGAATTACTCCAAACCATTTTCCTTCTCTGCTTCCGTTCTTGTGCTTTGTTCAGTTGTTTTTCAGTCATGTCCAACTCTTCATGACCCCATCTGGGGTTTTCTTGCCATTTCCTTCTGCAGCTCATTTTACAGAAGAGGAAATTGAGGCAAACAAGATTAAGTGACTTGCCCAGGGTCACACAGCTAGCAAGTGTCTCTGAGGGTGGATTTGAACTCAGATCTTTCTGACTCCAGGACTGGTGCTCTCTCAGAAGAGACCCTCTCCTCATACTTTGACAAAATTAATGCCCATCTTTCATGAGATACCACTCTTCCTCAATTCAGTTCAGTATTCTGTCCCATCCCCTTCTCTCTTTATGAAGGATAAAGTAATCTTTCTCTTTGCCAATGCCAGCCCCTCTGCTTTTGCCCTTGATCTCATCCTTCCTGTCTTCTCCAGAAATTTTCCCCTTCTGTTGTTCCTAATAACTAATTTTCAGTGTCTTCTTGTCCATTGTCTTCTTCCTTGCTCCTTAAAAACATGCTCAGATCTCTTCCCTAATCATTAAAAAACCTCCACTTGTTCCTGTTTTCTCAAGCTGTCTTTCTTTATTCCCTGTTTCATGGTCAAAGTTCTCAAAATCTCTGGCTACCCTGATTGCCTCTACTGTCTTGGCTCAAACCCCTTGTAGTCCAGCTTCCACCCACGACTCCAATAAAGCTATTGTCTACAAGGTTACCAATGTCTGTTTTACCACTATATCCAATGGAGATATTCACCACCACCACCACCACCACCACCACCTCCTTCTGCATTTTCTTCTCTTCCTCAGTTTTTGTGACATGTCCTCTTCTTGTTCACTTGTCTATCGACCTCTCTTTATTTTCTTCTGCAGAATCATCCTCTTTTCCCTAAGCCTGAAAACTTGGGTGTACCCCAAGACTATCTATTCTTTTCTCAATCTACATTTTCTCTTGGCAATTTCTCATCAGATCTCCTAGCTTCAGCTATAACCTTCATATACATGACTCCCAAATCTATATTTCTAGCTCTTATCTTTTTTCCTGAGTTCCAGATCTGCATGTCCAACTGCCAGCTGAACATCTCCATTTGGTTATCCTCTAGGCATCTCAATCAATATATTCGAAATTGAACTCATCGTCTCTCCCCTTCAATCCTCCTTCCTCCTCACTTTTTTATTCCTATCTAGGGTACCACCATGTTTTCAGTTACTAGGCTTGCAACCTAGGATTCATCATCAACTCCTGCTTCTCACTCCAATCATTTGTCTAATTGGTCCTTCACATAACTGTTGTATTGATATTTACAAAACTCAAATCTCTCCACTTTACCCGGCTGCTCAAGAAGTCAGTGGCTTTTTGCTGCTTCCAGCATAAAATGCAAACTCCTCCACCTGACATTTAAAGCTCTTCACAATCTGGCTCTAAGCCCTCCTTCCTGATTGATTTCATTCCCCTGCATGTACTCTCCATTCCAGACAAACTAGCCTACTTTTTGTCCCTCACACATACAATTTCATCTAGTATCTTCGTTTCTTTGCATGAGTTGTCTCCTGTGCTTGTAGTGCACCATCTCTTCTCCTTCACCTTTTCAATCAATCAATCAGCAAACATTTATTAGTGCCAGGCAATGTGCTACGTAGTGGGATACAAAAAGAGACAAAAGACATTTCCTGCCTGGAAGGAGCTTACAATCTAACTGTGGAGACAACATGCAAATATACAAAGCAAGCCATATACAGGATAAATAGGAACTCTTTTCTTTTTTTAAAAAAATTAACTTGTTTTCAGTTTTCAACAATCACTTCCATGAGTTTTAAATTTTCTCCCCCTCCCTCCCCAAGATGACATGCAATCTTATATGGGTTCTACACATATATTCTTATTAAATACATTTCCACATTAATCATGTTGCATAGAAGAATTAAAACGAATGGGAGAAACCATGAGAAATCAACCAAAACAAAACAAAACATAACACAAGAGAAAATAATCTGTTTCATTCTGCATTCCGATTCCATAGTTCTTTCTCTGGAAATGGAAGGCATTTTGCCTCCAGAGTCCTTTGGGAATGTTTGGATAATAGAAACTCTTTTCAAGGCTTCTTTCAAGTACAACCCCCTTCAAGAGGCCTTTCCTAATTCCTTTTATTCATTTCTTTGGTTGTTAGTGTCTCCTGAAATCACTTTGCATTTCTTGTCTGTGAAGTTGCTGTTGTTGCCTCTAGATAGAGAATGTCAGTATAATCTTGCTATCAAGCTTAGGACTAGTCGTCCAGAAGTTCCATTTTGTTCTTCCTCAGTGTATAAATCACTCCTCTGGAGCAAATGCTCACATAGAATACAAGAGAAATAAATTTATTTTTACCTGAAGATAAAACCAATTATACAAGTCCAGATAGCAAATAAACATGGTTTAAGGGTAAGCAAGTAGATAAGAGAAATTCATCTGCTCTCAGTGAGGCAGCAAATTCTATCCAAGCAAATCACTCTTTAGGAAGGTCAATGAGAAAGACAAGACTCCAACTGCTCAAGATTATATTTAGTTTGGGACAGTAGCACACTTCCCGTCCAATAGACTGGCCATTGGTACTGTTGTGGAAGGGCTTCCCCATCTTCTCTATGGGGTTAAAAAACTTCCCAAGCTCCTACCTCCAATGTCTCTCCTTCTAGCTGAGAAAAAATACTTTTCATTTCATCACCACCTCCCTCTTGCTGATTAGAGGCTACATTCCTTTATCCTATGTGTACATTTTTGTGAACATTCTCAAGCAGAATATAAGTCCTTTAAGGACAGAAATTATTTCACTGTGTTATTTTTATCTTCAGTGTATTGTACGGTGTTTAGAACATAAAAGGTACTTAATAAATCTTCCTGATTATTCATTGAGCTTGTGCTCAGTACTAGGACTACACACTCCCTACCTTCAGTTAGCTTAAAATCCAATACTATGGATATGACATGCCCACAAATGAATGTGTTAAAGTTACTGGGAAGACAGTGATGGAGGAGAGCTCCTGAATCCTCCAGGAAAATGTGAGGGAAAAGTGAGATTACTTTCAGCTGGGGAAATTTAGTATAGCTTCGAGGGTGGGCCAGGCAATAGAATGTGTTTCTGTGATCCAAATAATTCTTCAGAAATCCATGATCTTGTTGGTATATGGACTCCACGACTTAGTTCAAGAGTCAGCATACTATGGCCCAAGGGCCCAATCCAGTCCACCACCTGTTGTGAGCCAAGATTGGTTTTTAACCAACTTTAAAAATATAAAAACCATTCTTAGTTTGTGAGCTGAGAAAACAAACAAACCAAAATAAAACAAAACAAAAACAGGCCATGGGCTAGATTTGACCCTCAAGCCATAGTTTGCTGACCCTCTAACTAGCAGACGGATGGTTGCCATGAGTTGTTATAGATGAAAATATATCTGCAGCCAACCTGATGGTAAGTCTCTCTGACCTTAGCCTCTTCCTCCATAATTCCATATCTTAGAACTCCTTACCCCTTCAAGGTTTGGCTAGTGTTCTTATACAGTAGCCATTCAAGGTACCACAAAGCCAATATTTGAAGCCTTTCCATCTTATTAGGACCTACGAGAGCATGTGCTTACTAGGCATACCCACCAGGAATCAAGGATCACCTCCACATGAAGATGAGGCATCACAGTAGCACTTTTATTGGAGGAGCTAGTACAAGCATTAATAATAACTGACATGCCTATGGTACTTTAACAGTTTACCACGTACTTCTCATTTTATCTTCAAAATTGCTCTGTAAAGTAGGTTACTTTGGTCTTATAGTTCCCATTGTATAGATAGTACAACTGAGGCACAGAAAGGTTAAACTGAGTTGACAAAAGACTTCTAGGTAGGAAGTAGGAAAACCAAATTTTACATTAAAGATCCCTAGTTCTAAATCCAATTAAGTATGGAGAGCCTTGTTCCGAGTGAGTTGGCTACCAGGGAATAAATGTCTTTGGTACAATTTAGTTCATCTCCTATGCCGTGGAGGGATTTATATATTCAGTAGTGAGGTAGGAAGTGACCATACTGATGATGTCACTACTCTTTTGAAGTATCAATTAGCTCACATTTTTGTAATAGTGTAATTCTTCCATGTAATATTAGTTTGTGTTGGAGGACAGTGTCTTCTGAGTGCTTGTCTTAAAATCAAATATATGTCATGTAAATCATTAGTAAAAGGATATACATCTACACATGTGTCCATATGTACTTTATTTTGATAATTAATGATTATTGTCATCAAAGGCATTAGTATAATTCTCTCTTCATCTGCTGTAATAAGGTTTGTAGATGCAGGCGATTGTGTAATCACAGCCCATGAATTGTGGAAAGAGGCTGATTCTGCAATTATCCTCAGTAGCAAGTTCCTGCTGCACATATTAGATTTCTGAATACAGGTCACCTGATAAGCACAATAAATAGCTACAACATTCCGTGATTAAATTAAAAATAGCACATCCAAAGTGCTGCATAGCAATGCTAATTGCTAACCAATTGCCTGCAATATGAAAGGTCAGGAAGGTAACCTTCATATGCAGGATTATTCATTCATTCGTTCATTCAACAAGCATTTATTAAGTACCTATTTTGTGCCTGGTTTTGGACTAATCATAGAATCTCAGAGTTGGAAGGGACCTCACAGAATAGTATCTAATCCAACCCCTACCTAACCAACAGAAGGGAAGTTGTGTGATGAAATGCAGAAGAGAATGAATTTGGAGACAAGGGACCTGATTTCCAAACTTGGGTCTGCTGCTTACTATGGGTGACCTTAGACACTCTGCTCCTCAGCTTCTTCACCTTTAAAGTAACAGGGTTGTACTAGATGGCCTCTAATGTGCCTTCTAGCTCTATATTGATTATTCTGTGATCAATCATATGATACTCTCCACAACAGAAGGGTCAGACACATGATCCCTGGGCTCCATGTGGCCCACAACACTCTCAAGTGCAGCCCAAGTCAGATTAAGATATAGTGGGGAAATATTTAACAAAATAAAAAAAAACAACAAAACATAGATAATGTTAATATGTGATTTTCTAAGTCAATATGTAACCTACACGGACCCTTATATATGGTTTAGTGGCTCCAGTTTCTATTTGAGTTTGACACTACTGCTTGATAACATCACTGGAAAGTAGTCATTCATCTTCTAATTTAAGATCTCCAAGGATGGAAAACCCACAACCCTTTGGAGGCAATTTATTCTACTTTTGGATAGTAGTCATTGTTAGACAATTTCTCCTTACATTCAGCTGAATCTCTGTGTGTGTGTGTCCCTTTGTGTCTTTCTGTCTGTCTTTCTCTTTGCCTCTGTTTCTTTCTATGTCTCTGTCTCTCTGTTCCTGTCTCTGTGTCTCTTTGTGCCTGTTTCTCTCTCTGTCTCTGTCTCTCTATCTCTCTGTGTCTTTGTGTCTCTGTCTCTATCTCTCTGTACCTGCTATTTGTCTCTCTGTCTCTGTCTTCTATCTGTTTCTGTCTGTCTCTGTCTCTCTCTCCTCTCTCTCCCTCTCTCTGAAACTTTATTCTTCCTAGTTCTGCTTTAGGGATTCAAAGAGAACAAGATTAATTACTCTTCCAGTGATAGCTCTTCATATACTTAAGAATTAGGATGCTCTTTCTTAAGTCTCCTCTTCTCCAGGTTAAACATCCCCAGTCTTTGTGTGGCCTGGGATTCTCTCACTATTCCTGTACCACTCTTCTCTAGGCACTCCCTTTTTGTTTCATTGAGCACCTCATCAAGGGTTATTCTATTGTATATTTCTCAGACTCATAATAGCATCATGTGGCAGTATTCTCAGAGAGCTCTGGATAACAATACTTCTGCAGCCACTTACCAGTCGTGTAACCCTTAGTAAGCTGCTTTATCTCTCTCATCTTGTTTCCTCATCTATAAAATGGGGATAATGATACCATTTACTTCCCCACGTTGTGAAAATCAACCGGAGTAACATGTAAAGCACTATGTGAATGCTGTTATCGTTGCTGTTGTTAATGTAAGTCACAGATCGTACAAGGTGAGAGCTGGAAGGTACATTAAAACATAGAATGTAGGGTGTGAGAGCTGGAAGGAGCCTTGGAACAAAAGATAAACCCAAGATCTAGAAAAGACATTCATAATCATCTGATCCCAAAGTGAGACCCAGTGAGAAGACTGAATTCAGGTCAGTTCCGCAGGCATTTGTGAAGTGCCCACTGTATGCCAGATCTTGTGCTAGACACTGGGGTACAGAGATAGAAAATAAAAGACTCTTACCTCAACCTCAAAAAGCTTATAATGGAAGAGGCAGAGTATGACAATAAAATAAATAAGTATGATTAGAGGCAGAAAAGACGCCAAAGTTCAGGCAATAAGAGAATGGCTGAATGAGAATTGGAACGCTAGCAGCTCAATACTATGAGCTGTTTACCTCATTGGATCCCCTCCTTCCTTCCTTTCTTCCTTCTTTCCTTCCTCCTCTCCTTCCTCCCTCCCTCCCTTCCTTTCTTCCTCCCTCCCTCGTTCCTTTCTTCCTCCCTCCCTCCCTCCTTTCCTTCCTTCCTCTCTCTCTCCCTTCTTTCCTTCCTCCTTCCCCCCTCCCTCCCTCCTTTCCTTCCTTCCTTCCTTCCTTCCTTCCTTCCTTCCTTCCTTCCTTCCTTCCTTCCTTCCTTCCTTCCTTCCTCCCTCCCTCCCTCCCTCCCTCCCTTCCTTCTTCCCACTTTCTCTTTCTTCCTTCCTCCTTTCATTCTTTTCTTCCCTCCCTCCCCTTTCTCTCTTCTCTCTCCTCTCTTTCCTCCCTCTCTTCCTTTATTCTTTTCTTTCCTTCCTTAATATTTTTCTTTCTTAATTTCCTTACTAATTTCTTTCTCAATTTCTTAATTTCCTTCTTTCTTCTCACAGAAAAACGATTCTCACAATCCAAACTGGACCTCTAAAGGCCTTCAGTTTTTCAGCCCAGTGCTGCCCACCATCTCTACTTGTGACTCTCAATGACATTAATTCTATTTCTAGCCAGGACAAGACCAATATAATAGACTGATTAAAAGACACTGAGGAGGCATGAAACTAACAGTGTCCTAGTGTTCTGGCAAATAATAGAAATCCCAATTTCAAAATGGAACTGGGTCACCACAAAATACAATGGGGGAAATTGTCATGGCTTAGTCCCTAAAATGTGTGGATTAAGGAGGGGGGGAAGCACCCTGATCTGAATGGTGCTTCAGAGTAAAATCTAAGCATGAGCTGAAAATGTTCTTTTAAAATACAGAACATAAGGATGCAATTCACAGAGAGGGTCTGGAACTGTAAACATGCAGCTGTGTAATTTGCTAGGCTCAAAGCTTACATATCGACAGCATACAAATTGTAAAGTACTTAAAGGCCCATTGTTACCCAAAGGGCCTTACCCAATGTCCTTAAATATTCCCATTTCTTGTTTTTTTTTAAAGTTACACGATGTAAAGTAAGGTTGTTGGGCTATAGGGCCTCTTTTATGTTATATTTTGGACTAAGGAAGACACATTGGAGGAACAGCAAAGAAGAAGAAAGCTTGCTCCAATTCCATTGGTTTTATTAATATTAATCAGCTTTGGGGAGATCTTTCCTAGATTCTTCCCCTCCACAATTACTTTCCATATACTCATTATATATTTTGTATACTGTATAATATGTATACTGTATATCTTGGGGGTTTTTGCGCATTTATTTATCCAATACTTAGCACTGTACCTGGCACATAATAGGTACTTAATGAATATTTATTGACTCTGATTCTGACATTGTGCTCTCCCACCCATTAGAATGTACTCTTCTTGAGCTCAAGAATTGTTTTTACTTTTCTGTGTAGCCTCCACACTTAGCACAATGACTAGCAAGAGTTTAATAAATTGATTGTCAATCCATTGATTGATTTCCTGCATCCTGGCTCTGGTCTTCCCTGTCATAACCTCTGCATTATCTGAACTCCTCACTCCTCATCTGTCCTGTCTATTCAGTAACCAGATCCTTCCCTTTCATCCTCTCACATCTCACACAGCCACCATCCTAATGCAGGTGATAGTCATTTCTTGCCTCACTTACTAGTTAGTAAACTTGATTAGTCTCTTTACTTCAAAATTCTAACCATTCCAGTCCATCTTCCCTATAGCTGCCAAAGTGGTTTTTTCTGAAGTTCAGATCTGACCATATCACTCACCCACTCAAAAAATTCCAGTGGTTCCCTATTATGTCTAGGATAAACCAGAAATATTTTGTTTAGCTCTCTAAACCTTTCACAATCTGGC
This sequence comes from Notamacropus eugenii, assembly GCF_028372415.1. Taxonomy (NCBI): domain Eukaryota; kingdom Metazoa; phylum Chordata; class Mammalia; order Diprotodontia; family Macropodidae; genus Notamacropus; species Notamacropus eugenii. Next base: position 677,231,068 of record NC_092872.1, on the reverse strand, counting down.
CACAAGCTACCTTTCCAACCCCACTGGACATTATTTCTCCCTCCTACATTTCAAACCAACCAAACTGGCTCTGTGTTCCTCATTTATGATATCCCATATCCAGTTTCCTCTGCAGTACCTTCAAAGTGGCTGTCCTTTATGTGCCTGGAAGAGATTTCCTTCTCATTTCTGACTCATAGAATTTCTTTCTTCCTTCAAGACACAGTTCAAACATCACCTTCAATAGAAAGCCTTTCCTGATCCCAGCCACTTCTCATGCTTTTCCTGTCAAACTACTTTGGATTTAACTTCTTTGTCTTTTTTCTCTTAATATATTATGATATATACATTCATACATATATGTATATATAAATATATATATTCTATACTTGCCTATATGTGTACTTTTTGTTTCCCCCACTAGAATGTAAGCTTCTTAAGAGAAAAATTATTTCATTATTTGTACTTCTTTTGCCCAGCACCAGCACAAAGCCTGGCAAACAGCAAGTATTTAATAAATGTCTGTTGATTGATTGATCTGATGGGTCTAGAAGGTGAAGGTGCAAGGAGAATCTCTGTTAGTTTTAGGCTGACTTCCACAGACCTTGAAGGGCTCAAAAGGGGAAGACTATTATTAGGCTGTATTGAATAATTCCAATGCTGGACTGAACCCAGTGGTAGTGAATTAGGTTATTTTACATTGCCTGGTGGGAAAGAAGCATGATGTACTACCAAGAGCATTGGGCTGGGAATCAGGGTATCTGGGTTCTAGCCCTGCTTCTGCCAGGTATTAGTATCCTTAATCAAATCACTTCCCCTTTCTAGGCTTTGATTTCCTCATCTATAAAATGAGGGAGTTAGACTGGATGGTCTTTCCAGTCCTTTGCAGCCCCGGTTCTATGATAGAAGGCCTTGTTTTTTGGATGGGATTGTGCCCTTTCTGAATAATTGCTCCAGTTCTCATATTTATTGTGCTTTACTATTTATATGTCACTTTTCTTTTACAACAAACCTTTGAGGCAAATCATGTATATGTTACTATCCCCATTTTACAGAAGAGAATACTGAGTCACAGGAAGGTTAAGTCACATAACAGGGCCTTGGTGATTCAAAGTAAATCAGCCTGATGTCCAAATGAATGTTCTTTCTACTACACTTACTTTCCCCATAGTCTGCTAGGAACTCCTATTCGGTTTGACCCTATCACAAGTGAAGCCCAACAGTGCAGTTTAATTCTAGTCTGTGCTCAAGGACCATATGGTCCACATTATGAGATTCACAGATCAGACAGTGAGAGGCCACTTTGGCACAAGCTCTGTGTGAGCCAGAGGAACCAGATCATGGAGGAGACAACGGCTGAGGGTAGGTAGGTTATCTGTTGGTGTTAAGCAGAGGACACACACACATTACGAGCCAAGTCAATCTTCAGACAACTTTAGTTTGAGCCCTGGCTTTACCACCTACTGGAAGTAATTTTGGGTAAGTTCCTTGTTCTGGTTCGATCTCAGTTTCTTCATTTGTTTAAAAAAAAAAAAGGAAGGGGGAGGTGGTTGTACTAGATCAGAGTGATAACTAGAGCAAAATAACTAGGGCTTTGTCCTAGGGTGCTAAAATTTAGAGATCTGCTAGTAACACCTGAAGTGTATCAGAAACAAAGAAACAACTGAATTTAGCACCTAGTTAGCAAGAATCACTTAAACTGAAGCTATGAAACTACTGATACCACTAGAAAGCAGTTTCCTCCCTACTCCTTCTTTCTCCCTATGACTGTATCCTTGGACCAGTCCTACTTTACTCCATTTGCCATCCAACGTGGTAGTGTCCTCCCAAGCAGTGATCTCCCTGTCTTCTAGCAAGTGGATTGAGAGTGTGTTTGGTATCACCCATCTTGGATACCAGATTTTCCTAGGACTAGCAGGTCTGTAAGATTCTTGTGAAGATATGATTTTCTTACATTCTGAGCGTGAAACCTCAGGGTAGCTAATCTGGTTAGCCAACACAGAAGCCATGGGGAATAGGGGCATAATGATAAGGAAAAAGGGAGCTTGATTATTGAGGGTTTGAACTGCTAAGATGAAGAGTTTAACAGTGTGTTGTGGTAGAAGAAATAATAGATTTCAAGCCAGACAACCAGGGTTCAAATTTTGGCTTTGCTTCTCAGCATTGGTGTGACCTTGGACAATAACCTTTCCCCTCTCTCTGGCCTTCAATTTCCTCCTCTGAAAAAGTGAGAAAATTATACCAGTCAATGTCTTAGGTTCCTTCCCACAACCTGCATGTACTGGTATGTTTGGACATGAGACAGCTAGGTGGCACATCAGATAGAACTCTGGTCCTAGAGTCTGGAATTCCTGATTCTAAATTTGGCCTCAGATACTTAACAGATGGATAAGTCACTTAAATTCTATCTATCTCAGTTTCCTTATCTATAAAATTGGGATAATAATAGTCCCTACTTCACAGGGTTGTTACGATGACCAAATGAGATCTTTGTAAAGTGATTCGAAAACCTTAAAGTACTACCTAAGTTCTAGTTGTTATAATAATGATGGTGATATTATAAACAATGACAGACTTCATATCCACAAGGTACTTAAACTAGATATAATGTATTAATGTTTACAGAGCATTCAGTGAGGCCATGTGCCATCTGTGATATAGCATCTTATATCCCTTTTGTTTTGTTCCCAGATATCCCCCTGCACCCTTAGGACCTCAGGAGCTGGTCAGTTTTTCCAGGGCTCTAAGCTAACCTGAGTGATTCCTAAATAGTTGAGGATTAGCCTGTTTTATATACTTCAGAGGGTAAAAGGAGTTGGAATCTTCTTTATAAAAGCATCAGTCTAGGAGAATGGACCTGCCACACCTTTGAAAATAGGAGTCCTGGGTAAAATAGATAAGGATGCCGGCAGGAGTTGGCAAAATCCCTTTGGTGCTCCAGGGGCTATGGTCATGGATTCCTCAATTACTTAAGATGGTTTTGTCTACTTCATCCCTCCACCCTCTCCAGCAGTAGGAGCCCACTCTTATCAAGCTGCCTCATTATGAATTGATTTAGTAGATAAGAGAGAGCTAAATGCTCACACTGAAACAGGGAAAAGTTAAGCTACTTGTCCAAGGTCAAACAGCAATCGTATGGTTTAGTCAGGTCTATGGCTTAGTCAGGCTGGTCACCTCTAAATGGTGTCTATATTGCTGCAGTCATATCTCTGTCAGCTGGTGTGGTCATGGAAACAAAACTGGGAAGTGGAGAAAACAGAAAATATAAGTCACAGCTTTAGAGAATTGCTTAGTCTCCTTGGGTCCCAAAACAATGCTCATTCTGAAAGCTCTGCTGCAGTCCTGATGAGTCTTGAAGAATGCAAAGAGGTTGGTTTGTAGGGGCCATCCAGTCAGATTGCTTTGCCTTGGCTTCCAGGTGTTAGAACCACCTTTCTTCACTCCAGTTTCATTCTGATTTTCAGGTTGGTTCAGAGTGGAATTTAAGTCACCTTTTGAGGTTTCCTCTAGCAGCAGAGGAATGATTGATTTCTGATTGGCACTCACAGCCCCAAGACCGTTTGGAGCTTGGTTTGTTTTCACAAATACTGTGAGATGTTGCATGACAACTTAGGTCAAAGTCAGAGTCCTTATGGCTGAGCAGAACCATCCTTGTCCCATGAGGCACAAGTACATGTCTTAGTGGTTCCTTAGGAGTATGGAAGTACCTACTTCACAATCTGAGTGTGACTTTAGCACAAGATACTAACTACCTCTTGGTGATCCAGCATAATTTTCTTGACCATTTTCTGAACACATATGTCATAGAATCAAAGAATCTCAAACTTGGAAGATACTCCAGAGCTCATCTAATCTAGCCCTTGCATGAAAAGGAACCCCTTCTACAAAATCCACAAGAAGTGCACATCCAGCCCCTTCTTGAATTCCATCAGTGACAGCGAGCTCACTATCTTCCATTGTTGGACAGGGCAGTTAATGATATCTCTTTTATTCAGCTGAAATCAACCTCTGATAACCTTCCCTTTTGCTCCTAATTCTATTCTCCAGAACTAAGAATAAGTTATAGCCTTCTTCTAAATGACAGCCTTTCAGATAGGAAATAATAAGTATTTGTTGACTTGAACTGAGAAGGCATAAGGAGATGTGATTGGTATGTTGGACTAGCTAAAGGTCTATCTCATTGATAAAGGACTTCGCTTGTTTTCTGTGGTTCCAGCAGATGCAGCTAGGACCAACATTTGGGAAGTGTAAGCATTTTCAATTCAATGTAAGGGAGAACTTCCTAACCTCTAGAATGGTTCACCAATACCTTGGGCATGCTTCATGAGGGACTTAAGACCTGTATCACCAGGAGTGATGAAATAAACTATGAGAATAAGTAAATGACATTCTAAATGTGGTAAGTGTCTTTACTTTCATAGCATGAATACAGGAGTCAGGAGAGCCTTCTGCTTTGTAACATAAACATGGAAAGGTTCAGGACAGATTTCACTCAATTTGATTCAACAAATATGTCTTAAATACCCACTGTGTAACAGATGGAAAGTGACAGCAATGATGCCTACCTTCTCAGGGCTTACAACCTACATGGAAGAGGGGCTGGCCAGATATTACAGAATGCATTATGTTATAATTATAAAGGAAATAATCAGGAATTCTAGGCAGTCCAAAGATAGAGAAAATTATGAAAAGGGAGAAAGCATGTTTGTCTGAGGAGTCATTGAAGGCTTCCTGGAGGAGGTGGGCATCCAAGTGGACCCTTGAAGGTTTTGACAGATAGGGATAAGTGAAGTGGAGCCAACAGAGATAGGGGAATAAGTGATCTCTAATGACATACTATAGAAAGTTAGGGATATCCTGGGTGGACATTCTTTCCCTTTCTGATCTGTTTGTATCACAACTTTCACAATCTCTACTGATCCGTTCTGTGTTGTCCTAGCAGAAACAAAATCTTGGGCAGCACGGATCACTGTCTCTTCCAGTTTTGCCTTTCTTAGCTTATGTTCCTCTTCACCTTTATTGCTATTCAGTTGTTTCAGTCATGTCTGATCCTTCATGACCCCATGTGGGGTTTTCTCACCAAAGATACCGGAGTGGTTTACCATTTCCTTCTCCAGCTCATTTTACAGATGAGGAAACCGAAGGCAAACAGGGTAAAGTGACTTGCCCAGGGTCACACAGCTAATAAGAATCTGAGCTTGAATCTGAACTCAGGAAAATGAGTCTTCCTTACTCCAGGCCCAGTGCTCCATCCACTGAGCCACCTAGTCGTGTTTTAATTTTTTATTTTGGATTCTAGCTCACCTTAGGTTGAAAGTCTCTGTTCCCTCCCTGAGCCATTGTTTATTTCTCTGTAAAATAGAAATAATGCTAGTAACATCTTACTTCCCTTGATTGTCATGGGGAAAACACTTTGCAAATCCTAAAGTACTTTGTAGAAATGTTGGTTGTCCTCAATATTGTTTTTAATCATGTGATCACGTCATCTTAGTGCTACCTTAGACATCATCTGGCTCAACCTGCTCATTTTACAGATAAAGACAGTGGGGGCCCAGAGCAGGAGAAGCAATTTGTCCAAAGTCACCCATCTAAAAAGTGGCAGAATTTAAATCCAGCCCTCCTGACTTCGCACCCATTCTTCTCTCCACTATGACTTCTTCATCCAAAAGGATATAAGATGAACTCAAAATAAGACTGTTGGGCTAAAGAACAGAGTTAAGAGAAACTAAGAGTAAAAGAGCTTTGGTGCTTCCAGGTACCCAGGACAATTGAGTCCTAGAGGTTCAGTTAGGCTCTTAAATTTCCTGGCAACCTACAGATCCATTCAAGAGGCAGAAGGACGAAGCTGAGGGCTACTTTGGAGCAAAGAACACCTTTCAGTTTTTCCTCTGACACTTATACTAGCTGTGTTGTTCTGGGAGCTGGGTGGCACAAAAGATAGAGTGCTGGACCTGGATTCAGGAAGACCGGAGTTCAAATCCGGCCTTAGACATGTATCAGCTGTGCGATGCCAGACCTGTCTCATTTCCTCATCTTTAAAGTGGGAGTAATAATAGTGCTACATTCTGGGGCTAATTGGAAGATAAAATCAGATAATATTTGTTGGATGCTTTGCAAACCTTAACATGCCACTTACATGCTTTTTAAAACAATGACCTACCATCTCTATAACCCTATCAACTTTCTGAGAACACAAGTTACAGTGAGTTGCTAATCTCATGGTTGTTTTCACACCGAGTTCTCTGGAATCCACTGAACCACAGGTTTGAATCAGAAGAAAAGAGGGCAAGTGTCGTTACACAGTTTTCATCACTGTATTGTTGTCTTATGTGATATTCACCCTCATTTCACTTGTTTTCTTTGTGACTTTGGCTCATGACAATGCTGGTTTTTTTCCAAGATGGCAAAAACATTCCTCCCTCCTTCCATTGCAGGCAAGCTGACAAATGGTTGTTCTTTGTCTCCTCGAGGTGGGTTTTTTCTGAGTGTGCCCTTGTATTTTTATTGAAAGAGGACTTTCATCCTGACAAGAGCTAATTCTGACAGCCCACCCTTACACTTTCTGTGGGGTTTGGCTTGGTTAACCACTTGCTGCTGTTACAAAAGCCCACAGCTAGAAAATGATCATTACCAAGTAGACTGATTTACATTGTGGTGGGTAAGTGGGTGGAGATGTAGAAGGCAGAGAAATCAGTGTAGCTGTGGATGGAGACAAAGAGGGGCTGGTTCACAGTTGGTTGGTGGCAACCTTGGTACTCAGGGAGCTGGCCTTGCTTTAGGAATAGAGGCAGTCTTCAAAGAAAGATGGGTAACTAATTGTTGTGATTATCCTCCTAGCCACAGGCGGGATAGACCTGTGAAACTGTGAATTGAGCGTGTGTATACACATACACAAACATAGAGATCTGTAACTGTGGTGGGGCTACCAAGGCTTTGACCCAGAAAGCATTGACCAACCACACCATCCTTGGACATACTTCTTTTTCTTTTCTTTTTTTTTTTAAATTTATTTATTTAACTTTTAACATTCATTTTCACAAAATTTTGGGTTCCAAATTTTCTCCCCACTTGTCCCCTCCCCCCACCCCAAAACACTGAGCATTCTAATTGCCCCTATCAACAATCTGTCCTCTCTTCTATCATCCCTCCCTTCCCTTGTCCCCATCTTCTCTTTTGTCCTGTAGGGCCAGATAATTTTCTATACCTCATTACCTGTATTTCTTATTTTCCTAGTTGTATGCAAGAACAATACTCAACAGTTGTTCCTAAAACTTTGAGTTCCAACTTCTCTTCATCCCTCCCTCCCCACCCATTCCTTTGGAAGGCAGGCAATTCAATATAGGCCATATCTGTGTAGTCTTGCAAATGACTTCCATAATAATCGTGTTGTGTAAGACTAACTATATTTCCCTCCATCCTATCCTGCCCCCCATTGCTTCTATTCTCTCTTTTAATCCTGTGTCATACTTATTTTTCTCAGGGACTGCTCCCACATACTCTGACTGCCCCCACCATCACCACTTTCTCTCTGCCTCTGTCTCCCTCCCCATCAGTATACATTCCTTAAGCAGTTTAGAACCTTCTAGTGCCCCAGAATGAGCTTTCTCTCCCAGGTGTCTTTATGACTGTGTGCATCCACATGTGGATGTAGGTTTGTCTACATTTTAGAATTAGCACTCTTCCATCATCTAAATTGACTTTGTTCCAATAGAGCGCCCCTTCCTCAGGCAAAAATGTTGAGTTCAGTGATAGCATTTGTCTTCTCTTAAAAAAATCCCATTCTATACATATCCTTTGATTTCACACTGGTGATCACTAAGAAGCTACCATTTTTGCCATCACTGAAGTTTTCTTCATCAAGGGAAATGAAGTGAGGACTGAGAAAATCCTCTAGCCTCCAAATGATGCATTTGGAGCCTAGATGTTCCACTTCAGTGTGCATATGTAGACACTGCCAGATCATTCCAGGACTGTGTATCTTCCTTTCCTGTCTCACTCAAATACAAAATGACCAACACTTCATTAGCATGAACCTTGCAAGGGAAATACAGTTTCCTCCTGACAAGACTGGTATGGCGAATGACTAGGAGTAAAAAACAATTAGAACACACTGATGGATGTGTCTTTTGGAATTTAGAATAACACCATCCTCTTAATCACTCAGTGCTTGTAAAAAATTAAAATGTGGATTTTATTATACTGTTTTTCAAAAGTCTAAAAATGGCATGGTCCATAACACCTTCTGCCCAGTCCTACTGGCCCAACACTATTACTGCAGAAGCAGACTGCCCAGGACTAAGAACCATTGTGTATTTTCTGTTTCGGGGGTTGCCATGGCCAACGAATTCATCACCATGTGGTCAACCTACTGGTGACAAACCTCTCTGTGTTTAGCTAGGTTAGTAAAACATGTAAGAGAAAGGGGGACCAAAAGTTTGTATTTAACTGCTAACATAAGTGGTATTCTTACTGGTATTTATTTAAACAACATATGCAGACATAGAAATAAAGACTTTTTAATAGTCAATGCCCAGGGAGAATTTTGAGTGGGACAATCAATCTCCAGGTTCAGGACTAGAAGGTGTAAAGAATTGGAATTACTTTATGTAGTCATGATTCTCTACATTTAAAACACAAAACAATAATACCAAATGCCCCATATCGTCTTTTTCTTTGCTAATACATAAGGCTGCATAGCTCCTATTTAGGAAACTCCAAGGAACATGGAATAATCCAAATAATCCAGTTTTATTTTTGCCCTGCATCAAAAGCTGTACCAGTATAGGGATACTTTAGCCCCATAGCAAAGCCTTTTACCAGATAGTACAAGCTTCAAAGCTAAACTGACTTTGCCTGGTAGGTTTGCTGGCCAGTCTTGGAAACAAAAGGTTCAAGTTTACCTAAATTTTCCTTTACAAATGTTAAAAGATTTAAATTTGAGGCAAAACTAGATCATATTGTTATCTTATGAATTTTGCACAAATTGATTCTTCCCTCTATACTGGAGAGTAGAAAACTTTTTGTTTTTACATTTGGGGTCAGAAGACCAGGTTTGGAATCATAGATCCATTCTTTTCTATTATATAACTCTTTATGAAGGTCATTTCCAGATCTAGGATGCTAAGATCCCAGAGGGAGTGGTGGAAGGAGCTAGAGATGACATCTCTCTTCCAATAGCTTAGGTATGTATATAAGCACTCCTAGATTCACAGAGGATAAATGCATATATATATATATATATATATATATATATATATATATATATATATATATATATATATATATATATATATATATATATATATATATATATATATATATATATATAAAATGTAGGACAGTAGGGTATGCCCCTGCTTTCTGTACCCGTTGGAGGCCAGAACCCTGCTAGGTGACTACTCCATTAAAAAGTTATAATGATCCCGGGGCCATTATACATACACCCATGACAGGCCAACAATGACAGGCCAATATGGCTATACCCCAAACCCCAACATTTCCTCACTATCTTTTTGAGCCCCAGTAATGTTTATTATTCCACAGACTGAGAAGTAAATGCCCATTTGTCCTCTGCAGTAACTAACTTGATACTGGGTGCTGGGGGATTAAGGGAAAAGGGAACTGATCCTACCACGGAAGACTTGAAAGCCAAACTATGCAACTTTGTTTTATAGCCTGAGTGGAAAATATTTTCAGCCAGTTCACAGTTATCTCTGCCAGTGGGATCAAGCATAGGATGACTGGTTTGAGATTCCCTAGTCTCACTCCTCTTCTGGAGGAACAAGTGATGAGCTGGATGGCCAAGAGGCAGGCAGCCAGAGAGAGCACAGGGAGCTAAGAACTTGGACCAGAGAGCCACTGGATAAATAGCCCTAAATAATGGAGAGTTGCCTGTATGTTGGGAAGCAGAAGGAATTATCTTTGGAGGGATATTGACTTCATGGGTAGGTTTCTCTATACTCAAATCTGTGGTTTCAGCCCAAACGGGAGATGTAAACTGCTCTGACCCCCTGGGAGAGTGCTTCTCACTGTGCCAGAATGTAATAGAAACCATCTCTACCCCCACCCCCTCCACTGGAATCTGGCATCCTCCATTTTGAGTCATTCTCAAAGGGACTGCAGAAAACAAAAATATGTCATAATATTTGCCAAGGGCTCATCTACACTGACCTTAGAGCCAGAAAGATTTTTTTCCCTTTTGTCTCCATCATTCTGTTACTCTTTCAGCTTCAGCGCCCACTTGGCCTTTCAGTAATAAACATTTATTAAGCTCCTCTGTGTGTCAGGCACTGTGCTGAGTACTGGACGGTGATGACAAAGTCACAGTTCAACTCAATTCAGTCCATTTCAGCAGCATTTATTCAGTGCCTACTATGTGCAAAGCTCTTTGCTAGAGTCTCAGAACAGCAAGAGAAAAATGAAGCCTCCAGGAGAGTAACTCTTAGATAGTTACAATATGTACATAGATAATAGATGAGGGAGGAAACACTGACAGTAAGGGACTTTGGGGAAGACTTCACTTTAAAGACTGTACTTTAAAGGAAGATAGAGATTCTGACAAGCAGGAATGACCTGGTAAGACCACCCAGAGGTCAGAATAGTAAGCATGCTGGGGATTGGGGAACAGCCTAATCTGATGGGAATAGACTATACGGGAAGTAGAGCGGAATGAGATTAACCTGGAAAGGTAGGTTGGAGCCAGGTTGTGGAGGGCATTAAATGCCAGGCTTATGTCTTTTCTGTCTTGTCCTAGAAGCATTAGGGGATCACTGACAGCTTCGGAGGAGAGGAGTGTGGTCAGCCCTGTGCCTTAGGAGGATTCTTTTGGCGGCTGTGTTTAAGATGAATTCTGGCAGAGGGCGAGGGGGTGATGGGGAGGCTAGCCAGCTAGCCTCATTAAGGAAGACCATCTAAGAGCCTACTACAGTAGGTCAAGCAAGAAGCTAAATGTGATCAGCTTTCCAGTCCAAGCCGAAGAGACAAGCTTGAACACAAGGTTCAGTCCTCATCTTCCTCAGGCTGGCAAAGAGCATGAAGCCTTGATGAGAGACGGCATGCTGCCTGTAGTCATGGTGACTCATGAGACACGCAGCTGAGGAGCTGACAGAGTGAGCAAAATAATCACCTAAGAAACTTCAGTGTCTGCTTTGGGGGGATGTCTTCTTGTTGAAAGTAAAAGGGGTTTTCTGAGATTGACTCAAGGATCATTAGACAATAGTTTCCATTCTTCTCAGCTGATCATTTCTACATAGGGCTTCCTTTCCTTTGGAAGCTTACTGAACCTATCACATCTGTACTGATGTGACTGAAGTCTGGATTCACCCATTACTTGCAAATCATCCTAAGTGACTAATTTCTTATTGAGATCTTACAGTAGGACAGAAGCAGGTTCATATTCCACAAAACACTGGTTGCCATAATAAAAATGCACCCCTGTAAAACTCATCAATTAAGTTGATCACTTCTTTTGCCAATGATGCTCCCTGTTGAATAAACTTTTTATTCTTCAGAGCGAACTTTTCTCTCCTTTCAGATGATGCTAAGTATAGGAATAGCTGAATAGGACATTACTAAACGAACCTTCTAATATGGGAATTATTACCTTTGAAGTCCCCATGACCTTGCATCATTATTTGTGTCAGATGTTATTATTAGTGTTATGAATAACAATGAGAACAGTAATAGAATCTCATGTTCATGTAATGCTTTATCAAAGTTTGCTGCTTGCTTTCCACATGGTCTGATGGAAAGGATGCTGCATTTGGAGATGGAGAACTCCCATTTGAATCCAGACTCAGCTACGTAATACTTGGGTGACCTTCTGCAAGTTATTTCTTCCTGAGTCCTCAGTTTCTTCACCTGTAGAATGAGGGACTAAGATGAATTGACCTGGGGGGGTGCCTTTCAAGTCTAAATCTTTGATATGATGATCCTAGCAATAATCCTGCAATTCAGAGGATGTCAGGATCTTTATTATGTAGGTGAGAAAAGTGAAGATCCCACAGGTTAAGTGGATTTCCCAAGCTTACATAGCTGATAATCATATTAACTCACACCTATATCTGAAACCTTAAAGTTCATTTTTTTGATTAATCAATAAACATCTATTAAGTGCCTACTAGGTAGGTGTCAGGCACTATGCTAAGCACTGGGAATACAAAACAAGGCAAAAGATGGTACCTGTCCTCAAAGAGTTTATAATCTAATGACTTCACTTTAAGGTAGCTGATGTAAGTATTATCATCCATATTTTTTTTAGATGAGGAAACAGACTCAGAAGTATGAAGTGACTTGCCTGAGGTCACATGACTGCAACTAATTGGCCAATCTGGAATTTGAACCCAGGTCTCCTTAGGAGGCAATGATTACAACTTTTCTATGTTTGAAGAGGGGGTGATGGTAGTTAATATTTATTTTATTTGGGCTCCATAAATAGTTGTAGAGAAACCTATTTTGTTAGCTAGAAATATACGGAATAACTTCCTAATGGTTACCGGTGGACAAAAGTGGAGGAAGCTACCTTGGGAAGTAATGAGTTCCCCATCACTCCATGTCTTCCAGTCAAGGCTGGATGATCTTTTGGTGAGGGATTTTGCAGAGAGGATTCCAACACTAGAATGGGCCGGACTTCAATTACTGCTCAGGTCCCTTCCAATTCCAGAATTCTGTGCTTCTATGATCCTGAGACCCACTGAAGAATCATCCTGATAATTAGATATTTGATGGATAGGAATAACTACTGCAGTGGATGGAGGTGCCATTTTGTATCAAATAAGATCCAGATCTCAAAGAGTGGTTAAAGATTTTGTTAAAATAAAAATAAATTTTTGTTTCTTTTGGCCTTCCCAGAGTCCCTTGGTGGGTTGCCCCAGCCTCATAGTGATTTTGCCCACTTGTACTCTGTCCACTTTTGCAGAGTCTTTGCATTTTCTTTCAAAAAGGATTAAAGGAGGAAACTTTCTACTCTGTGAGTGTTGTTTTTTTCAACAGCCCATCATTGTTCAATGGCTATGGGGGCGGCTGAAGAGAGGTGGAGACTGTGTGGATGAACACTGGGCTACAGATGCAAATGAGAAACCTCTGGGGAAACTGAAAGCCCTGAACACTGGAAAAAGGGGGCAGATCAGCTTCGGGCCCTAAAGTGGTAAAGGAACTTGCCACAACAGGAAGTGGGCAGGATGCTGTTTTCAATATACTCATGGGAACCGAATTGGAAAGTGCTGTGGTGAATGTGTGTGGAAAAAGAGAGAGAGAGGGAGAGAGAAAAAGGGGGGAGGGAAGCTTTAATCAGGCTATAAATATCTGTTTCTTTGAAGTTTTATGACCAACAATTTAAAAAATTACTGGAAGTCACATAAAGAGGTGTTTCATGAATTGGTAGAGCCGAGAGGTGCATAGTAAGGTTTAGCTTATCCTATCCCAGGAGACAGCTGTTGCTGACTCTTTTTTTGCTTCCTGGATCTTCTGATGGGTTGAGCAGGTATCTAAAAGAACAACCTTGCATGCAGCAAGCAGGTTCCAGAAAGTCAACTTTGGCCATTTCTAGAACCATAGCTTTCCCCAACATTTGATTCTTTCTTGAAAAATAAACAAACAAAAATCTGATAAAATTTCAAATACCTATGATTTTATCTATCCACGTGTGTACACAATTCTACCAAATCAGATCCATACCCTTCTATACTTTTAGAAATAAGTGAATGAATTCATAAGGCTGAAAAGCTTTATTACCTCTTGGGCTAATTTTTTAGTTGTCAATCTTCTAGTTATAACTGCCTAGGTATTCAGATTCTCTAGGGAAATACAAATTGTACATATAAAAATATGTACAATAAAAGCATATACTAAAAATATAAAAACAGTACAAAGTGGGTTTGGGAGGGGAGGTAGGAGAGCCAATACATCTGGGAGGAATCCAAAAAAAGTGTGTTCTAGATCATGATGTTTGAGCTAAGCTTTTAATTTAGCCAGAGATTTTAAGAGGCAGAGGTGAGGATGGAGTACATTCTAGGTCTGGAAGATAGCCTGTGCAAAGAAACAGCAAGAGGGCCTATTTGAGCCATCTGTCTTATTCAGTGTATGGCTTGACCACCTCCTTTCCTGGCCATACTTTTTCTTGATGGTTTTGTACTTTGTTTTTGACATTAGCAAGCTTTGATAATTTGCTATAGTTAGCCCCTTATTGCTCACTGTGTCTTTCTGTTACCCTTTGGGGAGTTCTTAACTTCTGAGACTGTGGTATCTCATCATTCCCAACCACGTAGTGTTGCTGGGAGAACACTGGTATTACAGCCATGGGCTTTTGTGGCCATAAGCTACTTGGGATGATTGGAAGCCAGGGGCAATTTCCTTAATGTAACCCCTAATGATACATAAAAATTTTGATTAAAAATGAGAAATGGTGTGTTTTGTCTGGAAAGAATACTATTAAGATTTCCTTTCACTTACTTTATTTTGTTTGTTGGTTATGGCATTGAGCCAGGTCTTATCACTTGAATAACTCATTTGTTTATTGTAAAGTTAGAAATGTTTTGGTGCATTTTGGTGCCATCCTACTGCATCATGGTTTAGCAGAAAACATTGAATTAGGAGTTATTTTTTAAAATCCTTTAAGTTCTATGGAGTTTTCTAGCCAGATGACCTCTGATAATTCATTTAAGCCTCAGTTTCCTCTTCTGTAAACTAAAGGTGTTGAACTAGACTATGTCTAAGCTTCTGTCCAAATTTCCTATTCTGTTCAGTTCCTTTAAGGCAAGAATCTCAGACTTTGTAGGATTTTATTGGCCTGTGTCCCTAAGGTGTATATTATACAACACTTTCTCCCTTTGTTCAGGCAAATATATAATTGAATGCTTAACAAGTTTTGTGAAGGTAAATACAGATTTAAATATCAGTAGTGAAAAGAGATGAGTGGTTTGAACTTAAAGGAAAAAAATGCAATACCAGTTAAAAATCTCTGTTTTAAGCCACTCAGATCCAAAGGTAATGGGGAAAAGTCTCTGATGATTTGCAAAAATTAACCTTCCAAAGGACTTCATCTCTGTAGTGACCTGGAAGGAAATAAGGTTTGGGACCATGTGCTTTGTTCCCCTCCCTCTAATAAAGTTGAATATTAAAATAAAACTTCCCTAATATTGACTCCTCCAGTTCAGAGACTGAGTTAACTTAGGCAAGGAATTTACCCTTTCACTGTTTCTAAACAGAGAGAGAGGTTTACTAGCAAATATCTTAAATTAAGGCATTGAACCCTTTTAAAAGATAGAAACCCCTATTTATAAACAATTATTCATATTTATTCTTATTAAAACAGGGCCGCTAAAGACTTCTAAAAAGTCATGCTTTATTATCCAAGTTAAATTGAGTTACTGTTTAGAAGTAATGAATATGTGTATTATCTACATTATGGGCATGTGAGGAAAGTGTAGTAGAAGCAGTCAGTACTATATGAATTTGATATTAATACCCAAGATCCTCCAAATATGAGTAAGAGCGTCTTTGTCCCTCTGTTTTCCCCATGATTATAGGATTTAGAACCAGAAGGGATGTTAGAGATCATGTTACAACTCCCTCGTTTTACAAATGGGGAAACTAAGGACCACAAAGGTAAGGTCTCATAGATAGGAAACAGGATACTCAGAATTCGAATCGAGCCCTCTCACACTTTCCACTGTCCCTCTCCTTCCACTACAACCCAGCTGCCAGCTCTTTAACAAATGGAACTCATTATGTGAGCATTTTGCCCACCTATGATTCTGTCTTTAGCAATATTAAGATCCAAAGCGATAACAGAGCAGGGAACCTATGGGAAAGGCAAATCAATTGTTTTGCTTGCAATGATTGCTTTCTTAAAAAGAGAGGAGCCCAGCAAAACAGCAGCAGCCTAGTCTGCAGTTAGTTAACATTAATAATGCCAGAGGCGATATCACCAGGCTGTCTGAAAAGGATTTGCTCATCACATGAGTAGTATATGAAACTATGTGTTCATCAAAATCTTGCCATCACACAGGCAGTATATATCTTCCAGGGCTTATTTTTTTTATACCCCCTCTTGAATTGAGTATACAATTTTCAGCAAGACTTCCCTAGAGAAAGTTTGCCGCAGAGCGAGGGTTCTGTTTAATTGTCCTGTGGTCTGCTCACAGTCAGTCTAGTGGGGTTCTCTTTCTGTAGTTAAAGAGCTGTTTGTCAGGGAATAAATTGTGACAGAAACAGAGACAGATTTATGGGTCCTTCAGGGAACTGTTTTCTTTCATAAGGACTCTTCAGATATGAGGCTTTAGAATACTTCTCTTGAATTGGCGTAAATACGATTTAAGAAATGGTATTTAATAAACCTCAGCTCACCCTGAACGACCAGCTTGCACTCCTCATTCCCCTCTCTCTCCTGCCTCCCAAATGCCTAGAGTCTGTTTAGATTTTAATTCAGTGCATCTTTCTTGTCCTCACTCATTCCTTGCAGTTCCCAGTAAAAAAAAAAATATACTCCTTGTCTTGGGCTGACCCAAGCACTTGCCTGACACCTTGAATTGAAATGGATGTGTTGCATGGGTATTGACCTCTATGAGTGAATTTGACCCTTTTCTATTGGTTTGAAAATTTCAGGAGTCATTCTTCAATATTAGTGGCTCTCAGCTGATCACTTAGGTCACGGATCCCAGGTCCCCCTTGAGTTTCAGAGAATTGCAGATTCCTAGTGTTGCAAGATATTTCAAAGGGGCATCAAGTACAATTAATGCCTGAGCCACAGGAATTCTTTCTGCTTTATTCCTGATCAGCAGACTCCTGTGAGGGAACACTTAGCACCTTCTAAAACAATCTCTTTTGTATTTGGAAGACTAAATCTTAGAAAGTTCTCCATTATCTAATGATAGCCAATGGCTGCCTCTCTATAATTTCCCTTCCTTCTTTCTAGTTCTATCCTCTGGGCCAAGTAAACCAAGTTGGGGCCTTCTTTTTACCACATGCCAACCCTTCCGATTCCCGAAGATACCTGTCATGGCCCTGTGTGCCTTGTCTTTTGACTGAGAGAGCCCTCTTCTTCAAGCCTTGCTAACCTTTGGGTCAATTTCTTGATCTCACTGGGGATCAGTTTCCTCCCAGGTAAAGTGAATGTTTGGACTAGATGACAGACATCTTAGGTTCCTTCCACCTCTAAATCTCTGATCCTAATTCTGTTTTTTGTCTCCCTCTAGAAATTAAGACTAGATAAGTTGTGCTTATTTACTAAATTGAATAGATTGAAATAAGTTTTAGTTGTAGTCTTGTTCCTGTTTCCCAAACCAGTAATTTCTTCCTTCTCCCTCCCATCCCCCCATGCCTTTTGGCAGTGACCAATAGGAATGTAGTGTTTAACTTAGCTGGGGAAAAGTGGAAACAGGACTATCTGGTCAAATCCATCTTCCCTACCTCCCACACCAAGGGTGTGCAAAGAGAAAAAAAGTGGAGAAGACTGTAGTTTTCTGCACATAGTTTTTTTGATCATTTGCTACTGAGTGAATGAATGAAAGAGTAAACTGTCTAACCCAGAATTGATTGGAGATACCAAGAAGCAGTGAGGTTATTTTGGGCTATATCAAAAGAAAGTCTACTAGACATCTCTCTCCTGATCCCTCAAACCTTGTGAATATTTAAATTCTTTCGCTGAACCTTAACCAGCAGATATAGTCATAGGATTATGAGCTAGAAAGACCTGAAAAGCCATCTAGCCAAATCCTTTTATTTTATAGGTTCTGAATTTTAGGTCAAGTTAGCCAAAGTCACACAGGTAATAAAGAGCAGAGTTGGGGTTTGAAATCAAGCCCTCTGAGTACACATCTATTGCTCTTCCTACAGTTTTCCACTCACCTGATACCAGCCATTCTGCTTTGCATTACTAGCATCCTTAATCATTTAAAAATAACACATCAAAGTTACTCCAAAGGCCTTTTAGAAATTGACACCATCCCTCCAAATTTTGTTGTAGAGTGACCTGATAGGATGACTAGTGCCAAAGCAAAATCCAGTGTCCTCTCTCTCTTCTAATAGACCAGGCATCTTCCATGTCTTAACAGATATTAACTGTGTTCCAAACACCTTGGAACATTTACTTTCAGGGTTCCCATGAGAGGTCAGTAAGTTTATGAAAATCTATCTCCCAAAAATTACCCCCATTTCTGTTAATCTTGTAGTTTCCAGTGTCCTATATTAGAGCCAACATGGGGGATGAGGGGGATCAGCCTCAAAGGACTCTGTGTCTTAAACCCTTCTTACTTCAAGTTTCATCTTGGGGAAGAATTGCTGTACATAGTAACTCAACCATGTTGACTCAGAGGAGTAGGAAGATGTCCCCAATAACATAGCCATCTTGACCAGAGTCAGTGTGACCTGAGTTTAAATCCAGCCTCAGATACTTACTAGCTTTGTGAGCTTGAGCAAGTCACTTAACCACTGTGTGCCTCAGGTTCCTCATCTGTAAAATGGGGATAATAGCACGTATCTCACAGAGCTGTCCTGAGGATCAAATGAAATAGTATTTTTAAAGTGCTTAGCACATTGCCCGGAACATACCAAGTACCTAATAAATGCTTATTCCTTGTCCTGGTCTTCTACTCTCTTCTTTCCGTAGAGATATTGTTTTTGAAACCAGGGAAACAGGACTGCAAAAAGGCCATTTCCTGGGATTCTGCTGCTTTTATCCCCCCTTGGCAACTGCCTGACTGCCTGTTTCCCTGTTTTTACAAATAAATTAGGCCCTCATCTTCTCAAGAAGGCAAACGACCTTATTGCATTTTTTAAAAAATTTATTTATTTAACTTTTAACATTCATTTTCACAAAATTTTGGGTTCCAAATTTTCTCTCCATTTGTCCCCTCCCCCCACCCCAAAACACCGAGCATTCTAATTGCCCCTATCACCAATCTGCCCTCTCTTGTATCATCCCTCCCTTCCCTTGTCCCCATCTTCTCTTTTGTCCTGTAGGGCCAGATAACTTTCTATACCCCATTACCTGTATTTCTTATTTCCTAGTAGCAAGAACAATACTTGACAGTTATTCCTAAAACTTTGAGTTCCAACTTCTCTTCATCCCTCCCTCCCCACCCATTCCCTTTGGAAGGCAAGCAATTCAATATAGGCCATATCTGTGTAGTTTTGCAAATGACTTCCATAATAGTCATGTTGTGTAAGACTAACTATATTTCCCTCCATCCTATCCTGCCCCCCATTGCTTCTATTCTCTCTTTTGATCCTGTCCCTCCCCAAGAGTGCTGACTTCAAATTGCTCCCTCCTCCCATTGCCCTCCCTTTCATCATCTCCCCACCCTGCTTATTCCCTTCTCCCCCACTTTCCTGTATTGTAAGATAGGTTTTCATACCAAAATGAGTATGCATTTTATTCCTTCCTTTAGTCGAATGTGATGAGAGTAAACTTCATGTTTTTCTCTCACCTCCCCTCTTTTTCCCTCCACTAAAAAGTTTTTTGCTTGCCTCTTTTATGAGAGATAATTTGCCCCTTTCCATTTCTCCCTTTCTCCTCCCAATATATTTCTCTCTCACTGCTTAATTTCATTTTTTAAAGATATGATCCCATCCTATTCAATTCATTCTGTGGTGTGTGTGTGTGTGTGTGTGTGTGTGTGTGTGTGTGTGTGTGTGTGTGTGTAATCCCACCAACTACCCAGATACTGAAAAGTTTCAAGAGTTACAAATATTGTCTTTCCATGTAGGAATGTAAACAGTTCAACTTTAGTAAGTCACTTATGACTTCTCTTTGCTGTTTACCTTTTCATGCTTCTTTTGATTCTTGTGTTTGAAAGTCAAATTTTCTTTTCAGCTCTGGTCTTTTCATCAAGAATGCTTGAAAGTCCCCAATTTCATTGAAAGACCATTTTTTTCCCTGAAGTATTATACTCAGTTTTGCTGGGTAGGTGATTCTTGGTTTTAGTCCTAGTTCCTTTGACTTCTGGAATATGATATTCCACGCCCTTCGATCCCTTAATGTAGAAGCTGCTAGATCTTGTGTTAATCTGATTGTATTTCCACAATACTTGAATTGTTTCTTTCTAGCTGCTTGCAATATTTTCTCCTTGACCTGGGAACTCTGGAATTTGGTCACAATGTTCCTAGGAGTTTCTCTTTCTGGATCTCTTTCAGGCGGTGATTGGTGGATTTCTTGAATACTTATTTTGCCCTCTGGTTCTAGAATCTCAGGGCAGTTTTCCTTGATAATTTCATGAAAGATGATGTCTAGGCTCTTTTTTTGATCATGGCTTTCAGGTAGGCCCATAATTTTTTAATTGTCTCTCCTGGATCTATTTTCCAGGTCAGTTGTTTTTCCAATGAGATATTTCACATTATCTTCCATTTTTTCATTCTTTTGGTTTTGTTTTGTGATTTCTTGGTTTCTCATAAAGTCATTAGCCTCCATCTGTTCCATTCTAATTTTGAAAGAACTATTTTCTTCAGTGAGCTTTTGAACCTCCTTTTCCATTTGGCTAATTCTGCTTTTGAAAGCATTCTTCTCCTCATTGGCTTTTTGAACCTCTTTTGCCAATTGAGTTAGCCTATTTTTCAAGGCGTTATTTTCTTCAGCATTTTTCTGGGTCTCCTTTAGCAAGGTGTTGACCTGCTTTTCATGCTTTTCTTGCATCTCTCTCATTTCTCTTCCCAGTTTTTCCTCCACCTCTCTAACTTGATTTTCAAAATCCTTTTTGAGCTCTTCCATGGCCTGAGCCCATTGAATATTTATTTTGGATGTTTGGGATACAGAAGCCTTGACTTCTATGTCTTTCCCTGATGGTAAGCATTGCTCTTCCTCATCTGAAAGGATGGGAGGAGATATCTGTTCCCCAAGAAAGTAACCTTCTATGGTCTTATTTTTTTTCCCTTTTCTGGGCATTTTCCCAGCTAGTTACTTGACTTCTGAGTTTCCTCTCCACACCCACCTTGTCCCCAGATCCTCCCAGCCTCAGGGCTCTCAGTGGGGGCAGGGCTGCTAATCAGTGTGAGATTATGTTCAGGTGCTCGAGTGAGGGCAGGGCTGCTATTCAGTGTGCTCAAGTGGAGGCAGGGCCACCACATGGGGCTTAGTTCCCTCAGGGGGTTTATGCGGAGACCTTCATCAATTCATCAGAGCTCCTGCCTGCTTTGGGAGCCCTTGCCCACTGCTGCCTCCCCGAGGGGGCCTGAGTTATGGAGACACCCCGCTCCCCTCTCGGCAAGCTGAAAAGACCCTCTCACTGACCTTTGGCGCCTGTGGGTGGAGGGACCTGCGTGGCCGCTGGAGATTCTGTCCCTGAAGCCTGCTCAGATCTGCTCCTCTCAGTGCTGTGCAGTCAAGGCAGGGCTGGGCTCTGCTCCAGGTCTGGTGCACTATGGGCCTTTCGTGTCAGTTTTTCAGGTCTCTCCTCCACTCCATTGTTCTATGGCTTCTGCTGCTCCAGAATTTGTTGAGCATTCTTCTTTACAGGTATTTTATGGGCTGTGGGTTAGGAGCTAGCATATTTGTATCTTTCTACTCCGCCATCTTGGCTCTTCCCCGACCTTATTGCATTCTAAGAAAGATAATATATTCTAAGGAAGATGCCATAATGTAGAGAGCGTTGGGTTCGATTATAGCCTCAGGTACTTACTGACTATTTAATCATAGACAAATTGTTTAATTTCTTAAAGATCCAGTTTTCCCGGTTGGAAACTGATAATAATAATAGTTGTACTTCCCAACTCACAGGACTGTTATGTGGAAAGAAATGTACAAATCCTAAAGCATTTATAATGACTAGAAGTGCCATTATGACAGTCATTAAATCCCCTGCCTAAATTTGACCATATCATCTAACGAATGTCCTACTGTGATCTCATTACTCCTCTGCTACAAGGTCCTCAATGACTCCTTGGTGTTGATTGGATAAAATGCATACTTCTCCACCTGGCATTCAAGGCCCTTCACAATTCAACTCCAGTCTCTCTTTTCAACCTTCCTTCATATTCATCCCTATCTTCCCACCCTATGGTCCAATCAAACTAGACCACTTCCCATTTCCCATTGTTCATCCTGACTTCTTTAGTCATTGTATCACTGCTCCTGCTGTCCATTTGTAACTAGAATGGAACCTTCATTCCCTTCCCTTCGTGAAAAGACTCTCAATTCTGATCCCATCTCATCCACGGCTTCTTCCCACCAAGAGAAAATGATGGTTCTCCTCCTCCACAAATCTCTCAGAACACTTCATACCATAGTTATTTATGTACATGTTCCCTCCCCATCAAACCTCAATTAATTAGGTTGTAAGCTCCTTAAGAACAGAGACTGTGTCATATCTATCTTTGTATCCCCATAGCACCTAGCATAGCACCATGAACATTTTTTGGGGGGTGGGGACCTAATGTCTAAAGACTATGTAGGTAAATACTAATAGAAAATAATCCACTGATCCAGATGAACAGCTTCTCCATAACTTATCTTAAGACAGAGGAGCTTCACCTTTTTGTGTCATAGACCCCTATGGAAGCCCATGGGCCCCTTCTCAGAGTAACATTCTTAAATAATTGAAGAAAATGTTCATTTCACTTAGATGAGGTCAGTGAAAATAAGATGTAATGTGCTTTTTTTTTTCCTTATCCCACTTCACAGACCCTTCCCACCCACCCATCCCTACCCCTTGCCCAGAAATCTATCCACAGCTTCAGGTTAAGAACCTTGTCTTAGAGAACTTTCTGGGCCACCCAAAGGCTAGGAAACTTCTATAGACACATCTGTGTCAGGGTCAGGACCCAAATTTTTGCCTTTCAGCCACAAAGACTAGCCCTTTATCCACTATATCATGCTGCTTCTCATGCTTTGCACATAATAGGGATTTCAGGAGTATTTTTTCAAGTGAAAACCTTGGGAAAGGAGAAGGATATTTTTTTTCTTTCAAATAGGTTCCAATGTGGTATTTTTATGGTTCTTTTCTTCAAGGAACTAAAAGTATTTTCAGGCATGTCTTTATTACCTCATTAATTCTCATAATTAATTTTCATAATAGGCATTATTATTCTTATTTTAAGAATGGAGAAATTGAGGTACAGAAAAGACAGATGATACGGGAAGCATCATGCAGCCCCCTAGCAGCAGAAGTAAGACTAGAATCCAGTCCTCCCATAGAACACTTGGGTAGTATTCATTGGACTATTCTTTTCCACCAAATCCCAAAGGGGACCATCTCAAAGAGACAGTGAAAAAGAAAGGAAAATGGGAATTCTTCTGTTCTTCCAGAATTCTCTCTCCTCTGTGTTCTGGGAGAGCAGGTTAGAGTGCCATTTACCAGTCTGTAGGAAACCCATCTTTTGAAACAAGGCATCTCTCAGAGAGAAATCCACCTTCTGAGAAGAGTGTGAAAGATTCACTGGTTACTTCTCATCTCAGGGACATTTAGCAGCCCCTTTTCTGTGATTTTACCATTGTTTCTTTTTCTTCAGGTGCATGTTAACCTAGCCTGTTTGGTGACCCTCTGATACACATTCTTGGAGGATAACATCAATTCTGATGGGTTGAGGCTGCTCTGGATCAATCAAACCATAGGGAAAAAAAGAGTATTCTGGTATAAATTGCCTGATTTCCTTGATAATTGCATAATGATATCTTTAATTCCCACACCCTTATCTCCAGCTGTTTCCTTAGTCATTTATTCAAGATCCACATCACCATTCAAAATCCAGCAGGATGCATATTTGTATCTGGCTTAGAAATAATTTTTCTTTCTCTCTCTCTCTCTCTCTCTCTCTCTCTCTCTCTCTCTCTCTCTCTCTCTCTCTCTCTCTGTCTGTCTCTCTCTCTCTCTCTCTCTCTCTCTCTCTCTCTCTCTCTCTCTCTCTCCTCCTCCTCCTCCTCCTCCTCTCTCTCCCCCCCACACCTTTTGGCTCATATCATGAGACTCCATGGCAGAAGATCCTAGCAATTAGCAGAAACTAAAGTGATAATTTATTGCAACCAACACTGTGATATAATCATCACACAATGTAAAAGCAAAATCCATATATTTTTCACAGCACCACTGCAGTGCTGTAATATGCCCGGCATGCTTTCTAATGTCTTTTGTTTGCATTAGGAAAAACATAGCAATCTCCTACTGTGAACCAGAGATCTCCTCAGGTTCTGGGGATGGTGACATTCAAAATTGTACTTTAAAGGAAAATATACGTGCGTATACCTATATGTGTGTGCCCATGTACAAATGTTAGCTGAGGGGTGAAAAAGTAAATTTAATTCCCATCTTACATGACCATCGGAGGGTAAAAAGGTCTTTCCTTTTGTTATTTTTAAAGGCTCTTTTCTTCCCCTCATCTTTCTTTGCTTAATGTAATATGTAGGTAATTTTGCACACACATTCACACTTTCATATGTGGGTGTTGGAGGTGATATCTGCAGGGGATTCCAGGTTACTACTGGTCTTTTATCTAGACATCTCAATGGAATGCTGCTGATTTTGCAAATCTGTCGATCTTGATAATCAAAACCTGCTTCAGAAGAGAATGTTGTTGCAAGTTTCCAAACTGCCATGCTGCATGACTCCATGGCAGAATATAGAGTCAGGTGCTTCCAGATGAGGAAACTGCTGTTGAGATGTTTCAAATCTTTCACATAATAACCTTGTGGCCTTCAATATCCATGCATACATCTAAAAGGATGAACATCCAGTCCCCAGAGGGACATTGCTTCAATAGGAATTAATATATAAAGTAGAAGCGCTCTGGGTGCCTTCAGAAATCACTGAGCACAAAAACCAGCCAACCAACAGACTTATCCACCATGATACAGTAAAGGTGCTAGGATTGTCTGCCTTCTGCAACCTCCGGTCTTTCAATATCTTAGAACTTCTAAAATAGTCATTAAGGGAAGAAGCCTCAGCTAACTGCACAAGATGCTCAAATGATAATCCAGTTTTATTATGTGAATGCTAAACAATGTGTTTCCTCATTTGACCTAGAAACATGCTGAGTTTCAAGGTTCTGCCCATCCCCACCTCAGTCTATCCCATAGAACTTTGCCTTGGTTCGACTGTTGCTACTCTAATGTTATCATCCCATTGCTCAAAATCCTTCAGTGATTCCCTGTTGCCTACTAAATAAGAACCAAATTTGTTGGCCTCCACAATCTGGCTTCCACTTTCCTTCCACTTACCTTATTTCACACCCCTTTCCTTGATGTATACGATATATCTCAACCAAACTGTACAACTAGTCAAACTCATTCAGGGCTTTCCTACTTCTTTCTCTTTGCACTGGAGTGGCCTCTCCTCTACTCAGGCTCCCATTATGGCCCTTTTGACTTCTTATCTGACCCTGGAGGCCCAACTCAAATGTTCCTTTTTCTTTGAAGCTTTGATCACATTTCCAAGTCAGAAGGAACCTCAGAGGACATCTGGAATCCCAAAAAGAATCCCATCCACAGAGTAGCTAACAATTGATCATCCAGCATGTGCTCAAAGACCTCCAAGGAAGAGGGACCTTCTTCCTCTCAAGGCATTCCATTTCACTTGTGGATAGCACCAGTTGTTAGGAAGTTTCTCCTTACACTATACCCCCCAACTGGAAGTGATCTCATCTCCTGGCACTTTGTATTTTTACACATAAAACACATTCTCATTTGTATGGAATTTCCCTAAGAGTCAAACCTAGACCTTGGTATGTAATAAGTCAGTGCTTAATTAAGTTTGGACTGTTGTTAAATTGGCCAAAGAATAAGGAGACTCTTAGGATGGATGTTTAAGAATTCCATCAACTTAGGTAAAAAAGGGACTTGATCTTTCAGCATCAGCCTAGGAAAGACATTGAAGTTTTCATAAGCTGATCATCATAGCAGTATTGTATTATCCATGATTTACATCTTAGGATCCTGATAGCTGGTCTTTGTGGAATGGAGTGAGGAAAAGGGGAAAAGGAAAGAGCCTTCAATTTAGCGACAAAGGACATGAGTTTGAAGTCAGGCTCTGCCATTTCCAATTCTTGTGTGATAATAGACAACTCCCTCCTTACATCTGGGTTTTCTTTTTCTTCTCTGTCCAAGGAGACAATCAGACTAGAAGCTCCCTTGGGTCCCCTGGTCACCTCTAAAGCCTATGACCCTAATGCTGAACCAAAACTTGCTTAGAGACTACCATTCATGGGGCTCGCTCAAGTGCCAATGGACTGGTAGCTTGAAGTGGCCTTTTATTATCATCATAATAAATAGCAAACAGCCCCAAATCATACATGATTTTTGTTGGCTTTGACCAATGAAGTAGAACAAGACCTTTGAATACCCCATTAGTTCTAGTGCTCTGCTTTGATGACTGTGCAACAGCAGCTTTTTTTCTTTCTAAGTCACCAGCCTCACCCGTGTCTCTTAACAAATACTGTTGACAGGCCGTGTTGCAATTCTTCTGCATGTTCTGACAGTTTAATTCAGTACCTCCTGGCTAAGCAGCCAGAGCCTGAGGGGCTACTTCAGCACCTTGGCATCCCGCTGCTGCAATTAAAATAATTCAGGGAGTTGGGCCGGGCTTGCAGACACCTCCTTCTTCTTCACTTTGAAACAGAGAGTGCATTTTCCAATCCCCTCATGGAGGGAAGTCAAGAGCTTCCTTTTAGAATAGATGGCAGGCGGAATTTATTAATAAGATGTTTACTTCCAGGGACTGAATCTATTTGCATTTACATCCAGTGGGGTTTTCTCCTTTCTGTTTGACATAGTTTCTTGGAAAGACTGCAGAAAGGTCATGGGTAGAGGAGGGCCAGCAGAGAGGAGAGGACAGAGATAGGGGGATGTTATAGGATGCTTTGAGGAGCCTCCCTCTCAAACGTTCAGAAGTAAGAATTGCTGTCTTTCATGCCCCACGCTGCACTGGAGAGATAAATGAGAATTTGGGACAGCGGTGGTAGAGCAGCAGTAACAACCAGTTGGCAAATTTGAAGCCTCCCTGGGAAGAGGGTTCCTTTAAGTTAATTTGGCAAGGTGTTTCTTCTTGCTTAAGGAACCACAGAACCGAGGAAGCAATATTGGGGCAGTGGGTAATGAGCTTCGTACTGTTTACGTGGCTTTTAGAAGTCTCTGCTGAATTAGCCTGCCTGGAAAAAAGCAAATGAATACCTACATTGCAGAGACAGGCAGACAGACAGAGAGAGACAGAGACAGAGAGAGAGAGACAGAGACAGAGAGAGACAGAGGCAGACAGAGACAGAGAGAGACAGAGGCAGAGAGAGACAGAGAGAGACAGAGGCAGAGAGAGATAGAGACAGACAGAGAGACAGACAGAGACAGAGAGACAGAGACAAAGAGAGACAGAGAAAGAGACAGAGAGAGGAGCAGGCTGTATACCTGTATACAGGAGGTTGGAAAAGGCACTTTGGACAGGTTGGAGTTTAAAAACCATGGTAGTTGTTGCTTAGAAGTTCAACATTTAAAATAACAGACAGGGAGAGTATCCTCAGCCTTTATATTTAACTCTTGAGTAAAGGATACTTTACAACATGTACCAGCCAGAGACAGAGACAAAGATGGAGATCGAGAGATCCAGAAAAAGAGACATAAAGGGAGTCATTACTATTGCTATAGGTGTGTGTGTGTGTATGTGTGTATATACATATATATATATCCCCTGTTTTCTTCCTCCTCCATATATATGCTATATATTTTATATATTTAAAAATCTTGTTCAAAGAAGGGGGTCCATAAACTTCACCAGACTGACAAAGGGATCCAAGACACACACACACACACACACACAGGTACATACTCTAGAATTTTCCACAAAGCCACGTTTATATTATCACTATGTATACCAATCCCCACTCCCTTCTCCTGTACCTCCAGATCCCTGTATGTTGGACAATTCATATAGTAAACATAGTCATGGGTATTTGCAGAAAATCCAGCTTCCACACAGTGGCCCAAAGAGGAGGGAACTGTTTAAACTCTAGCCCTTGAGATAGAGCAAGGGACTGGACTGATGATTGCACTGGCATGAGGAACTCTCAGGTGAAGAAATGCCCTCTGCCAATGCAGCTCTACACCTTCTCTTCAACTTAAAGTCCAAAGAGTTGCCTAGAACACTGAGAATTGACATGACTTACCTAGAGTCACGCAGCCAGTAGATGTCAAAGGCAGGACTTCCTGGTTTCAGAACCAGCTCTCTGTCCAACTCCACCTGTTCGATGTAGCTATATACACAAATGATCCTGGAAGCTGAAATCTACATGATGTTTTATAGTTGACAAAGTGCTTTACATGATCTCATTTGGTTTTCCCAGCAACCCTATAATGCAGGGATCATGATTATTACTATCCCTATTTCACATTTGAGGAAACGGAGTCCGAAAGAGGTTAAATGTAGTAGAGGGTTATTGTAGCATCCTCATCAGAAGAACAAAGGAGATAAAAAGTAAATATTATGAAGACTATAAATTGTTGAGTTAGTCCATCATCTCATGGTGATATGTGTATAATGAGTAATATAGAACTAAAAAGGAAGAGGAGAGGGGACTGGATCATAGTTGGAAAATTCTGGGGCACCTTCAATCGCCCAAAGGTGTTTATAGCTACAAAGCTCATCTCTTCAGCACACCTATTCTCCCAATGATATTCATGGCTGCAGATTTTGGAATACCAAGGTCTTAGGAAAAATACAAATACAAGTGACCCAGTATACTCAACGGGAAAGTGCCGGGTGGCTCTCAACAGACTGCAGGGACACAGAGAAAAGAGCACCAGTTCTGGAGTCAGAAGCCGCACGTTTGAATCCTGCCTCTGACACTTGGTACATGTGTAACTTGGGGCAAGTCCCTTAGCTTCTCTGGGATTCAGTGTCTTCATCCGTAAAATCAGAATGGTTGAACCAGTTGACTTCTCAGGTCCCTCCTAATTCTTCTAGAATCCTATGTTACCAGGAATGACTTGTGTAGAAAAAGTGGCATACAGGACATAGTCTAGCACACATACAACTATAAAAGTTGTTGGACTGGTCATGTAGGGACAATGAAGGAACACAGATGAAGAGGTTGAGGGTTAATTGGTGCCCTCAAGACATTAACATGACAAGAGAAAAGCCACTAACATGTTGGATGAATCTTTATGGAA
Organism: Notamacropus eugenii; assembly: GCF_028372415.1. Taxonomy (NCBI): domain Eukaryota; kingdom Metazoa; phylum Chordata; class Mammalia; order Diprotodontia; family Macropodidae; genus Notamacropus; species Notamacropus eugenii. The sequence continues at coordinate 677,202,018 of NC_092872.1, read as the reverse complement.
GGCTATGGACAAGAGTCATACAGGATGAGATGGTATGGAGGGGTTCAAACCTATACTTATGGAAGGAGGAGTCTCGCTGAGATGATGATTATAGCCTTCAAGGGCCCCAAGTCACTATCACACCATAGGTATCACAGAAGAACTTTGGCCCACACATTTTGCATATGAGGAAATAGAGGGTCCAAAAAGGCAACTGACTTGCTTAAGGTTGCCCAAGTGAGCCAAACCTGATGCTCTTTTCCTTATACAACCTAACTCTCAATGAGCTCTACAGCTCTTGATCCTGGTTCATAACTCCGTTTTAAGTCATTTGAGGACATGATGTTCCCCAGATCTGAATACTCTCTCAGATCTAAAATACAGATTCCATATGTAGTCTTTTTATTTTAAATTAACAAACACTTTGGGAGTTTCCCTCCTTCCTCATTTCAAAGTCCTGGTGCTTGCTAAATGGATTTCATAATAAAAAGCACGTGGCCCAAGGCTCTGTGCCTGTTCTAAGGCCAGACTTTTAGACTATGACCTAATTCAAGTCTTTGGATACTTGCTAGACAGAGTCCACTGGTCCACCCAACCCAGATGAAGCAAGCTAGGCCTTCTTGCCATATTCCTGTATTTAAAGCAATTCTTAGGGTAACACTTTCAGGCATTCATCTAAAAAGAGAAATCTTCACTTGAACAATGAAACCTCCAGACATTTGTGCTGTATCATCTTGGCTGAAAAGCTTTTACCATTCTAATTCCTTCTCTGTCTCTCCCTCTACATTAACTAAGGCTACGACCTATTGACTATAGTGCTGCTGGAGTAACCTGCTTGAGTCTATGGTTTGAAATGTTTCTATTAATTTATGTATTTAATTTTCTTATGATGGGACCGTTATCCTCTGAATCACATTATAGAATACCTTTGAGGGAAACCCTGCCACAGAAATCCCCAAGGAGGAAAAAAAAAGCACTTAGAGAATAGAAGAGTTCATAGAAATGCTTTTATTGAGCTCAACATGGCAGAGAATTATGGAAAAGACTACAGGCCCCACTTGGGATTATATGCCTCACTTCTGGGTCCCTGAAAGCCACATCTGTGAACCATTAACCTTGGTGCACCAGTTCCATAGAGGTAGTGAGGAATGGGGTCAGGCCACAGGACAGTTTATTTGCTATGATCTAATTTTTATCTCCACTTTGCTATAGAAAGTGATGTAGACAGAGTCTAAAGAGACTCTTAGCACCCTGAATTGACTGGATAGCCCAGCTCAAGATGAGCACATCTAATTTATTAAGGATTTTTTAATAATGATACCAGTAGCTCACATCTCTACAGTGGTTCAAGGTTTACAAAACACTCTCCTCATAGTTACTTTGTTGGGTAACTAATTAAAATATTGTTTTACTCATTTTAAATATGAAGAAATTAAGGATGATAAATGTTGGAGCTGGGACTTAAATCCAGATCTCTGGACTTGAAATTGGAAGAGCTAGGAGAGTTTAGATATTATCCAGTCTGACACCTGGAATTTCTTAGAAAGTAAGGTGGCAGAGAAAGCAAGATGGCACTTAGTCCCAAGTCTCTTAACTCTAGTTCAATGCATCTTTGCATTGGCTGTCCCCTCAATCCTAGAATGATCTTCCACCTCACCTCGACTCCAAAGAATCCCTGGTTTCCTTCAAGTCTCAGCTCAAACACTACCTCCTGTACATATGCTGCCAATGTAGGCACCAAACCCCACCTTGTATAGGATGCTTTACCTGGTCCCTCACAGTTGTCATATCCCTTCCATTAGGTTACCTTCTGGCTACTTAGAATGTATCCTATATCTGCCTATTTCTTTACATGCTGTATCCTATATTAGAATATAAGCTTCTTGAGGGCAGAAACTGGTTTCGCTTTCTTTTATTTTTTCCTTTGCATTCTGAGTGTTTAGCACATTGCTGGGGCCATAATAAGGTCTTAGAAAATGCTTTTTGATTGATTGAGTCCCGTTGATCCATGATCTATCTCATCTGGCATCTTTGCCCTCTTTGTGAGCATCACCATTGTGTAACAGAAATCAGTAGTGGGCTAAAAATCCAAGGACCAATATTTTAGGACTGGGTCTTCAGGTCACCCCTAACTTCAGTATTTTCACATGATCTGGTGGCCCTTGGGCTATAGATGGCCTCTTAAGTTCACTTCTGGTTCCAACAGTCTGTGATCTGTTTAGAGTCAGCAGCTCAGGGCACATGGACCATTTCTTAGAGAAACAGGAAAGTGAGTGTGACTCAGGACCATAAAGCACTGTGACTGACTGCCTTTCCCGGCGAGTTACTGGAGCTGGTCTCATTATTTTGTGATCATATCACCTTATAATGAGCATGAGGGAGAGTCAAGACTTCTCTTGGGCATGAGAATCCCCATTTTCACGCAGGCAGATTCAAATAGAGATCCTAGAGCTGAGAGGAATGGACCCTCAGTTATGACAGTGCATAAGATACTATAGGAAGAAGAATCTTATATGAACAGATAGTAGCATTAAGTAGGGTCCCATCATACTCATCACTTGGCCCCATCCGTATCTTTATAGATAACCTACTATAAGCACAGAAGCCACTGCCAGGAGCAGGCAGATCTTGCTGACAATACAGAATAGGACAGGCTAAACTTTGCTAAGAAAAAGCAAAAAAAAAAAGTATTTACAAATATAGCCCGCCCTGTACTTGGATTCAGAAATAGTGCTGTCAATCAGTTCATGAGGGCTTAGTGAAAATCAGAAAGCCCATCTTTGAGGAGAGGCTTCCAGGCAAAGTGGCTGCTCAGCAATTGGAATGGAGAACCCATTTTGAATGAATGAAGAAGTGAACATTTATTAAGAACCAACTATGTGAGAGGTACTTGGTGCTAGGTATACAAATACCAAAGTGAGACATACTCAACTCTCTAGGAAGATTCTAAGAGTAACATATCTCCTGTTGGGGAGCAGAGGTTTAGGAAGGAAACTTTGGTCTGGGCAATCACAGATATGATGAGGGGATTCACAGATAGTCCAGTGTCATGCCTTTTCGGTCACAATGGGAACACTGATTTGATTACTGTTTCTAGAAGAAAAGGTAGAAAGTGGAGTGGGGGGGACGGTGAGTGGATTGGACAAGGAGAAAGGATAATGTGTGGGTGCAGTTATAAAGCATGTGTTTAGCTATCATGGGCTGGACGAGTTTTAACTCAACTACCCATGAGGCTGCCATGGAAGAGAAAAGCTGAGTTGTCCTAATTGGTGAATGAATGAGCTCAGTCTCACATAGCCTACTCTATGAAGCTGTCCTCAGCCCAGGCTACATTTCACACCCCATCCTGCTGTGCATCCCAGACATCTTCATCCTATCTTCTCTGCCATCATGTATAACTTTGCCCTACCCTTACTTTCCCTTCCACTGATCCCCCTGTGTGTATTGGATTCTCCTTTAGAGCATGAGCAGCCACTGTCTCTCTCTTCCATTTGTTGTCCAGTGCTTTGCACAGTACTTGGCACGTAATAAACACTTAATAAATGCTTTTCATTCAGTGATTCGTTTCTTCACTCATTCATTTATTCATTCCAGATACCTCAGTACCTGGGCAAAGTGCCAAAGCTAAGTGGGTTACCTGGAGCCGGATCTTGGTCGCTGTTCATCTAGGCCAGTCCAGGGGCGAAGCAGAGAGCACTGGCAAGATAAATGTAATGATGTCCTTGCTAGGTAGGACCTGCCATATGGAAGATGGCTCAGTGGGAAGGGAAGGGACACCTGAAAATGTTCCTAGACACACTGGCCTCAGAATACAGAATCTCAGAGCTTGAAAGAAGCTTAGAACGTAGAAAATCAGCATGGGGATGAGCCTTAGAACAAAGACTATATTAGCTAAAATAAGCCTTAGCCGATAGCATGTTAAATCAGAAAGGAATCTCAGAGTATGTGACTTGAAAGGTCAGAGATGAGACAGACCTTAGAGAGCATGAATCGCACCCCCTCATTTTACAGATAAATAAGATTAAGGAAGGTCAAGAGATAGAGAAGGGATTTGCCCAAGGATATAGCAGGCTGATGACAGAAACAGCATTTAGAAGCTTCTCTTCTGATGCTTTCTGCTAAGCACAATGCCTAGAGATAATTGGAGCCTAGAAGATACACAAAAGTGTGAATTGACGGACAAAGGTATAAGGAGGAGGTAAAGAAGAAGAAAGAGTGGGAATAAGATTGGGAAAGGAAGATGCTGATTCCTCTTTTGGTTTGTTTAGCCACTTTTCCTGCAATCCCCAATGCTGATATCATATGTTACATGGTAACTTCAAAGAAATCCTAAGCAAGCTATCCAGCCTGAGTATTCTAGTGCTGGGGATTCAAAGACAAATTAGAAAAATAATTCTTGTCCTCAAGGAGCTTACATCTCCTGGCAAATGGTGTTTCATAATGAAGACAGGAAAAGCTCCCTGGCTGGCACAAAGGAATAACCAGATAAATGCAGAAGGTTTGGGGAAAGACTAGGGAGCATAATGCATTAGGAGCAACTGGTTTCAAGGCAGAAAAACAAGTTTCCCATTCTTGTCATTGTTCCTCCTCTGAGTCCCAAGAAATATGTAAAGTAGGATAGTGATACTTGCACAGAGGTAGTGTGAGGGTCATGTGGGAAAAAACAGATCTAGAATATTTTGTAAACTGTAAAACACAAAATAAAAGTCATCACATACTATTATTGAGAGATTCATCTGCACAGTTGTCTCAGTGGGAACTGGGATAGTATAAAGAATACAGGATATTTATCGGCTCTGGGTCTCCATCCTACCTTCCCTGCTTACAAGAAACATGGCCCTGAATGAGTCACTGGAATTTATGAATGGTAACCTTTGAACTGCTAGCCTCTCGAGGACCACAGAAGTACCAATTTAGAACCAGAAGGGATCCTAGAGCTCATCTATCCCAGCCCTTTCGTTTTGCAAAGAGAAAACTGAAGCAAAGGGAGGTTAAAGGCAAGGTCAAAACACAACAGAGCTAGGATTTAAACCCAGGTTCTCTGATTCCAGTCTAGCATTCTTTCCACATTACTTTTCTAAAGGTTTTCATTAACTTTGTAGTCCTTTAGAAATGAGTTGCCATCCTTTGTTCAGGTGGATTTTACGTTTCTTCTATATTTCAATTTTTTTGTCTTTTTCATTGATAATAATGGTTTAATATCCATTTTATTTTTTAATTTAAAATGTGTGCTGACAAGAGCTATGATGCAGCAGAGAATGTACTAGATTTGGAATCAGAGAGCCTGGGTTCAAATCTGAGCTCAGCCATTTATTTATTGTCTTTATGACTTTGAACAAGTCACAATTCCTCACTGGGCCAGAGTTTCCTCATCTGTAAAATAATTTATTTAGATTAGGTGACCTCTAACATTCTGTCCAGCTCCCAATCCTTTGAACCTATGAAAAAAGATGGCCTTCCCCTGTTTTCCTTCAGAATGCTCCATTACAAAAACAGTGAAGTCTAGAGATTGTTTAGCATGGAGTGGGCTAGTCTCTCACTTGTTTTCCCATAGGATACCATCCTCATGCCTGATAAGTGATATCCAGCTCCACCATGAGAGACTCTTTTCAACTCTGCCAAGAAATTAACAACCTTCCAGAACACCCATCACTGCCCCCAGAATTGCCATGCCTCAGGATTAGCTGCCTTCTCCATTTCTTCCATGGAAAATGGTGCCTGAACACAATGGAATCCTTCCCTCCTTCCCTTCCCCTTCTAATCTGCAAGTAGGTCAGGCTGACAGTGAAGGAAGCCCCACCATCTCAGGGCTTTCTCCTATTGATGCATCTCTGTTCATTCTCCCACTTCCTAGCAAGCTGCTGTAACTTTAAAAAAAAAAAGATTGAACAAAGACTACCTCCAGCAGCTGAGCTGAAATAAGAATGTCTCCTGAGTTTAATGGATCAAGTAGCCGTGATGGGTTTTACGGCTCCTTTTCACTTTAGGGCAGAGGAAAGAAAGAGTAGGGCAGGTTGGTTTTCAATTCAAGGATTTATGTTGTTAATCCTCCTGGCTAATTATAATTTATGGGATCTTGGTCAATTAATATGCGGTTGCTATTCAAAAGTGGAGAATGGTGTGTGTGAGGCAGGCGTAAACAAGCCTTGTTCATTTTTAATTTATTTCCACCAATGGAGAATATTAAATAAAATGAACACCAGGGTATTTTACACTGTGTTTGTTTTCATTATTTATCTCTAAATTATGGAATTCATATAGCAAATCCTGGCCTTTTTCATAGAGAAACGAGAATTGGGAAGCTTTCGAGTCTACACAAAGAGGAAACAAATCAGAGGAATCTTTATTCTAACTTGTTGCCAAATGCCCAAAGACTGTGGTGGGTTGGAAAGGACACCAGTTGTCAAGTCAGAAGACCTGAGTTCATATTCTGGTTGTGGTATTAAATGGCCATGTAATTTTGGGCAAGTTTTTCCAACATCTCTGAGCTCTAGTTTTCTCCTTTATAAAGCCTGGAGATAGGACTTCCAGTTCTAAACCTCATGAAAAAAGACAAAGACCTTCCAAATTTATTAATCATTGACTTCAGAGCTGCAAGGTACTTGAGAAATCCTATGTACTAATTGATTCCATTTTCCAGATAAGGACACTGAGGCTCAAAGAGGGGAAATAAATGACTTAGTCATAAATTGAGCTTTGAATTCTGAGAGGGTGAATGAATCATACTGAAGAGATTAGGCAAGGCAGAGGTGAAAGGATAACTTAATAACTTGTAGGTGTTCACAGCCTTTTCAATTCTCCAAAATTGAACTTACCTGTGCATGGAGAAAGAATTCTGAATCTGGAGTTAGATGACCCAGAGTGAAGCTTTGGTTCTGCCATTTACTGCAGAGATGGTTTCAACTTCCCCTCTCTGGGTCTGTTTTCTCCTCTTTAAAAATGAAAAGTTGCTCCTTTGTGGCTCTAAAATCTCTTTATCTTGGGATCCTACAGGTCACTTACAGATTGGTAGGTACTTAGCAGAGCAAAGAAAAGGACAGCAAAAACTCCAAGTCCAAGCCCTGGCTTGGAGAGTCTACTGAATAGCCATCTTGGATGCACAAAGTTCTCAGCTTGCCTCAGAGCATCCCCTTCAAGTCTCAATGTGCTTCCCTGTAAAATGACTCAGCTCCTCCCCCCATAAACTCCTTTGATAGAGGTAAAGAAAATGTTGAACTAAGAGTAAAGGACATTGCTCTACTCCAGTGAGTTGGATGAAGCAGAGAGACTCCCAACCAGTCCTGACTCAACTTCTCCTTCCCCTCCTCTTTTTTTCCTTCCTTCTCCTCCTTCCCTCCTCCTCTTCCTCCTCTTCAGATTACCTCACACTCTATCTGGGAGGCACCAAGCTCTAATCAGAAGACACTACTGACTCCCACCAACTTTCCAGCTACAGTAAGAATCTTAGACTCTCAAAACCAAACCCATAGACAGAGTAAATAGACCATTAGAGTTAGGAAGGGCTGTGTAACATAGAATGTCAGAACTAGAAGGGACCTTAGAGGTCAAATACATTCCTATCTCTAGTTTTAAAGATAGGAAACTAAAACTCAGCATGAAGAAGATTACCAACACTGTACAGCAAATTAATGACCAAGCCAAAACTTGAAGCCAGATCTTCTGAATTAAAACTCTGCACTCTTTCCACTGGAGTTTACCTCCTCTCTTTTATGGTGTTTTAAGACCACATAATCAACATATAAAAGATGTATGCATATGAAAATAATATTCATGTTAACTTATTTGTAGATTCATAGTTATTACATTTATATATAATTATAATATACTTATATATTATAGCAATATAATATAACAATTACATTATTAACATTTGTGAATCATTTTACATGTATTATCTCCTTTGATCTTCTCAACATCCCTTTGAGGTATTGTATGAATATTATTATGTATTATTATTGTGAATATTATTATCCCCATTTTGCAGAGGGGAAACTATGCCTCATGGAGAAGTAACTTGTCCAAAGTCATACAATGAACCAGGCCACAAACCAAGGTCTTCTCCTGCTTCTTGGTCAATAGGGACAGAACACAGACCCGACACTTAATAGGGAAAATGCAAGCATGTGCTGCAAGCTCAGGAACATTCCTGAGAGCAGAAGCCCTGGACAGAAGCAACTCCGCAGAACTGCCTTCCCAGACAATATTTCACTGTCATCTTTTTTGGGGGGGTTTATGGAAACAGCAGGAAATCAAATCAACTTGTTGACAGAATCTCTGACTTCCCATGAGCTCCTTATCAAGGAACAGGAGAAAATTTTGTCTAAAGGATTTGGAGTTAACTGACGAGAAGACACTGTATGTTCAGGATTGTTTAAGAAGAAAAGCTTACTATAAATTAGGCCACATGCCAAGTGTACATTGGTATTGTTATAATTAACAGTCATATTAATACATTTTTCATAAACTTTAGACTTAAAAGATGGAGAAGACTCATGGGCAGACAGCTTAAAAATCACCCCAAATCCTTACAAGTTAATTTACAAGATATTAAAAAGATCAAAAAGGAAATATTCAAGAATGATTTACTTAGGGAACAAAATCAAAATGTATGGCTGGTCAAGGAAGGCAGAAGAAGATATCTGGGTCACAGTGATCCTTCGATTAAATAGAGGATTACAAGATATAGAGATGGAAGCTATCATCTAGCCCTTTCATTTTACAGATGAGGAAAATGAGGCACTGAGGTGGGAAATGATTGGCCTAAAGAAACATAGCTAATAAATGGAATACTAGAGATTCAAAAGCCCGAAGTCCTGACTCTAACCTAGTGCACTTTTTTATTATACCTCTCTGTCTCTCTGTTGATACGAGGTAACAAAGACTATCACATGATTATAGGATGAAGTTAGGACTATGGGGGTGATTTCCTTGGCACTGTGAGGGGATCCTCACAGCTTTTGATGCTATGGTCAGTGGCTCTAAATCATGAATTGCAATCATTTTCCCTGCTAGCCTGGGAGTTCCTTTAGGACAGGGACTAGGTGTTCTCCATCTTTAGCATTAACTAACCAAGTAACTTTGAATAAGTCCCTTCTTCACTCCGGAAGGCAGAATGGAACGAGGATTTCTCTGCTTTAGTGGAAACAGCACTGGACTTGGAGTCAATCAGGAGAAAACTGGGTTCAAGTCTCATCATGGCATTCTTCTAGTTTTATGACCACAGGAAAGTCACCTAACCTCTCAGAGTCTCAATTTTCTCATCTGTGACATGGGAAGAGCAATACTTATAATTCCTACACATTCATCTTGCCCCCAAAGGTGTAAGCTACTAAATTTTACGAAAACCTCAAGCTGATACCAAATAGATGAGTCTGACTCTGATTTGTTTTTATGAACAATATCTGCCACCTTATTTTAACAGGAGTTGATACTGTTCCTGTTTCACAGCCCATGGCCAATGACATAGTGTGGCCTGTGCAGCAGACAAAATTATATATATCTCAAGGGCAATTAAGCAATTAGCTTACCCACAGGAACTCTGCAATATGCACAATATTTGCTTTCCCAGCAAAGCTGCCTTGTAAGTTCCTGCCTCTCTTTTATAATCCCCAGGTCTACAGTGAAGAGAGGGACCAGGCCTCACAAACAGTGGCAGCTCAGGCCATTTTCTGTTGCATGAAATTAACTCTTTCCTGCTCCTAAAATGGATGATCTGCTCTGTTGATTGTCCCAAGTGGGACTCTTCCTCTTGTACCTCTTCTGGTACTTTTCACCCATCTCTCTAATACACTAACCATGTAATAGTATGTATGATAATTATCTCTTTTTGTATTATATCCCTGTACTAGACTGGGAGCTTCATGCAGTCAGGGACTATGCTTTATCTGAGCTTTGTATCTCCTTTAATGGCAAGTACTGGGCTCTAAGATGGGAAGGAAGGAAGGAAGGAAGGAAGGAAGGAAGGAAGGAAGGAAGGAAGGAAGGAAGGAAGGAAGGAAGGAAAGAAGGAAGGAAAGAAGGAAGGAGGGAGGGAAGGAAGAAACATATAAGGAAGTATTTATTAAGCACCTACTGCGTGTCAGGCACTATGTGCTAATTATTCTATGGAGAAGAAACATTTTGGGATTCTCTCATGTGGTCCACTGTGTTTGGGAAGTAACTTGGCTTAATAGGAACAACAAAAGGTATGGATCTGATAGATATGAATTCAAAATCAGTTGTACATTAGTTGTGTGATCCTGGCCAATGATCTTTGTGCCTCAGCTTTCTCCTTGATAGGGAAGGGAATATAATAATATTTGTACTTGCTACCTCAGTGCTGTTGTGAGGATCAAATAAGAATGAATGTGGGCTGCTTTTCAAACCTTAAGTCACTGTAGAAATGTCAATTGTTATTGTAATGTAGATCACCAGGGTTTTTGTGAGAACTGAATGAGATCATATATGTACAATACTTTGTAAAGAGCCATTCTGCCTTGAGTTATTTTTATTTTATTATATATTATATATAAATATATGTAATTATATATATGCTATTTATTATATTTATTTATTTTTATAGAATTAAAGTGTCCTGCCCTTCATATATGAAACTGACCCATAGTCAGTCAGATGTGAGCTTGCAGTTGGTCTTCCTCAGTGGCAAAGTGTCACGCTGGAGTAAGCACATTTTTCTCCTGCTCAAACCTGTGACCACATGATGAGGTTAGTAGTATAGTCAGTAACCAAGGAACAGAACATTTCTACCATTAGAGGAAGGATAAAAGAGGAGATGACTGACATCCGGAATGTACCATTTTAATACTTGAATGTGATGTCATTGCTTTGAACACTCCCTCCACCAGTGCAAATCAAAATCCATCTACATTTCCTTATCCTGGGTAACCCTTGACCCTGTTCCATAATTCCACCCTAGAGAACTCACCTGATACTCTGGAGATGTTTCTGTACCTCATTTAATATTTTGTAGATACTACTGTCTCACCCAGGCTGACCCTCTGTTAGCCCTCACTCTTGCTGCATGACCATACCATTCATTCCTTTATTGGATCAAACAAACCATCCATGCTACTTTTTGTTGTTGTTGTGTGTGTTTGTCCTTCGTTTTCGAAGAAGACCATGATATCAGGAAAATGATGGCATGACTTGCACTTGACTTTGTTTTGAGAGAGGGACAGCTGTGCAAGGTCACTAGCATCACTTTCTCCTCCTGAGCCATCTGGATCCAGTGACCAGATATGCATCAGGTTGACTGGAGATGGCCCAGGATTTAGTGGAAGACCTTGGCCTTTTCAGGCTAGGCCTTTTGACATACTCACTGAGAGGAAGGTAATAGCCATTGAATGAATAGGCCTCTTTAAGTAGTCAGGGAATGTCCCTTTTAATGAGCAAAAGAAAAAAAATAACTCAATCAAACTGGGAGGGAAAGAGAAACTGTTACCATTGAGAATCACTCTAAGCTAGCCATTAAGTAGAGCTTGGGCAGGGACCTATTGTTGTCTAACGTATGGGCTTCAGAGTACATTAGGTTTAAGGTATACAAGGCATCCTTGTTAATATGCTTCAGAAATAACAACTCTTTCTTTAGTTCTTGTAAGGTTTACAAAATGCTTTCCTCATAAACAGCTTTGAGATGAGGGTAGTGGAAATAGTCTTAACCCCATTTTGCTAATGAGGAAATGGACTCAGAGAGAGTAAGTCATTGAGCTAGGTTCACCAAGCTCCTAAGTGTAGGCATTGAGGCAGGAACCAAAATCTATTCTGATTGTTTTCCTTATTTGCTAAAGAGGGCGAATACCACACTGCAGCAGAACTCAAGAAGACAGACCTTGGTCCAATTTATACCTCAGAAAATTATGAGCTGTATAACCCTAGACTGGTCGTGTAGCAATTCAGGACGCTTGGCTTCCTCATCGGTAAAATGAGGATAAAAAAGCACCTACCTGTGCAGGACTATCTTGAGAGGAAAAAATTGATATAATGTATTTAAACCTTATTCGCAGCAAGGTCCTGATGAATACGAACAATGAATTCCTAGAAATGGCCACATCATTTGTATTGACAATGCCTATTTCCATTAGGCTGGAACTGATTGCTCTATTCTGCATTAACTTCAAGTAGTATGAATCTGAATAAATGATACCCCTTCAACAGAATTATTATTTGCACTAATTTCTGGATTCTCTTCTCATGTGTCAAACACAGCTTCTAAAGTAAAGTGGGGGAGGGGAGGTGGCAATCATTTATTGAGCACCTACTGTGTGCTAGGCACTGTGGTAAGATAGTTCATTATCTCATTTGATAGCAGGAATAATGCTCAAAGAGAAAGTCATCCTCCCTGAGCCCCCCCGCCTTGAGTTCTTTATTTTTCTGCTATATTTTCTGAGTGAGGATGGTAATATTGAAGTCTCTGCAGACTTCAAAAGAGATTCAGCAGCTTTGACACAACCCCCATGCCATCCTGTTTGCTTGGACTTCTTCCTATTGCATAGGAAAAAGGTCATCTGGGCCTAGGAGAACACAGGAGTGACCATATTGGCTCAGGGGGATCCAGTCCCAATTTTTTTTCTCTTCCAAGGGGACCAGGGAAAATATTCTGAAATACATACCAACCTCAAAGGCTTATGTAGTAATGTGCTGCAAAATAACCTAGTTTCTCTTAATGAGCCAGTGGAGATCCATCATCCATTATGATATACCAGTTTGGAAACTATTTGCAGGCTATTCCATATCCCCAAAGTAAATGCATTCCATAAGTTTAATATCTGCTGTGAGAAGTAATGTTTCCTTGTCTTTCTCCAAACTGAATCCCATCCAAGCCTCCAAGGATACCAAACCGTGCTGGGAATTGCTGGAAAAAGTCCACATTCACCCCAGCGTGGTATAATGTAAAGAATGCTGGATTTGGATTCAGGAGACCAAGATACAAATGCTGATTCTGGCTCCCATTGGTTTTGTGCTTTGCATTGTAGGCTTATAGATTTAGAACTGGAAGGAACGTTAGAGCTCATCTTGTCCAACTCCCAAATCATTGTACTGAGGTTGTTGTCACAACAAGGCACAAGCAGGCTCACAACAGGTCACAAGAGAGAGTGTATCACCAAAAAAAAAAATACGTGGTTTATACATACACACACATACACATGTGTATACTGTGTGTATATGTATGTGTGTATACATATATACACACATACACATACATATATCTTTCCACTTGAAAATGGCACAAAATAGAAATGATATATAAAATTATATATTAATATATTTACATATAAATATACATTCAAACATGTATATATTTATATATTGTTCATTATAAATATATATTTATATAGTATAAATATATGTGTTTATATATTCTATAAATGTACAATAAATATTTACTAATATATACAATTTTAAAAATATATCAGTTCTATCCTTTTCAACTGGAAGGAATTTGACCACGTGACTCTAACCTCATCTATAATGCCACCTAAGATATGGATCTCTCTCTCTCTCTCCCTCTCTCTCTCTCTCTCTCTTTCTTTCTTTCTCTCTCTCTCTCTCTCTCTCTCTCTCTCTCTCTCTCTCCCTCTCTCCCTCTCTCTCTCTCTCTTTCTCTCTCTGTCTCCCTCTCTGTCTTTCTCTCTCCCTCCCTCTCCCCCTCCCTGTCCCTCTCTCTCTGTGTACACATGTATACATACCTACATACATACACATATCTGTCTCTTGCTATCTCTGTCTCTATGTCTATCTCTGTCTTACATGGGGTTGTAGATAGGGTAAGAGCCAAGTGGTCAAATTTCTTCCAGTTAAAAAGGGAACAGAATAGAAAAGGCGATACAATCGTTTTTCTGTATAATTAACATGAAAAATGAGTCCCAGTGTTTAATAGGTCATACCTGGGCCTCTGGAACTCAGTGGCGCACCAACTGAGAAAGTCAACAGTCTGGCCTGCGCAGCCCTTTGGAGAGGGCTTTTGGGATCCCCTCCATGAAGGGAACATTCAGAGCCAGAGCCGTGGAGGCTCCTCTCCAGCAAATGCTAGAGCCATGAGGTCGAGCTCTGTTGGGAGAAGAAAAAAAATAATAGGCTAGTGCCGAGGAAAGTCAGTTCCTCACGAAAGCAGGACCAGCTTCTAATAAATAAGGCCGAATGTTGGATATTAAAACAATTCGTTCTTGGCACTGGAAGGGCAGGTTTGCTATTTTCATTCCCCCCAGTAACCCTGGGCTTGAGCACCATCCTCCTTATATGCTGCAGATTTTAATACAGCCCTGGGTTCCTACAGGCACAATAAAATAACAAAGCTAAGAGTATTAATTCCTTTAAAGAGGCTGATTAATCCCAGGTGCGTGCGCGCAGGGCGCTGAGCGGCCGCAGGTGCTGACAGCGCCGTTTGGGTCCGTCGGTGCCGGGGCAGCGCACATGTTCCCAGCACACAGCTGTGTCTCAAATCCTTTGCTAGTCGCTCAAAAGCCTCTCTGAAGTTGTACTGCCTCTGGGCACAATTAAAAGCTGGATCTTACATTTCATCAGGTAGTGTTAGAAATTTAGGCTGAGCCAAAAAGAAGGGGGTAGGGGGCAGCAGGAACAGCTCTCTTGTTAAAGAGGCATTAACCTCCTTACCTCCGCTATTGAAACAATAAAGCTTCTAAATGCCATATGAAATCCTCACCATTAAGAGAAAAGAAAATGCAAAAGGTGTTGGTTTACATGGAGAGGAATTTTTGGATTTGAAAATGACTACCCCATCTTCCCTTCCAGGAAAACAGAAATGAGATTTAAGATATCCAGGGATGTGCCCTCATTCTGTTGTCCGTGAATGGGAATGGGGAGTGGTATCATGGAAGGAGAGATGGGTTTGGGTTTCAAAGCTTTGGGTTCAAATCCTGTCTTTGCTGTCGTTAAGTCGTGTCTGACTCTTTGTGACCCTATGGGCCATACATAGCACATCAATGCTGTCCATGGGGTTTGCTCGGCAAAGATACTGTGGTTTGCCATTTCTTTCCAGAATGGAATAAGGCAAAAAGGTTGAATGACTTGCCCAGGGTCACACAGCTCATAAGTATCTGAAGCTGGATTTGAGCTCAGGCCTCCCTTGATTCCAGGCCCAGAGCTCTATACACAGAGTCAACCTCACTGTCTCCAAATTCTGGCATTATTATTTATTATTTAATAATGCCAGAATCTACTTGAGCAAGTCCCTTACCCACTCTAGACCTCAGTTTCCTTAAATGTAAAATTATGAGTTGTAGACAATGTAATACCTAAGTTTCCTCCCAGATCTAACTCTTTGACTTGTCCATCGAACTTAACTATATATTAATGGAGGGAAAACTTAGAATTCCATTATGTCATCTTTCTTTATCAAGCGACTACATATGAATGAATAGCCAACCCTCTTTTCTGAAATTTCTCTCATCCCAGTTCCAGCCTTCCCTGGAGTCATTAGTCTGAGCCTACATGGAGTTTTCAATCAAGTCCTCCTCTTGTGGAATAGAGGGAGAAGCCATAGATTTAGAGCTGAGACCAAGATTCAGATCTTCTTACTAAAAGACAGCGTGGTATAATGGATAGGGCCTTGGAGTCAGGAAGGCCTGTTTTTAGATCTTTCATCAGTTTCCTAATTGTCTTTGTGACTTGGGCAGATCACTCTACCTCATTCATGCTCCCATGGGGATAAGAATGATAGGATAGTTTTAAGGATCAAGTGAGATAACAGGTAAACTTTAAAGCATCATGTAAGTATGAGTTCTCATATTCATGGAGTTCAGATGAAAATGGTCCAGGAACAAACTTCTGTTCTCCCATCGTTCTTTTTTATAGCTAATGTTTAGAGGACTATTGTGCAGGTGGATAAAATCATGTTGTGTTTTTTTCTCTATAACGGAATTAAAATATTGGAATGAAAGCTCATTTTCTGTTTACACGCTGAAAGCATCGTTGGCAAGACTTGAGTGGCTCACAGGCTTTACACTGATTCTAGGGCAGTCTCTGTGTTGAATTCTCAAGAATATTTGGGGAATTAAACTTGTATTATGGGAATCTTTGTTTCTTAAGTGTAATTCTTTCTACTTGATCATGTAGCTCTATGTATTCAGTAGGTGATACATTTTTGCAACATTTAATGATAGACCGCACAATTTCTTCAAATTTCCCTACAAAATCTGCAATGCTTTAGGAAGTCCAGGTAGCTTAAGAATGAATGTATTATATTTTCTGGACTTGCTAGGTGGAGTCACAGATAGAAAGTCAGGTCCAGAGACAGGAAGACCTGAATTCAAATCCAACCTCAGAACCATCCTAGTTGTATCACCTTGGTCAAATCACTTACCCTGTCTCACTTTCCTCAACTGTAAAATGGGAGGTAACCTCCCAAGGTTATTTTGAGGATCAGTTGAGATATTTGTAAAATGCCTGGAACACAGTTAAGTGCTTAATAAATGTTTGTTTCCTTCCTTCTTTGTAGCACTATCATAAACTCTCCATTTCTGTAAACAAATCTGCATGACAGCCACTGTTTTAATTTTTCCTCGTTGACGTTGTTGAGGTCATGAGCTCTTAGCACACAATAAATATTGTTGATTGTTAATTGATTAATTAATTAATTAATGACTTAATTGATATCACCCAAGGAGGGCATTTTCTATTCCCTGATATTAATCATTGTTATTATATATTGATGTTATTAATAATCTTGTTCTCATCTTTTTGAATGGAGTTCAGGTGGAAAGTCTTCAGATAAGTTGCTGTCCTGCTTTTATATTTTTATTATCATTACATTATAATATAATATTATATTATTTATATTATATTCTTTTATATTTAATGTTTGTCAGACTACTGCACTTAAGAGTATGGTAACTGCTTTTTATAATTGAATAAAAGTTTTAGGGTTTAGAATCATCTTCTACAGGCTCACTGACATTATATTCAGGATAGCTCCCATAGCACATAGGACAAATGGAATGATGTATACCTCATCCCGTTCCCACATAATTTTGATTTCTTTGGCTAGGCCCCTATATTTTGAGAGGTTTTTTTTTTCTTTTTGTTCCATGTAGTTTGGAGAATTTAAGTCTTTACTGGCTTGATATCTGTTAAAAAATGCTTTTCTTAAATTTTATGGATCAACACCAAGTGTAGGCAATTCTGGGCAATAGTTCTATCAGCGATAATGTTATAGTTCCAGTGTGATTAATTAGTTGAGTTTTCAAGGATATTTTGGGATCTGTTTATGTAATGCAGAAGGCATAGTGGTGCTCTGGATATTGAGCCAACTTCATAATTAATAAGGTCTGTGTTCAAATGCTCCCTTTCACATGTGCTAGCTTTGTACTCTCGTGCAAGTCACATGAATGTTAACATCCTAGGCAGCTCTCTGAGACTGTATGAGCTACAGAAATGGTGTGAATCTATAGTTTTAGAGAAAATTACTGACCAGGAACTCCCTATATAGATGAAATCCTGGGCCCAGTCAAAAACAAAAACAATTTGCCACATGAAGATTTATTGCCTGTTAGTTTTTGAAATATAGCTCCTGACATATAATTGCATCCATAAGGTTATATCTTGCTAGGTGTTTAGTAGGTGCTAAATTTTTGCAGCCTGCAGTGATGTGTTAAACAGTGCTGACCCCTTCCTTGTCTAATCTGCATTGATCAATAACTCTGGGTTCCTTACATGCTTCCAAGCTTCAGTGGCAATGACCCAATCCTGAATTGCCATCATAAACTCCTCTATTTCTATAAACCAGAATTTCTTTTGGTGTGAGCGTCTTGGACTCCTTTGGCATTATTCTGAAGAGGGGTTCTAGGGACCTTTTCTCAGAATAATATTTTTTTAAATAATTGAAGGAAAGATTAGTGAAAATAAAAATGCAGTGTCCCCTAACTTCTATGCACAGAGCCCTTAAAGGTCCATGAAGCCTGAGTTAAGGACCTTTGTTATAAACAAATCTGTCTTTGATGACTTATTATCATTGATTGAATTCATGTGGCCGTCACTCTTGGAAGCCCCTCGATTACACTCTTGGATATTAATACTTCATCAGGAGATAAAACCAATTTCAAGCATTTGAGAAATCCAAAAGCATTATTACCTGTATATATTTAAGTGTATTTCTGTATGTTTTTAACTTGCTTCTCATGTGTGTCCTAAGTATATCTATCAATCTCCTTTCTTCTTTTTGATGAGGAAACATTAATCTTTCCATAGCTGCCTTAGGGTGATGAGGGCTGTGTTCCATTAATATTATATAAATTTCTGTTAGGATGCTTTTCAAGTAATCCATTTTATGGTTTCAAAAGTATATGTTAAAACTGATTTTGCTTAGGAGTTAATTCATTCCCAATGAGCTTTGATTTTTAGATGCCAATAAATCTTTGAACATGTACCGCCACCACTTTCTCCATGATAACCTTAGGTATGTCTTACCTAGAGGAGGTCCAGATATTTATAATCAATCAATTAACAAATATTTATTAAGCACCAAGTGGCAAGCACTGAGCAAAGCCCTGGGGATGGAAAAAAAGGGGCAAACGACATTTCCTGGACAGTTCAAGGAGGTCACAGAGGAGATAATATCCAAACAAATATACACAGAGAAGTTATTGCGGGATAAAATAGTAAGTAGTTAACAAAATGAAGAACTAGAATTAAGAAGAGTTAGAGAAAGCTTTAAGTATAAGAAGATATTTTAATTGGGATTTAAAAATCTAGGGAGGTAAAGTAGGCAGAGAGGAAATAAAAGAGCATTCCAGACAAAGGGAAGAGGAGTGAAAATTCCTGGATGAGAGAGGTGAAGCAACTTATTTGTAGAACAAACAGAAGGCCTGTGTTACTGGATCAAAGAATACCTGAGGGCTGTAAGATAGAAAAAGATGTTAAAAAAAAAAAAAAAAAAAGAAAAAGACTCAAAAAGTAGGTAGGGGATAGGTGATAAAAGGCAATGAATGCCAAACAGAGCATTTTGTATTTGATCCTGGAGGCAATAAGGAACTACTGGTTTATTAGGAGTTTATTGGGTAGGGGGTTGATATGATTGGATAGTTTAGGAAAATCACTTTAGTGGCTGAATGGAAGATGTACTGAAATGGAGAGAGACTTGAGGCAGATAGACCCACCTGGAGGCGGTTACAATAGTCCAGGCATGAGGTGATTCCCTGTACTAGAGTTGTGGCAATGTCATGGGAGAGAAGAGGGCATATATGAGAGATACTAAAAAGGTGGAATCAACAGGCCTTGGTAAAAGATGGAATGGGGGTGAGGGGTAAGAGATACTGAGGTATCGAGGATGAATCCTGTCCTTTGTATCTATAAACTCCATGAAATCATGCCCTCTCCCCATAAGTGTTCCTGTAGGTTCTGTCCTAGGACCTCCTCTCTTCTCCCTCTGTCTGATTTCCTTTGGTGATCCATGTAACTTGGAGAATTTAGGTCTTTACTGGCTTGATATCTATTAAAAATGCTTTTCTTAAATTTTATGGGTCAACATTTTTAATACACATCAAGCCAGTAAAGCTACTTGAATTTAATTACTGTCTCTATGCTGATGATTCTCAAATCAACATATCCTGCTCCAATATCTCTGCTGACCTCCAGTCTCACATTTAGAACTGCCTTTCAGACATCTCAAACCATATGTCCAGTAGCCATCTTAAACTCAACATGTCAAAAATGGAACTCACCTTTGTCCCACACTCTCCTGCTCCTATTTTCTCTCTTATTGTAGAGGGTAATACCATCCTCTTAGTCACTCAGGCTGACAGCCTAGAAGAGATAGATATAGGACAATAGTTAGTGGGCATGGAAGGACCAAGTAAAAGTTAATTTCAAGGTGAGGAAAACATGGGCACATTTTGAGACAGAAGAGGATGAACCAGTAGACAGGGGAAAATTGAAAATAAATGAGAGTGTGGTTAAGACAGAGGGGACAATCTGTGGAGGAGATAGGATGGAATGGGGTCACTTAAGTAGAGGATTAGGGTAACCTTGGTAAGACCTTGGTAAGGAATAAGGCCATTTCATCATATGAGACAGAGGTGGAGGAGGAGATAGTGACAGAAGGCTCCTGAGTGATAGAAAGTGAGGAAGAAGAGGGAAGAAAGAGTGAGATCAGGAGGCCTCAATTTGTTTTCTGTAAAATATGAGGCAAAGTTCTCAGTTGAGAGAGTAGGAAAAGATGTAAGCCAAAAGAGGTTTGAAGAGGAATGACAAGGCTTTGAAGAGTCACTATGGAGAGTGAGATGGTGAGTTGATAAGGGAGATACAGTAGAGCCACCTAGTAGCACTGTGAGGGCTCAGTTGAGATTATGTAATATAAGTTTGTAGTGGACCCAGTCAGAATGTTCTGTGATTTTCTCCTTGTTCATCAGCAGTATGTGTGTAGGGGCAAAAGTAGTGAATGGAGTGATCCAGGGCTAAGGCTTAGCTAGGTGTAATCAGTGATGTGACTAGGGATTCAACAGAGGAGAACAGTGTAGAATTGAACTGGTTGACCACAGGGTCAAAATAAGGAAATGAGGAGAGAGTGGTTAGTGTAGGGGACATGACCTGGGAGAGAAGTGAGGGATTAAGGGACTGGAGGTTATGGTTTATGAATCAAGGATAGGTGTTATAAGGAAAGGGAAGTGAGAGGAAAAGGTGGAGGGCTAATAGATTGTGGCCAGATACGGAGATTTTGAAATTCTTGAATGTGGTGGTATATATGTGAGTGATGGCAAAATCAGGGGTATGACATTTTTATGTGTGAGTGATGTAGGGTGCTCATGGGAAGTGAGTAGGTTGAGGGACTAGGTGGTTGAGATGTTTGGGGGAGAGTCAATATGTAGATTAAAGTTCCCTAATATAAGGGCAGGAGAGAAAACTTGTGTTCTAGTTCCTAAACTCACTGAAGAAGGAAAGTGAGTGACCAGGGGTCTGTAGACAATAGGTACTAGGATTTTGATTGGGTGGTAGATATGAACAGCATGAACCTCAAAGCCAGAGATTTTATTGGGTGATGGAGGAAGAGGGGGAACCTGGAAGTGACAATTCGGAGTAAGCCATATTCTTACTTGCCCGCCTCAACTAGTGAACTGATGAGAATGAATGAAGTTGCTACCAGTACTGCAAAGGGTGGCCAAGAAGGTTATGTCATCATGGAGCATTCAGCTTTCAGTAAGAGCCAATAGATGAAAGGAGTGAGACAGGAACAGATTTAAGATAAAGAGAAGTTGCCTATGGAATAGGCATTCCAGGGGGCACAGAGGAAGGACTGGGTGATGTTTGGTTGAAAGATATTTATAAATAACTCCTTTGTCTGTTGGTTCAATCTGACCTCTGAATTCAATCTAAAAGTCTTCAGTCTCTATCCTTTCTTGTCATATATTGAGAATATTATACTTATGAAGTACAAATGGCATGTTGACCATCGGAGAAAAATTCCATTAGGTAGAGATTATTAAAGATATAGATCTAGCAGAGACCTTAGAGGCCATTGAGTTTGATTCCAACATTTTCCATATGAGGATCCTGAAGCAGTGAGAAGTTAAGTGATTTGCCTAGGGTCCCACAGCTAGTAAGTGACTGAGGAAGGATTTTAACTCAATTTTTTCTGTCTCCACATCCAGTATTCTATCCACTGTTCTATTGAGCTGATTCTAAGATGTTTAAAATGTTTTGTTTTTGTTTTTCCCTGTGGAGGCTAGGCAGAACCACAGGTGGCTTAAAGTGTATCCCTTTAAGATGTCTCATTTTACATTTAATTGTTCCTTACATATGTGTTAGTGTTATGTTTTAAATGTAAAACATTCCATAGGACATCACCATAGTATTTTCACTCTACTCAAGTTTATATTAGTATTTGCATAAATGAATAAACCATGAGTATGGAATTGAGTCAAAGGTTTTGTGATAATCAATAAAAGCAGTGTAAAAGATATGGCTCTTTCAGGCAACTTGTTCAATAGTTTCTGAATAAGTTGCACTATGCACCCCTGGAGGTAGCACTATGTAAATAGAGAGCTAGCCTGGAACCATAGAGACCTGAGTGCCAGTTCCCACATGAAATCCATTGACTCTGGCACCCTGGGCAAGTCACTTAGTGTCTCACTGCTCTAGAGACTTCTCTCTCTGTAAGACCCTAAATTGCAGACAAGATAGTAAAGGCTTTCTCATTTTTGGATTGCCTTAGATCTAGTTACTCAGATTTTTACCCTTGGTTTCATCTTGAACTCCCCATGCTCACTCACCTCCTATATACAACAAGATCCCAAGTCTTGTTGATTTTATTTCAGCAGCATCTCTTATGTATGTCTCCTATTGACCCTGCCACCATCCTAGGTCAGACCCTCAGCACCTCTTATCCAGGCTTTTGGCCAGACTTTCTCATTGATCTTCTATGCCTCAAGTCTGCCCACTACAGTCTGTCTTCTTCATAATCACCAAAATGATTTTCACAAAGCACATGGTCACCCTCATGATCATTAAATTCTATTTATTCCCTTTTAATAGCTAGCACCTCTTGGACCGTATATGAACTCCTGTGTTTGGCATTTAGGGCCCCTCCTATCTTTCTGAGCCTCCCTCCCAGCTAGTACCTTCTGTCTGAGATTATTTATGTGTTACCCTGCCTATATCTCATGTGTGCATAGATTTTTGCATTCTGTCTCCCTCACTAGGATGTCAGCTCCTTGAAGTCAGGGCCTTTCTTTGTATCCTAGACTTACCCTGCTCATATATGTGATTCATGGGAAGTAATCTCAGAAAGAAGGCACTACTGTATGTTTGGGGGTGGTCTGGGGGTTGGAAAAGTAGGAAGGGACCAGGTTGTGAAAAGCCCTAAATGGCAAACAAAGGAGTTTATGTAGGATTATGCTTCCCATAGTGCCTGGTATATAGTAAGTACTTAATTAATACCTATTGATTTGTATGTTTTTATCTTTATGCATGTTGTTTCCACCTAGCAGAATGTTGCTATTCTCATTTTTGCCTTTGTGTACAAAGAACAGTGTCTAGAACAATGCTTGGAACACAGATTTTTAGTAACTACTTGTTAAATTCAATTGAAATTCCTGCAGGCTTATATCAAAAAAACAGATGCAGAAGATATTTCTTTCTAGAAAACTACATTTAGACACCATGCCAATAAGTTGTAGTCATCATAACGCAAGGTGAAATCATAATTGTTTAAAACCAGAACACAATACAGAATTCTGTCCATCTGATTACCTGAATCCTGGAAAAGTTGTTATCCTGCTGCTCTTTGCTTGGTGAACCGACTGATGCATGATTGATCTACCAAAACAACAGGGCTTTGAAAAGGTTTGATTAAACTAATCTGAAAGCTCTCTGGCTCCATCCCATCATGGGCCCCGATTGGTGCCATTAGGGTAAATTACAAGGGGCACTGCAGAGCTGAGCTAAATAAACTCTGCCTTTGCTGACCCCGTGATTGTCTTATTAAATAATTTCTTTGCCACTTAAGTGTAGACGTAGAGCACTCCATTCCTGAAAGCCTTCTGATTAACTACAGCCTTGGACTCCAGTTGATTTTATAAACTTTGGAGGAAGCCCTAGAGGGCAAAGCTTCCTGTTGTCAGTTCTGCCTGTTGCTATAGATACTGAACTTCACCATCGGTAATTAGAGCATGCCCCTGCCCCAGAACTGGTCAAACAGTGCAGAGAACCCTGCAAATGGCCTTCAAAGCCTCCGAGCTCACATGAATAGGCCTGGTCATTAACCATGAAGTTTGTTTTCTTCGTTGAATTTTTTAAGTCGCCCACTTTGAGGGTGGAGATGGGGAGGGGACCACGGCGAAATAGAAATAATTATTATGCCTTTTCAGGAAGAGCTGCTTTTTTTTGGTACTAAGTTATGTTAATGATGAGAAAGATGGTGACTGTCTCTCACATGAAAACACAAAGGCCATTTTGTCTAGTTCATTCAATGTCATGTAGGAAGTTAATTCATACACAGATTTAAGCGCCATGTGTGTTATTTCCAAAGTTGTGATTTTTTTTAATCCCTTTATACTTCAGCCAGTTATTCATTCTATTATTAATAAAGTCAAGAGAGGCAGTTGGCTGCTTGAGAGACATGGTTGTATTGTTTGGACAAAAACATATATAAAACACAAGTTTTTTTTATGCCATGCTGAATCACTTTGGGCAAAAGAATACAACTGAAGTAACACGTAGAGAACATGCATCCCTGAAGGCTTTGCGGAAGTATTCACCAATAATGTCACATTTATGCAGGGTAGGTAGCATGAATTTCTCACCCCTATTTTACAGATCACAAAACAGCCTCAGAGAAGCAAGGTGACTTGCTAGGTCATTGACATATGGTCCCTACTCAGCTAATAAGTGGCACAGCAATATCGTGCCCAGATTTTCTGATTCTAGACGGAGTGTACGTCATGTTCCAATGCATTTCTAACAACTCTTTTATTTCCCCCAGAAATGAGGGAATATGTTTTTCTCTTCCCTCTCAGAAGAAGCAGAGCCCCAGCTAGCTAACACAAGTAGGGCTTGGCCTCAGGTCATTGACATATGAAGTAACAGGGTGCTTCTACCTAGTCCTCATCACCATGTCTACACCTCGCTTTATAGTCCTCCTCTAGTGACATGACACGGCCATCCCTAAGCTGCCATGCCCAAGATTCTATCTTCATGATTTCCTTCTCCCAGAACTTTCCCTCTGTTCCATCTCCTAAGAGCCAGACCCTCTGATGGACAAGCTTTTCCTTTTCTTGATGTGATCGCACCTGTAGCTGGACTGTCATCTATGCAACCTCCCCCTCCTTTGTTATACTGTCCTCTGCAAATCACTACTACCACTACCACCACCACCCCTGCAAAAAACAAATGGACAGACATACATTTCCCCCAGATAATAGGATTTCTGGTTATGACTTTGAAAGGGAGATTTCTAAATGGAGTAGCCAAGATCACCTAGTTTGAGATATGATTCAGACTTGTAACTCTCACTTCTTTACCCTGCCCAATAGGTCCTACCTATTTCTCCCTTTAAAATGAATTTCAGAATTCACAGTGATCAAACTTTATTTTAACATCGCTAATGAAATTCTTTACAGATATAAGAAGGATCATCAGTGGCAAGCAAGGCCAAAACCTACTGGTATTTAAGAAAGATTGTTGATTATATTTTTGATTAGTCTCAAATTTCTTTGATTTCCTTATTGGTTTAAAACAAATCTGTGGGTTATATGCAAAGTTTTATTTGCATTACAATAGATGGGGGGATTGTTCTGGGCATTAGTTAAAACCTGATGACTTCAGCAAACCTTTAAAGTCCATGAATGTTCTTTACCATATAATAGTGGCAGCTGGAGAACCACTGCATTTTTGATGACATCTTCTGCATTCATACACACTACAGCACTTATAACATAAGATTTTTTACATTATTGTTCCATCCTAGCTGCCTCAGAATCTGTCTAACATGTTCTCACTATGTAGCGAAAATGTCAAGGGATTCTCTCTGAAGGGAAGGAGATATAGCAAACCTACAGCAAACTGCCCTGATCACAAAGGCTGATCCTGCTGAGTATAGCAGGCACTTTTCAACAGAGAAGAGGAAAGGGTGGAGAAAAAATGAAGGCAAAATAAGGTTCTAGGGGATTGTTCTTATGTGGCCCTCATTCAACCACTTACCCGCAGTGACTACGGACACCGACACAACAAATCAATTGATTCAATGAAGACAGCATGAAAGTCCAATACCTCAACTATCCACCATCTTTACCTAGTTCCATACTTTCTCACTTCTAGGCCTTTGTCTAGAATGTCCTAACCCTTGCTCCACCTCTGCCTTTTGAAATCCTATGCAATACAAGTCCTCTCTGTGAATCACTTATTCCCTTGTCCTTTTTCTGCCAGAAATGATGTTTTCTTATTTGAACCTTAAATAACCTTTTGTTGGCATTTCTTTTATGTCCTTATGAAGTTCTGCTTTCAGTCCTAGGGGTTTTTTTTTTGTTTGTTTAATTTTTATTTTTTTGGTGAAACTTGTATCCTACAGCTAAACTAGTTTCTTGAGCATAGGGACCATGTCAAGGGCTTTATAAAGCTTGTGGAGATGTGTTTATGTTGATATGTATCTGAAACCAGGCTCACCAACATTCTTTCTCCTGTTCTTCCTCTTATTTGTTGATTGGGGTCTTAGACTGGAAACTGTGTTTGGAGCATGGGTAGGTCTCAGTTTTGGATCAGCAATGGTGGCTATGATCCAAAACAGCTGATGTTGTTGTTTAGTCATTTCAGTTGTGTCTGATTCTTCGTGACTCCCTTTGGAGAGATACTTGGCAGAGATACTAGAGTGGTTTGCCATCTCCTTCTCTAGCTCATTTTACAGAGGAGTAAACTGAGGCAAGTAAGGTTAAATGACTAGCTCAGGGGACAGACAGCTAGTGAGTATCTGAGGCCTGATTTGAACTCAGGTCTTCCTGACTCCAGGCCCAGTACTCTATCTACTATGCTACCTAGGTGTCTCCCAGCACAGTTGATGACCACCAAATTATTTGTATTTGACCTGGGTAAGTGTTATTCTCATGTCAAATGCTCATAAATTTACCTTTTAAATGCATCTCACAGCCTGTCCTATTCCACATAAAGCATCAGTGATGACAATAATGTACAGCAATGTACTTTTTTGTGTTTTCATGGTTACCTTGGATTTCCAATGATTTTTGACATGAACTCATGTCACCACTGCTTTATGTAATAAAAGGGACAGCTCCCATTTCAATAGTATTTTATGGTCTTGAAACTATAAACCATCTAGTGAAGTAAACAGTACAAGTATCATTTTTTAATCATATCCCTTTTTTTCCAAAGGGGGAAACTAAGTCTCAGAGGAGAGAAGTGACTTACCTACTATCATCAATCTATTAAGTGACAACTAGAATTTGAACCCCAGGGTTCCTTGACTTTAAGATAGATATTTCTCCCATTATATTACACCAACCTAACATGTAAATATTTTAGATCGCAGAATTCATCAATGAGATCCATCATTCATTCATTCATTCATTTATTTCCTAATGATTCTTTCAACTTGGATTGTGCATAGGGCACTGGAATGTCTTGAGGGCTACATTATCTCTTCAGTTTGGTAAAAGGAAAGAAAGATCTGGAGTCAGTGAACTTGAGTCAAACCTCAGCTGTGATCTACTATTTATGAGACCTTGGACATATCACTTCCTTCTCTGGACCTCAGTTCATTATTTGTGAAAAACATGGACTTGGAGATGATCTTTAGCCATTTCCAAATAAGCTTGGCTCCTGTGATTTTGTGGTTGTAAGGAGGGGAATTCTGTCTTACCACAAAGTACTCCAAGTTGCCTCAGTCAGGAATAGAAGACTGGGCTGGATTGACTATGGGTCTGACTCAGGCTGTAAGCCATTCAGTGCCTGAGTATATTCTATGACAAGAAAAATGGAAGGGAAGAAAGACAGGCAGAAAGCTTGCCAAAAAATAGGGAGAAGCCAACCTAGAATCAGAAACATGCCACAGACAGTCCACTGAGTCTGCGTTCTTCCTGTGGAAAATCCAGAGTTGACTTACATTATCGATGCTGGCTGTTTGCTTCTCATGCTGCTCAGCAACATTAAAACCAGCCGTGGAGACTTACAGCCATTTTGTGTTTCTTGCCTGAGCTGTTTTTCCTGGATTTCCCTTTTATCTATCTGGCTCTTCTTTCAGTATCTTTTTCTGGCAATTCACCTCTTGCTCTGCTTTTGGTCACTATATGTGCAGCATTCTTGGCTGTCTTATATGGATGTGTGATTCAGCATGTTCATACTGTATGTAGGACATTGGACTTTCTAGTGCTTTTTCCTTTAAGAACTCATCACCTGCCCATGTATCTTTGCTTATAGTGCCACAAGCATTGGGATTTGATTATCTCTCCATCCAAACCAGACCAGAATGATGTAGTCCTGTGCCACCTTCAGGTCACATCTCAAGCACTGTTTAGTTCTGGGTGCCACATTTTGGGAAGAACAGAGACTGGCTAAAGAGTATCCAAAGGAAGATGATTATGGTAGAGAGGCCATATGAGAATCAGTTGAAGGAAAACAGGATTATAGAAGACTGTTGTTGTTATATAGTCATTTCAGTTGTGTCTGACTCTTCATGACCCCATTTGAGATTTTCTTGACAAAGATACTTTGGTCATTTGCCATTTCTTTCTGTAGCTTATTTTACAGATGAGGAAACTAAGGCAAACAGGGTTAAGTGACTTGCCCAGGTACACAAAGCTAGTAAGCATCTGAGGCCAGATTTGAACTCATGAAGATGAGCCTTCCAAGCCCCGTGATCTATCTACTATGCTATCTAGCTACTCCCAATAGAAGGCCAAGTTATCTATAAGCATTTCTGCAGCTTTAATAGAGGACTAGAATTATTTTGCTTTGTCACAGAGAGTAGATAAAGGAGTTGATTGAAGTTACAGGGAGTTAGATTTTGACTCTGTACAAGGAACAACTTTCCAACAATACAAACTTTGCAGAAATGGAAGGACCACACTTGAGGACCTAGAGGGCCACATGTGGCCTCAAGCCTAAAGATCTCCCACCTTAAGTGTCCTTCTGATTCTTCCATATGATGTGCATTTTTCTGCCTAGACTCAGATAAGATAGTATGGCTTTGAACATTCATTACCTGAATGAAAATAAGGCATGATCTAAAAAGTATATACACACATATACATCATATACTTGTATATTTATATATGTATATATAAATATATCACTATATTAATTTTTGATTAATTGGGAATAATTTTGAAGGAGAAAAAGCATGCTTCTGGATGATAGGCATCCAGTTTGAGATAGAGGCTTGCCATCTTTGGTTGTTTGTTTTATAACGTTAACTACGTGACAAAGTGTGAGACTTAGGATGAAAGTGCTCAGGCAACAGCCTTGAACTCTCTGCACAACCATGTCATTGTTTCTGTTCTCAAAGGGAGACCCAAGGTTTCACAAAGCGGTCAGGGTGACACCTCTGGTCTGACTGTTTGAATGTTGTTTTGCATCTGACTGTAAACAGCGTTTGTTGGCTCGCTGACTTGACAAAGAAATTGTCTCTTGGTTCTTATGGAGGAGTTGTAAGTTGGGATCTTGGTCAAAATATTCTTGACTCATGCAGATAATAAAATGTTGTATAGCATATCACATCAGTGCCTGTTCTTCTAACATTTAACCTTCAAAAGTATCAAAAAAATCCTAACTGAGGAAGCTAGGAAAATAATAGATTTTCTAGCTTCCAGAGAGTCCAGCATCTAAATCTTGGGTTTTGATTAATGGAGAGTGTATGTGTTCTAGTAGACCCATCTTTGGTGAGCAAAATGGCTAATACACATGTGTAAATACTTTTGGATACCAAGATTAAACACTCATACAACAAACACCATATAGTGTAGTCTTAACATTTTAAAAATCAGTGAGAAAACTATTTTATTTGCCTACATGGCTTTGTCAAAAAACTGTAAATTAAATATATGGTATTTTTTTTATTTGATAGGTGGCACAGTAGGTGGCACAGTAGATTGAGGGCCAGGCCTGGAGTCAGGAAGACCTGAGTTCAAATCTAACCTCAGACACTTACTAGCTGTATGACCCTGGGCAAGTAACTTAACTTCTGTTTGCCTCAGTTTCTTCATGTGTAAAATGAACTAGAGAAGGAAATGACAAACCACTGCAGTATCTCTGCCAAGAAAACCCTAAATGGGGTCATGACGAATCAGATACACCTGGAAATGAAGAACAACTATAATATTTTTGATTGGCCTGGAAACCAACAGCAGCTCAAGTTTTGAAGGTTCTTGGTCTGTCAAAATTCAGACTCCAAGATATTGAAGACAGAGTGGTACTGTAGTAGAAAGGACTAGGTTTTGGTGTCAAAGGGCCAGGTTTGAATCATAGTTTAGCCACTTATTACTTGGGCAACCTTGACCTCTCTGAGCCTTAGTTTCCACATCTGTAAAATGAGGGGTTGGACCATTTGGCCTCAGAGGGTCCTTCTGGTCCTAGAGCTATAATGTCCTACTTTCACAAGTTTCAGCTAGCTTGATTCCCATTCTGACCAGGCCACCTTTTTCCTTGGTCCCAGGTGGCTTTGTTTCAATTCAGACTTCTGTATCTGGCTCCTATAGTTGTCTGCCTCCTCAGATCCAAATGCCTTTGTTCTTCCTGGTCTTAGCTATACTCTAGTGGGCTCTCACTTTAGGCCCACCCTAAAAATGAAAACATGACTGAAGTTAATTCCTCTTTAATTGAACTAACCAATTAAATTAATTCCTCTTAGGTTTCTCCTAGGCATCTGTGAGTGGCTTAACTTAGAAGTCAGGAATACCTGAGTTCCAATCCTGACTTAAATATTCCCAAGTTATATGATGCTGAACCAGTCACAGAACCTTTTTAGTCTCAGTTTCCCTTGATTTGTAAGATGGGGATAATAATAGTACCTACCTAACAGGGTTGTTAGGAGAATCTAGGTGGTGCACTGGGACTGGAGTAAGGAAGTCTTGATTTTAGATCTGCCCTCAGACACTTACCAGCTGTGTGACCCTGAGCAAGTCACTTAATCCCTATTTGCCTCAGTTTCTTCATCTGTAAAATGGGAGTACCTACTTTCCAGGGGTGTTGTAAGGATCAAATGAGCTAGTAATTGTAAAGTGCTTAGCACAGTGCCTGGTATCTTTATTATTAATTACTTATTAATTAAGAGACTACATAGAGTGCTTTGCAAGCCTTAAAATCCTAGATTAATTGGTAACTATTATGATGACCATTGCTATGAATACTTACTCATTGAGGCCCCTGCTCATTTGAGCCTGAATGCTCTCTGCAGTTTCTCCTGCAGTTATAGGTAAGTTAATTCTGAATATACTCGGATTTTTTAGATCATCTAACATCCTCAGTTTCCAAATGGGAAACTGAGGCCCAGAGCACTTAAGTGATGTCACCCAGTATCCTACAACTTGAAAGTTATAGTGGCTGGATTTGACTCCAGGTCCATTAGTTCCAAATCCTGACTTTCTTCCCTTGCTCCACACCTGATGAGCCCAGGGAGGTTTCAGGGCCATTTTTTTTGAAATGCAGCTATTATTTGTGTTCATATTTTTTTTCTGTTCCACATTGCAAGCTGTGTATAGGCCATGCCTTTTTCTTCTTTGAGTCCACACAGCTGAGTTTAGGCCATTGAACACAGTCAGTGTTTGAGATGTTTGGCGAATTGATGAGTGAATGCTGAAAGCTCATGTAGCAGTGACTTCTGAACACTTTCAGAGCAACATGGGAACAAAGATAAATGGCTACTCGGTAACACAATCTAATGTAGCATTTAGAGTTCATCTCTCCCAGCCCGATTTTTAATCCCTATAATTTGGATCCAGAATCTTTATCTAGAGGTGCTGGCACCGAGTCCATATGCTGTCTGACAGTTCCTAAGGATTTCCATGTTCTCTACCCCACGATGAGCTGCTGCTGTTGTGTTTGGCAAAAGGGAACTCTTTCGCCCTTGAAACGACAAAATGGGCTCCGTGCCAGCAAAGTGGAGATAGACATTCTTGGCCATAAATGAAACTGCTGACAAATGTAGGATGTCATAAAAGGGAATTTACATAATCTTCTGCTGGATGAGGTTATAGCGCAAACAGAGCACACAGAAGAGGCAGATAGATCTTCTGATGGGATTTCACTTTGGAAAAACCAACCTTATGCCTAGAGTCATTGGCCTTGACTCAATACCCTCCATGCCCTCCCTGATAGCAGGTGGCGGTACCTCTGTAGTTAATAATGAAGAAAATGAAGTGAGGCAAAATTACAGTTGGTTTGAGGCCATATGGCAGAATTCTCCAGAAAGAATCCTGGGTCTGGAATCAGATACCCTTGGTTCAAATCACTAATCCACCACTTACTCGTGGTATGATCTTTAGCAAATTACTTGACTTCATCCTAGCCTTCATTTATTCATCTATAAAATAGAGATAATAATTCTTGTATTTTTGACATCACTGGGTGGTTTGGGGGAGAGTGCTTTGTAAGTTGTGAACTATATAAATATAGGTTATGATTTAAACTGTAATGAAAATAACACATTATATTTTATACATGTATGATTATGATAGCAATTTTATCATTATTATTATTCTCCAACTTCTAGTTTGTGGGAGGGAAATTCCAAATGTATTAGATATCAAATAAAAATGACAAGCATTTATGACGTGTTTACCATGTGCCAGGCACTGTGCCCTCTGGATAACAAAGAAAGACAAAAGACACTCCCTGCTCCCAAGAAGCTGACGGTTTAACAAAGGAGACAACATTTAAACAATTTTGTATAAATAAGATCTAAATCAGATCTCAGAGGGAAGGCAAGACTGTGAAAGGCTTCTTACAGAAGGTAGGGCACGAGCAGAGTTCTGCAGGTATCCAGGAAGCTACTATTCCTCATGTACAGCCCTCCATCTTCCATCCCAGTCTCTCTTTGTTTGCTTTTCCTCATGCCAACAATTCACTCCCTTTTTGCCTCTGGCTTTTAGAATCCCAGCGTCCCTCATGGCTCAGCTCAAGTGGAATCTTCTCAATGAAGTTTTAGTCAAGTGGCTCCTGTCTCCTTCCCCTTCATATTGTCCATATATCTATATCAGTACACACTGATTCCTCTTGCTCAATTATAAGCAACACGAGGGCAGAGCCTGTTGAAATTCTGTCCTTGTATCCCCAGTATCCAACACAGAGTCTGGCATATGGTAAACCCCTAAATAAATGCTTATTGATTGATTCATTAATTGATTGAATAAAGAGAAGGCTTTAGCTCTTTCGTTGGCTCTGTGTTAGGCAAAATTGTTACCTTGTAAATGAGGCAAAGAATAAGGAACAGGTTTATTTATTTATTTTTATGTTCAGCCAAGGCTGAGATTACAGAGCCCAGCATCAAAAGCAAGAAAAGCATGTAAATGTTAAGTGCATTGTGCCAATAAAATGAGTTCTATCAAATACCTTTATTTAACTTATGAAATCTTAAGGCATGCCGCTAAATGATGTGCTATAGAAAGGCATCATAGTGCACAGAATGGAACAGAAGCAGCCCCTGGAAAGCCATAAATCAATCCTTGAGTGATAGTGTATTAAACAATAACCTTGTCATATTTAATGTCGCCCAGGAAGGATCTACTGGGGCATTGTTCCTTCCATAATATCCGTGTGGGTGAATTGATGGAGGAAAACCTCACAGCACTGGAGAAATCAAGCTACAAAACCTTGGGATTTTTTTCCCCTTACTTTTCCACAAAGCTATGTTCTAATACTCAGAGAAAAGTCATACTTCAAATCTTTGTTTCCTCTAATGTGTTTTTCTTCACAAATTTAAATTCCAGGTAATAGCTGCCACAATTTTGATCATTTAGAAATGAGACAGGGTTTTCTTTAAAAGAGTTAATTCACTGGACTAATTAGAGTTTCCCTCCATCTTTCTAGCAAACTCATTTGTTCTTTCTCTTAAATTTCTCTGTCTCTGATTAAAAAAAATCTTTGGTATTCACTTAGAACTTTGCTAAGTTAAGGCTTTATATTGTCTTTAAAAAACTACTCTGAAACAAAACTGAAAAGAGACTCTGATAAATCAGCTTTTTGGAGAGTTAAGCAAATTCAAGCATCTTTAATCCTAAATTCCCTTTTGAATGTGCTTGTTGTACTTAATGTCAATCTCTTTCCAAAAGAGAGTGTCCCAATTATTTAGATGGCCAAAAGAAACAGCTTCAGCGCTTTATCACATAAATACACTGAAAGCCCTGATTTAAAACAGATGAAGAGAGAGAACAGAACGAGTGCTTGGGCTCCTTGGTGTATCCAAGTTCAGGCCTATTGACGTGGCTGGCGTCTGTTCTATACCTTTAGTCCCTCAGCCCTGAGGAGTTCTTTGAAAACTATAAGCAGACACACAGCCTTGGAAACATCCCTTTTCCTGTGACTGCCCTGGCTTCAAACCAGGCCTTCTACAACTAAGCTGCCCCCTGGTCAGTGTCCTCTCTGGAGGACTTATCCCCAGTTCCTTTGCCCTCCATATAACCCAGTTTAATTGAACTTTGGGAGAACTGGGGGATGCAGAGGGAAGGGAAGAAGTTTATTTCTAACAACTTTATGTAATTAAGTGAGTGAAATCATACATTTTATTGATCTAATAAAAGGCAAGTCATGGTTTGGGCGTCCTTCATCCTTTGACCTCACCCTTTATAGTTTTTAGATTAGAGTCGCTCGATGTTGGTGATCTGGAAAACAGATTAACAACAGGCTGTCCTTCCCAAGTTTAAAATTTTCTTTCCACCTTAAAAGCAAATGGAATCTGGAAGGATCAGCTTCATGAACACGCAGAGGCAGGGTAGTGGAGAGGAGAGAGCTCTGTAAAATGAGTAGATTCTGGACTAGTTGGCTCCTGAGGTCTTTTAGGGTGTGAAATCCCATAAAAATACCATGGTTATACATGACAGTCAATACTGAATAGTGACACCAACCCAAAAGGTGTGATTGCTAATGAAACTTCAGGAGGAAGAAATGCTGGTAGTATCTATGAGCTGTTTCTTATTTTTAGTCCATTTATGATTTCCGTGCCTAAATGACTTCCTTTTTATAGAACACAAGGTACAGACTTTGTGTGGATGGAGTTTAAAAGCAGCTAGGTGGCCCCTCAAATAGAATGCCAGACCTAGAGGGAGGAAGACCTGAGTTCAAGTCCATCTTCAGACACTTACTAGTAGTATGACCCTAAGCAAGTCACTTAAAAAATAAAACAAAAAAGACCCTTTCATTTGCCTCAGTTTCCTCATCTGTAAAATGGAATAATAATAGCATCTACTGCACAGGATTATTATGGTTATCAAAGGAGATAATAATTATAAAGTGCTTAGCACAGTGATTGGCACATAGTAAATGCTGTACGAATATTAGTCGTTATAATATCCTTATTATTATTATTACACAGACTTATGGGGGGGGGGGAACATAGATGCTTTTCTTCCTCCACTGCTGAGAAATCTCAGGAGAGCACGGCAAAGCTGCAAGCGTCCTCCAACACCAACATGTCCCTGACCAGGACTCTTCTCAGCAACATACCTTGACCAATGGTCCTCCTACCTCAGCTTAAAGACCTCAAAGGAGGGAGAAACCCACCACTTCCTGAAGACTCCTGCTTTTGGATAGCTTGTAGCGTCAGGAAGCTTGTCCTTACATTGGACCTAAATCTGCCCCTTTGAAACTTCTGCACATTGTGTCGTCCTTGTGACGGCCTTTTGGCTCTCATTCCCACGGAGATTCTTAGATTCTGTGAAATGCTTTCTGGTATTCTGTCAGTTCACAAAATGTTCCTGAGTGGACACATTGTCTAGCCAAGCGTGTAGAATCTGAGAGAAGCATGATAAATAATACTGCTATTCTGGCTTGTCATAGAGCCATCCATAGAATGCTGGACCCTTCTGAAAGGGACATCTAGTCTAGCCTTCTTAGTTCATGGCTGAGGAAACTGAGGCTCAGAAGAGAATGCTCATACAACTCATTAGTGAAACTAGAACTAGAACGCAGGTTTCCTAACCCTGACTCCAGTACTGTACCACCCCAACAAAGTACTACTTCTTTTATAAAAAAAAAAAAAAAAAGATAAAATCAAAAACTGCTAAGTGGGCTCATCACTCCCTTGGCACAGAGAAGGAGACAGGCTGAGAAGGGTCAAGATGTGGACATTAGTTTTCAGTGCATCTGAGGGCCCTGTCTTTGGCCTTTATTCCTCATTCACTCTTTCTAAAGTTTATCTGAAACTCTGACTTGAGGACCCAAGGCATACTGGTCCCCTGAATCTTGGGGTTCCTTGGATTGGCGACATGTAGCCCTGAAATCAGATTACCTGTCCCCCTTTCTCTGGCACTACCACACTCTCTGGGTACTCTGGTCTTCTCTCCTTTAGTTCCCTACCCTGCTTCTAGACTACAAGAGTACATATCCTAGGGTTTGTTTACAAAGGGAAAGAGAATATACAAATTCAAAAATAATACACAAGGGGAGAATAATGAGAAGAGTTTATAAAAGGAATGTACTTGGTTCCAGACTGAGTGGCACCTAAGCTTTCTAATCTAATCTCTTAACTAAACTCCCCAAACCTAGTCTGCCTTAAGCTCCTACTCTTGACCAGGAGCCCCAGGCCTTAACTATTGCTTTATTAGAAGTCCTAGACTAGAAGGGCATCCTCCCTCTCAGATGGGTGTGTTGTCATTCCCTATCAGGTTTCTTGGACACACCTTTGGTCTTGGGTTTTTCACTTTGCTTGATCAGAAGTTGCCTGATTGCATGGAAAGGAGAGGAGGGTTAGGGTATGCCACACTTAGATCATAAGCCTAGATAATCAATTAACTGCCTTATTCTCTCTCTGCCTCAAATAGGGTAAGTGATAGAAACAGCTACCACACAAAGGTTCCTTCCTCCCCTCACACCTGCCATTTTTGCTTCAAGAAATCAAAATAATCCAGCGTTCTACATGAGTCACCCCTAAAGTTGATATAATATTTCCCTATGGAACCAAATTTTAGGGATAACATTTTTGGCAATGGGGAGGAGGGTCCAACAAAACATATCAGAATTGTAGGAAGGTACAAAACTAGGAAGATTTTTGAGGCAGTTTCCTTGGAAGCAATGTAGTAGTAAGATACCTGGATTAGGAATCAGAAAGACAGGGGTCAAATTCTATTTCTGCTGTCTCCTACCTATGTGACCTTGGGCAAGTCATGTTTCTATCCTGTTCTCAGTTTTCTCATCTGTAAAATTAAGGGCTTGAACTTGATAAGCCCTGCATTCCTTTCCAGCTCTAAGTCCCATGAACTTGATTTGCCCTCATTTCTCCACATCAACCCATATTAGTGGAAACTTTTTAAAGTAACAGGCATTTCTAGTTCAATTCAGCACGTTTATTAAGCATGTCCCATGTGCCAAGGCATCTGTACAAGACCTCATGCTAGGCAATGGGAATACAAAGATGAAAAAAAACGACTACTGCCCTCAAAGAGCTTATATTTTATGAGGAAATACAGTACATAACTAAATGCAAGATAATTAGATTAGAAAGAGAGCACTGACCAACCCAGGGAATCAGGAAATGGCAAACCACTCCAGTATCTTTGCCAAGAAAACCCAAACTGGGGTCATGAAGAATTACACAAGACGGAAAGGACTGAACAGAAGGAGAAATTGCATCTTAAATTCAGGCTAAAACTATAGAAGTAGGGTTAAAAGTCACTAGAATGTCATAATGGCATTATTTTAAAGTTATTTTATTTTACTTTATTGAGTTCTAGAATACTAATCATGAAGATCAAATGTGATAACATTTGTAAAAAAAAATAAAGAGAGAGAGAGAGAGAGAGAGAGAGAGAGAGAGAAATTGACACACAGTAGATCCCTGGTACATAGTAGGTGCTAACTATATGTTCGTTCTTCCCACCCCCTTATTGAAGAAATATTAGAAAATTACTGGAAATAACAGGTATGTGTTGGACAAGATAGCCTCTAAGATACCTTCTCTCTCTGAGTGTTTCTCATTCTATGAATTTTAGAGATCATCCAGTCTTTATATTAAAAATGAAAACACTGAAGTCCATCAAGGTTAATTTGTCTCAACAAAGTACAGCTTGTAAGGGGCAGAGCCAAGTCTAGAACCCAAGGCCCCTGAGTCTTGAGTCCTCTGCCTTTTTTAATAACAGCAAGTTGCGCTGGAGACTTTTGCTGCTCTTTTAACAAAACCTGAAGGTTCCTTCTCAGGATTCAGCTGATGCTAGAACTCTTAAGAAAAAAGTCAAATCAGATGTCTGTGTTCTAACAACATTGCTTGGGTTGGAGAAAACATTCAGCTGAGACCCATACTACACCTGGACAAATATGTTTGTTTTATTCCAAACTTTGCCTCCTTCTCAGGGCCAAATAGCTCAGGGACTGTATTGTTTACTGGCAGGGGATCTGTAGAGGTTACCTAGACAGATGGGTACAGCTCAGACATGTTTTTCTGCTTTGATGCCTTATATTTATATTCATTCTCTAGGCATAGCTTAGGAAAGTGAGGGCAGGTCACAGACTGCGCCTTTCTCATCACCAGAGGGAAGAAGAATGTGAAACTGTTACTTCCCACAGGAATTTCAGTCCTTCCTATGCTCCCCCCTCCCTTTCCCTGAGAATTCATTCCATGTTCCTTCTTTGCCCAATAATGTAATTACTCACCTTCCAAGATGTTTTCCTTCAGGCACAGACTCTGTTTAAAGAACTAAATTTTCATTGTGTTTCCCAATAACTGGCTAAAGTCATACTGTACTGCTAACAAACTGGGGAGTGTCTAAAGGAGGCAGATCAGAGTGATAACTAAAATCTGGGCCAGGCAAGGATCAGTTGAAGGGACAGAGGATGTTTTTCCTGGAAATGAGAACACAGGGAGGACAGATTCACAATCTTCAAGTATCAGAAAAGTTTTCATATGGAATGGGATGACTTGATTTACTCTCAAAACTAGGCTAGATACGATCCTGCTTCATGTCGGACATGAGCTGATACTCCTATAGTGTTGTAGACAAATCTTTTTTCTTCCTGGTTCTTATGTAGTGTCGATGTTCGTTTTTAGGAGTCACATATTAGGAAGAACCTTGATTGGCAAGTGTAATGTATATGAAGTTTGAGGGACAACATTTCTGGGTATTTAGTCATTTTATTAATTATGGCTGGGGAATAATTAATGAAATGATGGTCATTTGGCCATTTCTGTAAATCAAAGACACATCATGATGGCCTCCTGATCCTTATATACCCTTGGAAGAGTGGGTGTTCCTGACAGTATCAACTCTGATTGGTTAACAATGAGAAAAATGAATATTATAATGAGATAAAGGGGAGAGAGGTAATGTGACTTTATGTGACACATTATGTCTTATTCCCAGACTACCCCCAGCCTCAAATAAGCTAGACAAAAGATCTGCTTCCCCACCCAAACCTGGGGAGAACACAGTTGGTCTCAAGATTGAGGAAAATGTTAAATTCAATCTCATTATCAGCGTTGTCCTTCAGAGGCTGATTTGACCTAGTAAAGAAAGAGAAAATAGGAGGGGAAAAAATCTTGAATCTCTGAAATATTAACAACTGGATATATAATAATCATTTTTCTCACAAGCTAAGTCCTTTCCAGAAAGAAGATAAACAGAATAGAGGACTGAATTTCATGCCTTATGATGATCACTTGAAAAAAGTTGGAGTTGCTTAGGCTGAAGAACAGAAGCCTTTCAATGGGAGAAGGCATTTATAGCTGTCTTCAAATATTAGAATGTGGACTATGAGGTGGAAGGAGTAGATTTCCTGAATGGTAAATTTATACATGATCACTATACATAGTCCAGAAGCATGACCCTTCCCCAGTGGGTGGAAATGCAGAAATGCCTGCCTTAGTGTTCCCAGAGCTTTCTAAGTAGTCAGTAAGGTCAATCCTCAGTCATGCCATGAGTAGACCTAATCTGTCATTGGGAAATACAAACAATTGGGATAGTGAGAATCAAAAGTTGTTGTTGTTGAATTGTTCCAGTTGTGTCTGATTTTCCATGACCCCATTTGGGGTTTTCCTGGCAAAGGTACTTGAGTGGTTTGCCACTTTCTTCTCTAGCTTATTTTGCAGATGAGGGAAACTGAGGCAGACAGATTAAGTGACTATCTCATGGAGTCTGGATTTGAATTCATGAAGATGAGTCTTCCAGATTCCAAGGCCAGTGCTCTATCTGCTGCACCAGCTAGATGCCAAGAGTCAAAAGACCTGCGTTCAAATCCTGTTTCACTACTTACTCACTCTGTGACATTGGGTAAGTCCCTTCTCCTCCCTGGACCTCAGTTTCCTTATGTGTATTTGAAGACACTGAACTAACTCTGCCTGAGTGACCTCTAGGGTTATCTCTTTCTTCATGAGTTTTCACGTGTAAAATGAGAGCATTATAATTAGATGGCCTCTGAAGTTCCTTCTGGCTCAAGCATTCTGTGATCTGCGGTCCACTT
Source organism: Notamacropus eugenii (assembly GCF_028372415.1). Taxonomy (NCBI): domain Eukaryota; kingdom Metazoa; phylum Chordata; class Mammalia; order Diprotodontia; family Macropodidae; genus Notamacropus; species Notamacropus eugenii. The sequence goes on along the minus strand of NC_092872.1, from coordinate 677,161,989 downwards.
CCCCTCAGCCATTCTGTGATTTTGTGTTGTACTACCAACCCACTTGGTTCTCACTTCTGGAGAGGGGGAATAATTGAATCATCTTGAGTTTCTTTTTTGCTGTTGTCATTTAAAGTGATGGGATGCGGAATTTGGACCCTCATGCTGTGCCTACACAAATAGCTGATCTGGAAAACAAAACAAATCAAAAAGCTTGAATAAATGTTTGTTGAATTGAATTAAATTGGATTCACTCAACCAGTTATTTTTAAAACCCTGGTTGGATTCAGTGAGTCCATTACTAGCCAGCTGTTTTCAAGATAACCAGTTGAATCCAGGCATTTCCCCCCCAAACCTCTGTATATGTGCACAACCACATGAGCATATGCACGCACATGTGTGTAGACACAGGCTGTACTTTTCGAAATTATTCTGGTCTGACAGATGTATAACTCAAAGCAGAAACTGACTTTGCACATTTCCTTAAAAACTTAGAGCAAGTCGACTTGTGTTTTCTCATGTTGGTTTCTTAGGGTCAGAAACATGCGATGATATGAAAAGTAAAAGGCCATATCCTTCAAGTGAGGGAATTGCTCCCGAGGTGTGAATTAGGAGCAACATAAAAACACAGCCTGGCTTTTCAGGGGCTGCACCGGATTCTTACCATCCCACTGGCTTTATTGGATATGGTGACAGCAGCTTTAACACTGAGCTTAGCAGTAAGGGCAAAAGGTCCTTTGCACAGGGCTTTTTATCAATAATGTCACCTTGCCCACAGGCTTTAGGGCATACCAGGTAAATCTCCTCATTTCATCCAGAAACCTTCCACCAGCGGCCAGTCCTACTTGCACAGAGTGTCTGGACAAACAATGTGAAAGTTGTCAGCTAGAGAGGTTTTTCAGTTGTATATTCTTATGACAGGAGAGGCGGCATGGAGTTGGAGTTGGTGAGCTGAACTTGGAAGCCAAGAATACCTGGGTTTTCTGACACATGTGAGCCTGCACAAGTCACTTAACCTCCAAGCACTCTAGGGAACTCTCCAGGTTGCATATAACAACAACATATAGACAAAGAGTTTTAAGGTTTGTGAAGCTCTTTACGTATGTTAACTCATTTCATTGTGACAACAACAATCTTGTGTGGTAGGTAATAATATGATAATATAGTATATAGCATAGTATAATATGATATGACATATGATATAATAATATAATTAATATAATGTAATAAAATAAACAGTGCAACTAAATGGTGCAGTGGATAGAGCACCAGAGTCAGGAAGACCTGAGTTCAAATTCAGCCTCAGACACTAGCTGTCTGATTCTGGGCAGGTCACTTAACCCTGCTTGCCTCAGTTTCCCATAAAATAAGCTGGAGAGGGAAATGGCGAACCACTACAATATCTTTGCCAAGAAAACCCCAAGTAGGGTCACAAAGAATCAGACACAACTAAAATGACTGAATAGCAACACAATGTAATGTAATATAATATAATATACGTTATTATAACATCACATGTCATTATATAGAACAACAGCAAAATGCAACATAACATAATATATAATTAATATAATGTAATGTAATATAATTTAGAATGGGTTGGATTGATGGTTTTCTCATCCAAGAGTTCTCTACACTAGTGAAATCATTGGGCCAGTTCCTATAGTTATGATAGAAAGGCAGGGTTGCCTAGTGGAAGGAAACATTACTGAGCGTTGAATTCCTGTTGTCACTTAATAGCGTTTTGACCTTGGCAAATCACTTACCCTTGGCAACCAATCATCCTGTATTATGTTGTGAGAGACTCTGTGCCAGGTCCTTGGAAGAAACAATGACTGTCCTCAAGGAACTTAGATTTAAGACACTTTTGTGAGGCTATTTCTTCACATATAAAACCGGGATAATAATACTCCATTGATTACCTCACAGGGGTTGTTGTGAGGAAAGTGTTTTCTCAACCTTCAAGAGCTATCGAAAGGTCATCACAGAAATTATACTGACATTTTCACTTTCTGTGTGTTGCTTTCTTTTGACCTCACAACTACATAAGGTAGGAACTACTGGAATTTTTGCCCCCGTTTTACAGTTAAATAAACCAGAGAGGTTAAACAATTTCCTTGTGGGCAAGACAATTGCTAAGTGTCAGAGATGGAATTTGAGCCCACATTTCCCTGACTTTGAGTCCAGTATTCTAGCTAAAATGCTGTCTTTCACTAATAATAATTGTTTTAATAACAATAGTTCTTAACATTGGAAAACATGGTCATAGCTCTGGGGACAGTTCTCCTTCAAGTAGCTAGCGCCCAGTGATTCTAGCACAGCTCCCAGGTCAGGTGCCCCTATAGGATGCTCCTCCTGTCCAGTCATGCTTATTGCTGAATGACCTAGCTCCATCCTCCTCCTCTGCTTTCTATTTCCACTTTCCTCTGTATCCGGGCTCAGAATCTGGCTCCCGCTCTCCTGCTTCTATGGATTCATTTCAAACTTGGCTTCTGCTCCTTTGGCTCTGACACTTCAGCTACCCCCCAGCCCCAGCCGCTGTTTTAGCACTTGACCTACCCAGGAAGTCATTCCTTTGCCAGTGGCTACTTCCCTTTAACCCTCTCATCTCCGAGAATCTTCAGCTAATTCTCTGATACTAATCAGGATGACCTTGGTGCTCTTAGAAAAGAACTTCTAGAGATATTCCTTGATTGTCTCTCATAGATTCAAGTAATAGGACACTGGCTTCAGCTTGCGGAATGGGAAAAAGCCCTTAGACCTGTGATTCCATTGGTGTAGGGAACTCTCAGATGAAAAAGTTCCTTCCACCAGTGCCAGGCTGCAGCTTCTCTGCATCTGACAATGTGAGTGGGTTACCTTGAACGTGGAGAGGAGAGACAAGTTACATAGGGTCAGATGGCCAGTATGTATCAGAAACAGCACTTAAACCCAGGTCTTTCTGTTTCAAAGGCAGCTCTCTATCCACTATGTCATACTCCTTTTCCTGTAGAAAATAAATGGAAAATTAAATTCCAATTGACCCAGCATATTTTAGGCACCTACTATGTACAGGATGATTTACTCTGTGCAAGGAAAGAGAATAAAGCTTGTATAAAATATGACACCTGCTCTCATGAAGCTAACAATGTCCCAAGGGGTTAAGACACATTCATTATAATTCAATTCATCAACCCTTTATTCGGTGCCCAGTGCAAGGAAAGATAATAAAATGAAGTCCGTCCCCCCCCACCTTCATGGAACTTACAGCCTGATAATGGGGTAAAATACAAATTCACATAATTACAATACAAAACATTAGATGATACATGCTTAAAGGAGGTGTTATGTGAGGTATAAGGGGAAAGTCCTGAATACCAGGTTTAAAAAAAAATAGGCAAAGAGAGAAAACTCATAAAAATAGCCTGATGACTGGTGTCTCTATCACCACAGCCTGCCCTTCTTTGATCACTGGGTTCTCATTTCATCATTGAGAACAGCCTCATTGCTTTTGGAAGGATATCCCATCCTTTTTCTTAATGTAGAAAAGCAGGCCTGCTTTAGACTTATATAAAGTAAATAGGAAGGGGAAAAGACCCCAGAGGGGCAAAGAGAGAGATTTCTGGGTAAAGTTCATTTTTAGTGTAACTGAAGCATTCCACACCATGTTGAGGCGTCTGACGTAGAGATTCTCAGTTGTTTGTGAAGCGGCCAGCAGACACAACTCAACTTGCCTGTAGGTATAGACTGCCTTACCACTTTCTTTCCCGAACCCCTCCTGTTCATAGATCAACTGGAATTTGGGGAATGTGTAGGGTGATCACTTGAAGTTAAAGCAGCCTAGCTATGCTTCTTCTACCACATGCTTGATAATTGAGAAAGCCCAGAGACTGGGAGCCCCAGAGGGAGCAGAGATGCAGAGGCTTTTGACAGTCCTACGTTGAAGGTCTCTGTCCCTTCTTCAAGACCAAGGCTGGAAGACTATGGATGGCTGTCCATATAAGAGGAAGCCCAGGAAATCCACAGGATCAGTCTGTCCAGCAAAGGTTTATCCTATGAAAAGTGAGCCCAGCTTCTGAGAGGCCAGCCAAATCCAGTTCAGCCCAGCAGTCCATCCATTCATGGTGAGCATAGCCAGTTGAACAGCAGAGGGACCTGTCCATCACCACTTTTGTTGTTTTTCAGTCGTTTTTTTCATTCACATCTCACTCTTCTTGACCCCATTTGGTGTTTTCTTGGGAAAAATACTATAGTGGTTTGCCATTTTCTTCTTCAGCTCATTTCACAAGGAAATGAGGAAACTGAGACAAATAGGTTAAGTGACTTGACCAGGGTCACCAGATACCACCAGATTTGGTGATTTAAAAAATCGATGGTAAGTTTGGAAAGAACAGTTTTGGTTGAGAGATGAGACCTGAAGCAGGAAAGCATAAACCCTCGGTTTTAAGGGAAAATATTTTGTAACAACTGTTTTTTCTTATACCTCTTGAGAAAATATATCTTCTAAGAGCTGTTTGAGTCTACTACCTGATTTTTAATGGGAAACACAATGGTGGGGGTGGGGCTGTTAGCTACAGTATTACGAAGTCACTCACATGGTTACCCCTAAAATTTGAGGTAAGAATTGCCCCTCTGGAGACCGGACCTGCTGGTGTCAGTGTAATTTAGAGGACTGACCCTGGGAGAGGGAGGTGCTTCCCATGCATTACCATAGCAGCTGCACAATTACACTGAACAGCTTTCTTTGAGTAATCTGGCATCTTAATACTAGAGAATGAAATAGCTGTACCTGGATGCTATATTTAGTAGAATACCACTAAAAATCACTCTAGGCCTTTATAAACAACAACAAACCTTATAAAGCCAGCATCAGCTTAGAAAGGCAGTTTGTTGTTTGCTAAATTTAATATCCCTAATAGGAATGACAGTTTGCATTTCTATAGTATTCTATAAAACACTTTTCTCTAGTCAGCCCTGTAGTGTTAGTATTATCAAGCCCATTTTACAGTTGAGGAAATGAAGGCTCATCAAAGTTAAGTGACCAGAGTTAGGATCCTAACTCAGTTCTTCTTGAAGAACTTTACACAGCACTATGCTGCCTATGCAGTAATGGAATCCTTATCATTTAAGTAAAGATGGTTGACTTTAAAAAAAAAAAATCAGAATTGGATTTGAACACAGCTGATACACTTGAAAGGATTTGAGAGTTAAACATTTACATATTAAAATGCCCTCAGAGCTGGTCAATGCCTTGGAAAGATTCCCAACCCTTCCTATCCAGTTTTTTTTATCTTTCTCTAACTCAGAGTGACATGAATGACCTCTGCCCTTACCCTGGGGCAGCCCAGCAGAGCATTTATAACTCGTTTGTTTGCAGTTTAGCCAGTCTATTTTGAACACCTTTGGCTCAGACTTACCCTAATGGAGAAAAGGGTGTCAAAGTGCCTGCAAAAAAAAAAAAAAGTTCTCTCCCTTCTACCCCCCTTCTTTTTTCTTCCAGTAGTATTTGAATTGGAGGTCTTAATGATTTCCAGGTGTGTGTGGTGGAACGGAGCTTTGGCTGTGGGCCTGCAGATCCTGGGTTTGTGCCTTAACAAACATGGGACCAAAAAAGAAAATGGGGTGGAGGGGGGAGACCTTTGAAGTCTTAAAGATGAGATTGGTAAAAATAAACTCAACTAAGGTAGACCCTCTGACATTCCAAGAAAGGAAAAGTTTTTGCCCAAAGTCGTTTCTTGGGGCCATGTGGCTTCATGTTAATATCTTAAAGCTGGGAGATTGAAAGCTGGAGGCCCTGGATGCAGGGAAGCTTGGGAGAAGGAGGCCTGGCTACAACTAATTCCCCAAGAACACAGCACAGAACTTCAAAATGTCCCGAATTATTTTTCTTGGAGGACTTGCTTTCTAAAAGCCTAAAAGTTTGTTTTCAAGGAGTCAATTATGGTTGGTAGAGCTTTATTTTATAATAGCAGGAGGGTGTTGCTTTGACATAATTAGCCTTAATCTAGAAGCAGGAAGGACCTGACACATATTCATTTTACAGTGGAGAGGCCCATTGGTGATTCCAGCACTCTACCATGGAAGGTCTCACCAAGATCATTTGGAGGTAACTCACCCCGAGAGATGTGTAGGGGAAGCCGTCTAGATACCAAAGATAAGGAATAACTTTTTCTCTAACCTCAGGTACTTTCCTGGGATAATGAGTGATTTCACAGATGGAAAAACTGAGCCTTAAAGCAAGCTGATAGAATGACTTACCCATGGCCATATCACAAGTATATGGTGGAATGAACCCAGGTCCCCCTGATTCCAAGACTTCCAGAGCTTTTTCCACTGCATTACTGTGGAAAAAGTAATGCATTTACATGCTCATTCTCCTCCCCATCCATGCTTCTAACTCCCTTTAGTATTAATGACCTTTCTTTTCTGAAATATTACATAAGCTCCCCGGAACTGAGATATATGGTCTCTCCTCAGTATTCACACACAATTCTGCCAAATCCACCAAGTTCACAGGGCCCATTCACTCTGCCTCAGGGAGGTAATCATCATCATTCATAATAATTATTCAAAATAATCATAATAATACCTGGGATTTATACACCAACATGTCTCTAAAGAGCACAAATAAACCATTTCATGCAACAGAGGAGGGGACAGATGTGCCTTGTGTTTGCTAGCAGTGACCAAGTGAAGTTCAATTTATTGTGGCTTGTCATCCCTTGCCATGAAGAGATGATATCCCATTGGCATATGGGGAACCAGCTTATCATTGCACTTTGGGGTTACTTAAAGCTGCCAGATACATTACTAAAATAAGCTTTTTTCCTGCAATTAATCTGCTATCCAGGGCCAGATATCTTCTTTACATAGTTCAGAGGCAGACTGGGTTACAGTCTTTATGGGTGAGCATAGGGTCTCATTACCTTAACCAGTAAATCCCAGGCTACACGTTGATTCTGACGAAATCATTAGGAGAAAGTATTTTGAGAATGATAAGGAACTGTTGTGTTACTGTTGTGTTTCTTTTCATTCAAAGAAAAATCAGGCATCCCCAGTTTTGGTTTTGTTGTTTAGTCATTTCTGAGTCACATCCAACTCTTCATGACCCTGTTTGGAGTTTTCTTGGCCAACATACTAGAATGGTTTGCCATTTCCTTCTGCAACTCATTTTGCAGACAAAGAAACTGAGGCAAAAATAGTTAAGTGACTTGCCCGGAGTCACACAGCTAAGAAGTGTTTGAGGCCAGATTTGAACTCAGGAAGATGAGTTTCTTGACTCTAGGGCCCAGCACTCCATCCCCTGTGCTATCTAGCTGCCCTAGTTTTGGTTTACTAACACTAATTTTAATCAGGGTCAGGCTATACCCAGAAGAGGAAATGGTTTCTGGCCAGAGAACCTCCAGGTTATCCATGGAGAAGTGAAAATATTCAGTGGTTCTCTTTTGATTATGTATGGATGCATGGATATATGTGTATGTATAGAGACATAACTTCTCTTTATATATTTATACATACAGACAGTGTACATGGGTAAATGTTTAACAATCAGCTTGGCAGTATATGCATGACACACTTTTAAGTTTAGCCTGAATTATTAACATTTTCTTCATTATTTTCTGAAGTCTAGACAATCAATAAAATAAGAAATCAAATCTTAATTTGTAGCATTTGCTAATTTCTGAGGTGTAGATGCTCACATTGAAAATATAACAGTCAGCTCTTATGAGCTGGTACAAACTGCTTCAGCACACCACTGAAGATAGATATACAATACATATATAAAATTATCTATACTATATAATTATTTAAGTAACAAATAACATGAAATTATAGATATATAATATATTGTATATAAGTATATTTTCTTCATATAAAATTATATGTATTCTATATGTAGTATAATTATATGCTAAATTCAATATTACCTATAATTATATATCTATACACATGTATGTATGCATAGATATGGTCATATATATCTATAGTGTGTGTATATGTGTGCATATATCTATGCAGATATAGATATAGATATAGATCTGTATAGATATAGATATAGATATAGATATATCTCTTCCTAACCTTGCCATTCAAGGCTCTCCTTCCTGTACAGCACAATGCCACATTTGGATCATAGATTTCTATCTCTGAGAGACCTTAGATCATCTAATTCAACCCTTTCATTTTACAGATGAGCAGACTGAGGCCCAGAAATACAAAAGTGAATTGTCCAAAGCTGCAGAAGTAAATGAGAGAACCAGGATTTATGCCTATATTCAGACTTTAAATCCAGTTTTATCTGTTTTTTCCCACAATGCTTCTTCCTTTCCTTGCTCTCCATTTCAGAAAAAGTAAACTATCCCCTGTTCCCCATTCTTACCTTGCCCTGTTCTCTCCCTGTGTTCCTTTGCCCATGTTATTCCCCCAGTCTAAAATTAACTCTCTTTCCCTTTCTCTCCTCCATGCCCCATTTTCCCCAGGAAGCCTCATGTTCTAGCCAGAAACATCATCCTTGTAAAGGTACTGATTTATGTGAATCCACTGAATCTTTTTAGAAGTGGCATGTGTAAATCTAGTGTCATAGTTGTTTCGTTTCATTTATGCCATGGACAAAATCGGAGACAACAGGATACAGTGAAAAATGGGAGGACTTGCATTTAAAAGACCCCAATTCAAATCGTTGCTTTGCCCTTTACTAGCTGTATATTTCTGGGAAGAGTCATTTCCCATGCCTGAGATTCTCCATCCTCATTTGGAAAATGAAGGATTCAGGCAGGCTGGTCTCTAAGGGTCTTCCTGGCATTAATACTGTTCTAGGTTCTAAGGTCTCTTTCCACCTTTTACATCCAGTGCCCTTGTATGCTAAGGTCCTTTCCAGGTCTGACAATTTATGTTTTAAAGGCCATTCCAGATGATATTCTGGTTTATGCTTTAGTATGAAAAATTTACTTCCCTAAAACTTCCTTCCCACCTGCCCTACTCAAACTTGCCCTGCAGCCCTGGCACCTGAAAAGCACAATTCTTTTGGAGTTCTGAACTGTTCTCTGCGGGAAGTCATCAGAAACACTGCTGACTCTCTCGATTTCCTCCTGTGCTTCACAAATCTCTCCCCGCAGTGATTTCGATGAGAGAGTAAGGCCGTATGAGCCAGTCACACTGCTATGTGGTAATTAAGAAGCAGCCCCCCAAATTCTTTAGATCTAGATTTTTAGGTCAGCTGGCTTCAGAGAACATCTTACTAAGAGTGAACAGAGACATTATCTTTTGTCTCTTAACATAAGCTTTCAAAATGAGCTGTACGGAGACAGAGATTTCAGCTTGTTTCATTAAGCTGAACATTAAGCTTCTGAGTAAGGGGAGATTCTCCCTTTATAAATTAGACTGAGCAAATTCATTCTGAGTCAGAAATTCTACGTGTCATTCATACTCTATCTCTTCTGTGTTTTTCCCTTTGGAGCATTCCATATACCCCTATTTTTTTTTTTAATGTAAATCTGTGCATCTTTGAACATCCAGGATTCAAAATACAGCAGCACGAACAAACTCTTATCAAGTGATCATAGCCATTGGTGCTGGGCATTCCATTTTCATCAATTCCTGGTTTAGCAGAGACTCAGTGTATCAGAAGAACTGGTAAATAAGATGCGGCCTCTGAGGTGAGGGCAGAGGAGAAACAAATGTAAAATCTCACTGTTTGAACGGGAGGAAGAAGTAAAACAAATGAGTTAACCATTTAATGCCTTCTTTGTTACAATACGGGCCCTTGAGGAGAATGCTGTCATATGATGCTCTCTGAGACCCCTAAGGAAACATGCAGAAAATAAGGGATCTTCTGAATTTGGCATCTGATCTCTTCACTTTGATTAAGAGGCACAGAATGTTTGAACTGGAAGAGACTTTGGAGATCACCTTGTCCAGCTCCCTAATTTTACAGAGAAAAAACTGAGATCTATGGAACTTTAATAACTTGTCCAAGGTCACAGCTAATGAATGGAAGAGCTGGTATTTGAACTCAGGCTTTTTGATGCTAAATCCAATGCCCTCTCTACTTTATACCCCTTCCTTTCCTGTCCTGTCCTCTCTTCTTATCTGTCCATCCTCTCCTTTCTTCTTTCTCCCCTCTGTCTTTCTGATTTAAATATAACATCTATAAATAGTTTCCTATATCAATTTGACTCTTTTTTCTCCTCTTTTTCAATGATGCTTTGTATTTGAGTGTGTAGACACATCAATGTGATCACATAATGTGAGTGAGTGCAAATTCTACTCCTACACGTCAAATACGAAGGCAGAATTAGCCGTCTCACTCTTGATGTCCTGGGGTCTTCTGTTATATAACCTAAAACATCTCTCTCCCCTTCACCTGCTCCTCATGTGGCAAGACTTTGAGACTTTCTCCATCCTAGTAACTGTCTCTAGTTTATCAATCACAACCCTAAACTGTGACAACCCAAACTGAGCATAAAACTCCATATATGGTCTAATCAAAGCAAAGTACAGAGGAAATGTCATCTCCTTATTTTTGGAATCTATACCTCTCTTAATGTATTCCTGAATCATATTCACTTTTTTTTGGTCCACCATATTGTACTATTGACTCATCGAGCTTACAATTCACTGAAACACTCAGGTCTTTTTTCAGACAAATGTACCCTCGCTATGCCTTCCCCATCTGCTTCAGGAGGCATGGACTGTCATCACTAGATCTCAACTCATTTCACTGAATTTTGGGCTTCCTGAAAATCTATTCATGGTTCAATGGGAGCTTAACTGTTAGACAGATGGTCCATCTATTGTGCATTGCTGAAGCTTCATATCTGCCCCTGTGACCTGTGGAGTTCCCTAGGGGTTTGTTTTTTGGCCCAGCAGAGAAGTCTGACCCATCATTCTTTCCACTGTAAACTGAACGACCACTAGCTTCTAGTACCAACCTGCAGTTAATGATTTCCTGTTTATTCTATTTGTATATGTTTGTTTATTTGTTGTCTCTACCATTAGATTGTGGTCCCTTGAAAGTGGGGGTTATTTTTTGCCTCTTTTTGTAAGCTCTTAACAAATATCCTTTTATAGCATTTAGCACAGTGCTTGACACATAGGAGCTTAATAAATATTTATTAACTGACGAATATAGTAGACATTTAACACAAGCATATTAGTTGACTGTATGGGGCCGAAGTAAATTCTGATTCTTTCTACATTTCCTAAAAAAACAACAAAGAAGTTCTTCTCTTATGTTATAGGGATCCACCAGTGTTTAGAATATTAGGAAAGTAGACAACGTGGGAAGGAGATTTTTGGAAAGGTCATGATACGAGAGGAAAGAACATTTGGGGTCGATAACCATTGAAACTCAGCTTGTTATCAGATATTCAATTTGTATTCTGAGTGATGGGCCAAATGACTTTAATAAACTGAAATGGTTTCTTTCTCTTAAAAGCAAGATAAATATATTTCATGCTTTCAGTTCAAAACTACTTACAATAGTATGCAGAAACTCTAGCCACTGAATTTCCATCTTTTTAGATAATTATGGATTTAACATATGGCCTCAAATCATAATGCAAAAAAGAACAGTTTACTTAAGTCAGAAATCATTGTGATCTTAAGAAAATATGCCAACAGGAAACTTTTCTTGAGAACTAAAGCAAATTGGCAAAACTCATCTCAACCTGTCAAGATTATGTGTCTGTCCTGGACTTGAGTCCATGCGCTGACGTTGGATCCCTCTGAGGTCAATTCATAGGTGTTAAGATAGTAACATTCTCCTTGGAGAACCATGGTGTTGTACCACCTGATAATATCTGAGTTGCCAGTGCTATTGGCCTGCTTGGTCAAAAATTATGGATGAGATGAGATCTGCCTAGCATCTGGAAATGGAAAGCTACATCAAGCATGAGGACAAAAGTCAAGTGACTAGCCCAGGGCCACACAGCTAGAAAGCATGTGAGGCTAGATTTGCATTCATGAAGGTGACTCTTTATGACTCCAGGCCCAGCACTCTACCCATCTCGATGCCCCAACAATAGTGGAAGAAAGTACAACAAAAGAAAGTAAAAAGGAGGGGGACCCAGTGCAGGCTCATGATATTTGGGAAGTTGAAACCAATCAGCTCAGTTGATGAGAAATGAAGAGAGGTCAGAGTCTACCACCTACCAGCAATTCACAAGCTCACTAGGCTTCCTCTTTCCCAATTTTGAAAGGAAGAATTTGGAACAGATGACCTATAAAGCAGGGTTATCTCATACTATAATCCCCTGCCATTCCCTCTATGCCTTGGTCAAACCGGATTGTTCCCTAAACTTATCCTCTTCATTCTCTCTCTTTTCCTTTACTTTTTCCATCCTGCTATATCTCTCAGCTTCCCATCCCTTTTCTATTTTCCTCTATGAATAGTCTTCCCATCCTTCTCTTTCTAGGGTCCTCTCCCAGCCAATCACAGGTCTGGGAGTTGCTGAAGCTGAGCTGGAGATGTGCACTAAAGAGCTTTAGCTTCAAAACAACTGGTAGATGCTCCTCCTGCACACACGTAGGCTTTTGTGACATGAAAACAAGGTTTGGTGATGCATTTATGATGTTTTAGTGAAGCAAACCTAGGCAAGGAAACATTGAATGAGGCAGGCCCATACAAGAGAGAATCCAGAGAGCATCAAGTGCCCTGGGTGTTTTAATGCATTTCCCAGCCTTCTTGACCCACGAAGGTTAAATGGCCCTTCCCAAAGTAATATAGTAGGTTTGTATTTCACATGGATTAAATTGCATCGCCGTTTCTTGTCTGAGTCTGCCTCCTAGATCTCACTCACTTTCCACTTCTTTGGTAACCTCCCAAATCTGTCAGTACATTTTTAAAAAGCAGTTACTGCCTAACTTATTAAATGTATTTAAATTATTTGTTCTATAAAAATGTCAGTGTATTTCTTGAGTCTTAATTATGCCAGAAGATAAATCACTGAAACAGCTGCAGAGAAACCTTAATGACTTATCTGATGATGGACTCAGTGTCCTGACTGAACAGATCCTTCAACTCTTGTGCGTCACAGAGCCATCCTTCTCTGCACACACAGTTCCTTTGGACTCCAGTGGAAATTCTTCTATCTTCCCCCTGCAAAGCTGAGAAAGGGAGTCCCAGGCCTTTCTGTCTGGGCTTTATTCTAGGTTCCTTCTGAGGATGTATTTATTCATAGCTCTTAGGGGTTTAATTTCAATATGTCTGCATTTCAGATTTCCCTCTGTGAAAGGAAATGTTACACAGTACTGTTGGATATATGTATATATTGTATGTTTCAACTAGTTGGTGAATGACAAAGCCTCGGACACTGATTTATTTTCAAATCTGTTCAGTTCCATATTTTAAAAGGCTTTGTGTAGGAAAGACTTTAAGGCCTGTGAGGGCAGGGACTATGGTCTTAGCCAAACATTCTGTCTTCCTGACCTGTAGCACAATGACCTGAACACCATAGGGCTGTTGTTAATGTTTGTTGAGTTTCCATTTGTGGAACAGATTAAGAAGTTTCCCCTAAATGGTGCAGGGTTATCTCATCCTATATCCCCTGCTCTCTGCTTCCGCCAAACCAGACTGTTCCCTAAACTCATCTTCTTTATTCTCTCTTTTCCTTCATTTTTCCATCCTTTTCCATCATGCAGCTTCCCATCCCTTTTCTGTCTTCCACTATAGATGGTCTTCCCATCCTTCAAAGCCCAATTCAAACCCAAAGTGATCTCTCAACAATCTCCTATAAATTCCTATGATATGTTATTGACTGTGTTGATCATCATATTCTTATCTCATTTGCCCAGAGTGGATTCTCTTCCTCAGCTCCCTGGGTTATTTTTCTAATAGTAAGGGAGGGATTGTAAATAATTTCATATATAGTCTAATCTAATTATTATATGAGTTGCTGGGGTTAAGAATGCAGCCTGTGGCCAAGGTTCAACCAGTCAATCAGTCAATATAAGCACCTACTATGTGCCAGGTACTGTGCTAAATGCTTGGAATACAAGAATGAAAAAGACAAACCTTACCCTGAAGGAGCTTACAATCTCAGATGGTAATAACGTTACACAAATGGAAGTGGAAAAGGAAGGGCAGGGAAGGCACCTGGCATGGGGGCATGATAGACAAATCCAAAGGAGTACAGTTGAGTGAGAAATAAATACAAAGCCACCCTGGATATCCTTCTTAAATGGAGTTTCTGGGAGGAATTTGCCACCCTTCATTCAGAGGTAGGGGCCCCAGAGCTAGAGGGTATTGACCAAGGTGTTAAGTTCCTGGACTGAAGTAATCTTCCAGGAGATATGGTTCCTGGGACATAATGAAAGAGTCCAAAGTACAGCCAGGTGGGGAATGCTTCCTGACTCATGGGACAGCCAGTTCTGGGACTCTAGCCTCAGTTAGTATTGGGTCAGTCCTAATCTACTGGTCAGATAACTGAATAGCAGTCTGTAGCTGAGTAGCAGTTGAAGAGCACAGATATGGCTTTGAAGAGGCAATTTGTTTAGAGATGTGCTTTCCTTCTCATTTTCATGTGACTAAACTGGAGCTTTGGGGGTTGACCAGAGGATGGAGGGGAAAGGGGAGACTCAGTGGGCAGGAAATGCCGTAGAATTCTAAGATCATAGAATTAGACCTAGAAGGGAGCATAGACTCCAACCCCTTCATTTTATAGGCTCTAACAGGGTGAATGACTTGCCCAGAATGTCACACAGTTGGGCAATATCCTAGGTAAAATCAAAACACAGGTTTCCAAGTACATCATTCTAGCTAGCACACCATATATGCCTTTGGCTCTGTCCCTTTCATAGCAGATAAGAGCTAGGTGTTGTAGGGCTGGGATGCAAGAAGGTGGGAGGCTGATAGTTCCGTTGGCATTGCTTAGAGTGGATAAACAGTGGAGAAAGATGAGGATGAGGATGAATGAATACAATTCAGCAATGAGCAATATATATAGAGGAGGGTCAGGAACCCTCAGCCACACTAACTAGTTTGAAAGCACCGTTTGACTCTTTGCAATGTATTTCTGCCCCAAGCCTTTTTATAGCCTCTCATGAAAACTAATTTTCTTGGAAATGGGCTGGTGTGAACAAATGGCTTTCCCTAAACTCCTACTTTATAGTGCTTTGGCTAATGGAATTTGGTTCAATGGGCCAAAGTTTGCTCACCTTATAAAAATCAACTCCTTTTGTCTCAATTTTAACCCACCTTTGCCTTCACATACGCATTGTTCTACTTTGACTCAGAGGGATGAATTCCTTTGCCTTACTTTGCATGGGGGACTTCTAAGGCCTTTACCACCTCCAAAAACCAAAGGATTCTTGTTTGCATTTTACTATAGAAAGTGTCTCTCCACATATGCCACAGCCCTGGCCCAGCCCTTCCTAGTCACTGACAAAATGGAACTATTTACTGTCTTGTCATTTCATAATTTCCTTCCTTTGCTAAACCCAGCCTTTCCTGCCAGTGCTAATATGATGCTGGTTGCCCAGGACAGAGAAGACAAGGCTTGAGACTGGCCCCAAACTCTAGTTTCCCCCACCTCTCCTCCTCCCCACCACACACACACACTTTTTTTTCCCCGTTGACACCAAGAAGTCAATGCACTTTCTCTTAGCCAAACTCTAGTTCAAAGAGACAGGGTTAGACCCACCACAAAGTTTAGTTTTGTTGACAATGGAGAGAATAAAATAAAAGCTCCTCTAACCCAACACAGTCTGCTTCCTACTCCACAAAATTAGTAGTCCAGGCTTGAAGAAAAGTTGTTTTGTGTTGTGGCCATTTGGTGAGCCTAAGGGCCTATTTTTGTCTGTTAACAAACAAACAGCATTATAATTATCTTGAGACTTAACACAAGAAAAGACCCCGGCTTTTATTTGTCTGTGCCCAGGCTGGTTTTCTCTGCTCAATAGTATAGACCACTGAGCAAGTCCTGGAGAACAAAGGAAACCAGATGACAGGGTAGAGAGAAATGACATCAAATATTTGGGTTTTAGCGTGAGTTTGTCACAACTGAGCCTACCGCCGAGGACTCTGACGGAGGCAGCCTTGTGTTTATTTGGAGCCAGAGCAAGGCTAACAGGGAAAGAAATTCAGTCTCCTGCAGTGATTTTAGAGCTTTTACATGAATATGATTATAATTCTCTTTTCTGTGGTTAGTGGGACTGCCTTTCTTTACCTTTTTTTTAACCATGAAATATTGCAGTGAAATAAGTGAAGGTGTCCAGACCCTGGGCCTTTAAAAGCAATACAAGGTCTGCCTTGTGAAGAATTCAATGTAGTTGGCACTATATTAATCATAGAGGGGAGGCTTCAGGAAGGCCCAGCTCTCATCCTCCACACCACCTGGTTTCTCTCTAATATCATTTAGAAGTTTGTCTTACTCGATCTCCTGCTGAGTGGGGAAAAAAAAGGTGTTTCAGCCTCAGAAATTTGAATTTCTGTTTGCCTCTCTTGATCAGGCTGGGCAGAGGTCACCACAAAGAGCAGGCTTAGGCAACCTGTGTTGACAGAACCGGTGATGGATGAGGAAAGTATAATACACAGCCTGTGGATGCTGAAGGGGCAGCACTGCTCAAACAAACCCTCTGCTGCCTGGAGAGGGAACAGAGATCTCAAATACAGGCATCAAATAAGGTGGCATGGCAGAAGGAGTCCTGGACTGTGAGCATCTGAGGACTTGCTTGCAAATCCTGAATCTGCTTACTTCTAATCCTGGCCTCAGTTTTGTCCTCTATAAAATGTAAAGTCAAGACTACATGATATCTATAGAAGCTTCAAGCTTTAAGTCAGAAGTGTTTATGTTGAGGTCCATGTGCCCCTCTTCAGCCCACGGATAGATTGCAGGTGGGTCTCTTAACTTGACTGGGGAAAATTATGTCTTTGTTTCCATATTATGGGTTTCCTTTGCAGTTGTATGCATTTTATGTTATCTCTTTAAAAAATGATTCTGAGAAAGGGTCCATAGGATTCAGAAGACCCCCAAAATAGGTCAATGACACATAAAGGGTTAAGTATCTTTGATTGAAAACCTAAGATGCGAGCAAGCAATCTGCCTTATGTCAAGGTTCAAATCAAGTGCCACCTCCTGATCACCCCCCCAGTTGCTAGTACCTACCCCAAATTGTTTTGTAAGTAATTAGTACTGTGTATGTGTATATATGTATATATGTGGGGTGCATGTGTTTATGTACATATATGTGCATGTGTGTTATATGTGTGCATATATACACATATGTAAATATACACACATACATGTGTATCTGTGTACGCCTTATATATGAACCCGTTATTTCCCACCAATAGACTCTAAGTTCCTTGAGAGTAGGAGTTGGTTGTTTCATTTTTGTATATTTATTTCCAAATCCTAACCTGGTGCCTGGCATGTAGTAGGTACCTAATAATGTTTGTTATATGAATAAATAAATAGCCTAATTATCCTAAATCAAGAGCATTATTTCCCTATTGATTGGATTTGAGACAGTGATAGTGTCCGGAATAGTTGACTTGCTTGACTGTGCTATAATTCTGGTAGTTCTTTCCAGGATTCATTTGGAATTATACAAAACAAAATTAAATATAGCCTAAACAGGGAGAATTACACTGTAGCAAAAACTCAAGTTTATTGCTTTTCTGGCTCCACATGTTTATTTAGTAGGGACAAGCAAATGGAATCAGGTGGCTACCTATAGGTGAATGTCTCCTAGATCATCTTGGTTTGCTTTCAGAATGCTATTAGTCATTGTAAATAGATCCCTCAGGAACAGCCTCAAGTGATATGTTGTTAGAAACATGATTCAGTATTAGTCTGAGTAATAATACTAATAATGCCCAATATACAATCTATCACTTGGTGACCATTAACTGCAGTGGAACCTGTTTTAAGGAGATGGCCGTCTATCACACAGAGAAGTGATCTTTTGGGACAGGTAGCCTTCAGATAAAAAAATATGCTGTGATTCATCTACCATGAGAATTCAAGTGACCTCCACCATGAAGTGAGCTAATAGACTGGGAGCTGTTCGTTCATAGTCATCACAAAATGTCCACTTATCTTTTGCCTTGTCTCGCTTATGACTATTAAAATCAAATATAGAATCTTAGAGTTGGCCGAGATGTCAGAGGTCATTTAATCCAACCCAAACCTGAGCAGGTGTCCCCATGAAACTATATCCAACAATTAGACCTCCAGTTCTCCAGTGAGATAGAACTCACTATCCCTCATTTGGGGACAGATGATTGTTAGGAAGTTTCTTATATCAAGCATCACCCATAATTCAGCCACCCCACCCTCCACAAGGAATATGACACAAGCTCACATTTGATCTGTAAGACCTCACCTAAAAGGGAGTCAATTTTTCTCTTTGGCTTGCGCCCCAAGCCTCAGAAACTCCAGGGAAATTTCCTGTATAGACCTTAGGCATGGATCCTGTCTATACCTTCCTAGATGGATGCATACATGCTCACAGAGTTAATCAATGTATGAAATGACTGTCAGATATAGGACAGTTTTTGTTTATATAGGCAGCTAGATGGCACAATGGGCAGACTGGACCTAAAGTCAGAAAAACCTTAGTTCAAATGTGACCTCAGACACTCACTAACTATGTAACCCCAGGTGAGTAACTTTGGGGATGATAATAGTACCTACCTCTCAGGATTATTGTGAAGATAAAATAAGATAATAAGTGTAAAGCACTTAGCACAATGCTTGGCACATAGTAAGCCCTATAGAAATGTTATTATTATCATTATTATTTCACACTGTAGCAAATGCATGGGATGTAAAGGACTCACCATTATCCATAAACACACACAGAAACAGAAGACCCTCCAAAGTCCATTAGAGTCCCCCTGAGAAGGTAAAAACGCTTTGAGGGATTGCTGAACACATAATTCCCATTCACCTTCGACCTATACTGTCCAAGCAACTCACATCAATGTCATGAAAGGTTGGCAAGCTAGACGGTTTCCTGGTCCCTCATAGCATGGTTTACCTTCAGGTCAGTTCTCTATGGAGGATCCTCTTCTCCTTTAAAAAGCACCATGTAAAAGAAATCTCCCATTGGGAGGCCACTGCCTGATTCTTGAACTCAAGAAGCCAAGGTAACCTCCACCACTGGCAGCATCCATTCCCAGGATCACTGTTCTTTGGTCTGTGTTCAGAAAAGGAAACAAAAGTAGAAGGTGGCAGCCAATGACTAGAGGTCCAGGAATTCCCCTTTCAGGCTCACCTAGGGAATCACAGGTTGCTCACCATGCCCTGTTGCTTCAGGCTGCTATTTTCTGTGTCCAGTTTGTAGTCAAAGGGAAAGAAAATTTGGGAAAAGAAAAGAGAAGAGAAGAGAGCCATGTTCCAACTCTCTCTTATATAGGTCATGGAAAAGGCAGCTCCTCTGACGTGAGTTCATCCTCCTGAGCCTCAGTCTCCCAGTTCATCAGGATGTGGCCCCAGTCCCTGGGGCCCAGAGAATGTCTCTGTGTCCTCTCAGCAAGAGAAAAAAATTCTCTTTTGGGAGAAGGACTCATAAAATTGGTCAGGACCACAAAGTACAGAGATGAGAGTAAAGCTTCCTTACTCTGTGTGGGAAATGGACTAACAAACTTGGCTTCCTTAGCATTATGCTCAAACCAACTAAATGAACGGGCAAAGGCTAGTATTCAAATCCAGGCCCCTTTTTGCTAAGAGCTTAGAATATCCAGCATCAAAAATTTAGCTTCTTGTGCATGTTTTCCAGAATATTTTTTGGTCAGTCTCACCATACCTTGTAACTTAACAATTTCACATGGGTTTGCCTTGAGTTTGTAGTTATACTGTATAACAACAGAGGGTGGGGACCACAGGGGCAACATGGTAGAGTGGAAGAGCCCTGGAATTGACTCCTGGCCCTCAAACTTACTACTCGTAGGACCTCAAGCCTCTGTCTCTTCACCGGTAAAATGAGAGGATAAGACCATGTTAATCTCTAAAGTCTCAGCTCCAACATTCTATGACTAATTCACATCCAGCAGTACTCCTCAATTCCTTTTAACAAGGATTTTTAACATTTAGGGGTGAGCAGGGTATTCGATTGTTTTGCTTGCCTATAAGGGGCAGGGTTAATAGCAAGGATGGTGAGGAGGAAGGGAGATGTTGAGAGGTAGATTTTATAGGTCAACGTTAGGAAATGCTGACTATCAGTTGTCCAAAAGTGGATTGAGCTACTTGATGACTTAGTGAATTCCTAACCATTAGAGATGTCCAGTCAAAAATTAGAGGTGTTAATACAGGGTGGATTAGATGATTTCTGTTTTTATAATGTACCAAGGTTTACAAAGCATTTTCTTCACAGGAATCCTTGTGAAGTAGGTAGTGCAATTCTTTTTATCTCCATTTTATTGATAACAAAATTAAGACTCAGAAAAGGTATAGATTCTAAAGTCTCTTCCTGCTCAGAGATTTGAGGATTCCATAAGGAGTTATTGAACATTAGCTGAACTGAACAATGACCACATGTAGTTTGTAGTGTCACACAATTTCCACATTTTAGTCTTTCTCCCATGCCCTCTGTTTCTCTTTTCTTCTTTCTCATTTCATAGTCACTGTCTTCATTTCCTTCCAGCTCAAGTCTCTTCAATCTGCCCATAGAACATGCATGTTAAGGGTAAGGATGGAAAGATGGAGGATAACTCAAAGTAAGTAAGAATGGAAAAAAAACTACCCATGGTATTCCCTCTCATATGTGAGTTCATCAGATGTTGCTGGCAGAATACATGTTGGCGTGCAGTCATCTTTTTAAATGATAGCCCATACTTATTCCCCTCCTGAGGTGCAAGGCTTCCTATCAGTGGATACTCTCCAGATTAAAATAAAGAAGGAATAAAAAGTTTCCCCTAACCTGATGGGCAGAAGTCATCATTCAAGAATATTCAAAAGTTAAGATGGCTTCCATTTCCATGGGCTGCACAAGATTACAGAGCCCTCTAGTCAGATGTTTTTATTCCCATTTTAGGAAGGAAGAAGCCAAGGGCAAAGGAATTTTTCCAAGTTCATAATGCCAATGGCAGAAGTCAAATCTATGACTCCTCACTCCAAGACAAGTTCTAATGGATACAGTATCGAACCTCGATTCAGGAAGATCTAAACTCAAATGTAGCCTCAGATACTTACTCTAGGCAAGTCACTTAACCTCTGTCTGCCTCAGTTTCCTAATCTGTAAAATATACTCGTTAAGCATTTGCCATTTCTTGAGCACTATATTGGAAACTGAGGGAGTTCCAAAGAAATTAGAACTTGCCCCTACCTTTATGAACATCAGCAAATATAATGATGATAATGAGGATGAGGATGATGACAGTATTTAGATAGTGCATATGCAAAGTGATTTGTGTATAATAAAAAGTAACACATGGCATTACTTTATAGGAGAAGTGCCATCAAAGTGTTAATGAAGCCCAAGATGGTAAAGTTTACTTCTGAAAGGGGAATAAAAGCCCAGGGAAGATGATACTTGAATTGGACCTTGAATTATATCAACAGTCAGAGATAGGAAGGTGAACATTCCAGACACAGGGAACACTATGGTTGGTGAATGTGCACAGGAAACAGCAGTTACAAAGTATGTCAGGGAGATTTGAGTGAGATAAGGTTAGGTAGATAAAGTCAGATAAGAGTTGCTAGGTAGTGCAATGGATAGAATTCTAGACCTGGAGTTAGGAAGATTCATCTTCCTGAGTTCAAATCTGACCTCAAGACACTTACAGGATGTGTGACCCAGGGCAAGTGAATTAACCCTATTTGCCTCAGTTTCCTTCTCTGTAAAATGAATTGTATAAAACATAGTAAACCACTCCAGTATCTGCCAAATGGAGTCAAAATGAATTGTACAGGACTAAAAAATGAGTTGGGTTATAGCCAGATTATGGAAGACTTTGATTTTTAGCTTCCATATCTTGGACTTTATTTGGCAGGCAGTGGGGAATGCCTAAAGATTCTTCACTACCTCGGAGGTTCATGGGTCTAGCACTGGAAGGAACCTTAGAGGATATCTGATCCAAATCCCTCATTTTACAGATGAGGAAACTGAGGCACAGAGAGGTTAGATGACTTTACCAAGATCACCACAGGGAGGATCTAAACTCAAATTTTCCTGACTCCTGGACTAGCACACCATCCACCTCACAGGTATGAAGTCCCAGCAGGTGTTTTATTATCTGGAGACCTAAAGATTGAATTTTCAAGCAGAAAATATTTTAAGCAAAGGAGGTAGATACTAAATTCTGCACATCAAATGGAGGCTATTGAAAAACGAATTATAGGAATTTTTAAACACTAGAAGATTAGTAGTCAGAGATAATAAGCAGGCGATTAACAAGTTTTACAAAAGTGTGAATTGCACTCAGATGTTATTTTCAAGAAACACTGCTACAAAGGTAATTGCTCACAAATTTCAGGGTTTCCAGCAGGTATCACAAACAGCATTTTAAAATTGGGGGTTCAAAGGTATAATGCTATTCAGAGGGAAGCATGCATTTGCAAATTAGACTTAAGCATAATTACCTGAAATAGAAGCTTGTGTAGCTTAAACATTCAGCGCAAGAAAGGCCTTTCATTCTGTCTCCCCCAGGGAACTGGGGAGGGGGAGACCTGAGTTAAAAACCGCAATCACTGTTTTTCTATTGAAAATGTAAATGTACAAAGCAGTGTGTCTGAGAGCACAAAATCCAGTTCCACATGTGATGATAGCAGACAGATCGGGCAGAAAGCTCCCTGGATTAAGAATCTGTTCACTGGGGTTCTAGACCTGATGCCGCTAGCTTGCTCTGTGTCTGGGTAAGTCACTTCCCCCTCTAAGCCTCCGTTTTCTCATCTAGAGAATGAAGAGTTTAGCAGGGAGGCTTTCTAAGGTTCCTTCCATGTCCAGTAGGCTACATTTTTCTAGGAAGTCAGGTGGCAGAATGAGAAGGGTTTTCAGGAAGACCGGAGTTTAAATTCTCCTTCAGACACTAGTGATGTGACCCTGGGCAAGTCACCTAATCTCCCTCAGCCCTTAGCTTCCTCATCTATAAAACAGGGGTAATAATGGCACCTATTTTCACAGGACTATTGACTATCAAATGAAATAGAACATATAAACAACTTGCAAAACTTAAAACACTATATAAGCGCTAGGTGTTATTATTATGTTTGATTTTCTAAAGTTTTTTGTAGCTCTAACATTCTCTGATCCTACGTAGAAAATTAACATTAGAGACTTGTTTATCTGTGGGATTGAATTAAATTATAATGTACATGATAAGAGAACCAGGATTTTAAAAGACCACGTAAGGTTAAAACGTTCAGCCAAATTCAATAAACTGACATTTAGTAGGTAACAATGTGAAATTTTCTACTTGGGTCCTGAAATTCAGATTTGCAGGATGAGAATAAATAGTTCACTTAGAAAAAAATCTGAGCATCTTAGTGAACCGTAAGCTCACTGTGAACTGAACACTGATGTAATAGGTAGGAATAATATTTGTCTGTATAAAGAGAGGCATAGTGAGTAACCAGATCTGGGTGAGGTAGGGAGAAGTGCTGGTGTCCTCTGTCATAGAAAGAACACATCTGGAGCCCTGGGTCAGTTTGTGGCTCTGCATTCAAGGAAAGATCTTGATAAGCTTAAGCATGTCCAGAGGAGACAACCAGAATGGTGAAGGGCCTTTTCTGTTCAGTGATATGAGCTGGAAAAGAGATTACTGGGCATGGGGGCTAGTTCTGTTCAAGTATCTGAAGAACTACATCCCCATGGAACAGGGATTATACTTAATTCTATAGGCAGAGGGGCAAATCTACATTTGAACAAACATTTAGGGCAGATAGGTGGCACAGTGTCTAGAGCACTGGGCATGGAATCAGGAAGATGCATCTTCCTGAGTTCAAATCTGACCTGATACTAGCTGTGTGACCCAAGACGAGTCACTTAACTCTGTTTGCCTCAGTTTCCTCATCTCTAAAATGATCTAGAGAAGGAAATGACAAACCACTCCTGTATCTCTGCCAACAAAACCCCCAATGAGGTCATAAAGACACACGCGAACAACAACAAACAAACATTAGAGCTCTCCCTAAGGGTTTGAGGCTGCCTAGGGAGTGGTAGATTCCTTTTCCCTAGAGGTTTTCAAGGAAAGATTGAAATGCCACTTGTTGAGGGTGTGCTGGAGGGGATTTTGGGTCAAATGTGAGGTCTGCTAGATAACCTTTGAGGTCCCTTCCAACTTCTGTAAATCTGAATTCATTAAACATTTATTAAGCACTCACTATAGGGAGGCTCTGGGTCCTGGCATGTATATTTTATTGATTCTCTCCTCTGTGAATTCAAAGAAACTTAAGAAAAATATCCTCAGAAATTGGAGAAGATGCTAGCATTCCAGAATAATATACTAGAGTGAAAAGTATTCATGGAAGGAATAGGGAGCAAAGATAATTTTTAAAAGGGCCTAAGAAGTTATAACTCTAAGTGTGGAGCTGCTTTGTCTAGTAAGCAAAAAACTGAAAAGCTAAAAAAAAAAAAAAAAAAAAACGAAACCCCACATTGATCAGGCTTCTGAGAAGTTTCTAACAAGTTCATTCATTTATTCAGCAAACAATAATTCAGCTCCTAACAGTAATTACTGACATTTGTGTGACATCAGAAAGTTTACCAAGTACCTAATATATATTATCTCATTCGATCCTCCCAATAACCCTGTGCAGTGCATACTACAAATATTGTCCTCACTTTACAGATGAGGAAATTGAGGCTCAGATAGGTTAAGTGACTGGCCTGCTACTATAGAACTAGCATAAGAGGTAGAATTCAAACTCAGGTGTCTCCTAACTCCAGGGCAAGCAGTCTTTCTATTCTACCACCCTGGTTCTGCTGCATGCTGACTCCTGCACAAGGTGGTCAGGTTAAAAAGATCATCATGTCAGTTGCAATCTAGTAGGGGGAGAGAAATCATGTCCACAAATAACTATGATGAAGATTCAAACAGGGTATCATAGCTACTTAACAAATGTTTGTTGAATTGAGTTAAATATATGTGTATACGTAGAATAATATGTGTGGCCCTTTGTGGATTCAATCAAAGGGCAGTGCTTGAGGACCTAGAGGGCCACTTGTGGTGGTTCCCCACCCGTGACCCTATACCATTGACTACATCAGACTCAGGCTGAGTAACCTTGGAGGAGGGTGAAATTAGTCAATCAATCCATCAGTAAACATTTATTAAATACCTACTAAGTGAGAAACATGTGGGAGGAAATAAAAGGGAATTTAACTAGAAACAAGGATTGAGAATCAAGTAAACAGTTGTAGGAGGCAGGAAACTAGCAATTTCTTCTGGCTGTCATTTAATAAACTAATTTTACTGAATGTCAAAACCACCAGGTTTCTTAGTCTTTGTTTAGAGACCAAAAGACCAGTGTAATTAATAGAAAAGGTGGTAGCGACAGTATCCAAGAACCCTATGAGCCAAATGCAAGGTGGGCCAATGCTAAAGCAAGATTGTGGGATGACAGAAGGATAATCTGTTACACACATACACATATATGTATATATGTGTGTATACATATATACATATGTATGTATGTATATATATACACATATACATATATACTCACATTTATATATATGATGTCCAAGTGTGAAATAGCAACATAGCCCAAGTCCCAAAGTCCACTGGTATGAATCTCTTTTCACTGATGGAGATCAGTACCCTAAATCTACATGAGAGGGGATTGGTGGGAGCAGAAGAGAGGATAATTTCAGGTCCCTTTAGTCGCTTCAGATACTTCTGACTTCTGGCTTTGAGAGAGCAGAGGGAGGATGCCAAGTTCTCTTTGGGTTGCTGAAGAAGAGTGTGAAGACTCTGGGAGGAAGCTGACATGAGAGTAGCTGGCAATTTCCATCTTATCCCTGTCTCTTATACTAGAGACTTTGGGAAATTTCCCCTTTGGGTAAGATCTGGGATTCTCTCTTGGTAGAACTGCTATTTTACTCCCAATGAGAGAGTTCATACATTCTGTATATATGGCAAATACTCTCCTATGTATACTTTCTCGGGTTTCTGTTTTGCTTTCCACCTGGTTAAAAGAAATCCTTTTTTACTTACTATTTGTGTTCATTGTGGAACTGATATTTGGTGGGAAGGGAGTCAAGTCTTGGATAGAAAGCTTGGGCTCTCTTTTACTCATTAATGAATTGCAATCAGAAGTTTAGTGTGAACCCCTAAATTAATAATATTTAAGGGAACAGATAGACATAATTCTAACCCACTCACCCCCAACCTCCCCTCAGAGACGAGAGTAGCCAAGTTTCTGACTCTCAACTAACTGCCTGCTTCTTCTCCTGAGAGAAAATAAAGTCTTCCTTAGAGAAAGGAAGACAGAGAAGCCGCATAGTAATAGCCCCAGCCCTGCATATGTGGGACAGCCTCCCCATATCAAAAAGAAAGATTTGTGAAAAGACATAGACAGGAATCATATGGGATGGGAGAGAGCAGAAGGGTTGCTACCCATACTGATGGATGGAGTATCTATACTGATGGTAACCTAGATTCACATAAGGAAATATCCAGAGGAACTAAAATTTTTCATTTTAGGCATTATGCAAAAACAGTCACAGAGTCTATTAACAGTGAAAAGAGATAGACAGAAGAATGGAAGAAAATCTCCACCCTCCAGGAAAGACCAAAGCTTGTCTATACGTTTACAGAATATTATCCACTAATCAATAAACAGTGATTAATTACTAATGAAACACCTACTATGTGTCAGACACTGTACTAGACACACAAGAGATTTAGGTTTGTACTGTTAACTAGCTAACTGAATTTAATTCAGTCAATTCACTTCACTTTCCTGTACCTCAGTTTTCTCTGTAAAATGACAGGGTTAGGCTAGGTGGTCTTTAGTATCCCTTCCAGCTGCTAGTCTAACAATGAAATCTACTGTGTTTTGCAATGCTGTATTGCCATACACTATAGAGAGGAAAGCAGAGTTGGGGCAACACACAGACACACACAGACACAGAGACGCACGCCCCACACATCACACACACACACACACACACACACACACACACACACACACACACACACACACCTGGAGATCTTCCAGTTTGTATTCCCAATGACGAGGAGCCAAGGCAGTTAACGGTACAGAAACCCCTGGTGACTTCTTCAAAGCATTTTCCCTGTGGTTGGCAATGGGAGAAATGGACTCTACTATTTTGTAACTCTCGAAGCCTTGAAACAACAGTAACTCTGTGTCTTGTAATGACATCTCCCTCCTCCTCCTTCTACCATAGAGCTAACAGCAGGTGCTCTGGAAGGGTAGTCTCCCGATGCCATAATGCAGGGGTTTTATCCAAGAGGCATTCCCCACTGGCGCCTTCCTCTCGGCTAAGGTCCTGCTAGCTTTCCTCCGGATTTGTGCCTTTCCCTTTGTCCACCCTTTGGTGCAACCAGCCTTCTCTGAATCATCACAGCAGGGGAATTTTGGAGGCATTTGGGGACTAACCATGCTGTGCTGCCCTCTAACAATTTGTGAATTGGCCTCTACTTTTTTTTTTTTCTCGTGACCTCTTTTTTAAAAGCCACCAATGCTTTGCTTTTTGTCCATTTTCATTCTTCACTGGCCTGGAGGAGAACGGATGGTTCTGGAAGCTATCCAGGTTTCTCTAGGGCCAAACAACTCATTTAATGGCATTTTTTTTTTCTGTCTCAGCTCTGCTAATTACCACTTGGGTCACTGTAAGCAAGTCCCTTTCTTGCTCTCTCTGAAACTCAGGTTCAGTATCTATAAAATGAAGGGGCTGGACCAGATGACTTCTAAGGTCCTTTCCAGCTCTATAACATATGACCCTGTGAAGTGACCAAGTTGATTGGTTAATATGAGGTTATTAAAATATAGCAGCTCCTGAAGTAAGGTGCCAGACAATAGATTCTTTCTGCTTGAGACCAGACCATCTCAGTAGCTCATGGTTCATCTAGGCCTGTAGCCCAAAACTGGAGCTCTTTATTTACTTGTAAATTTACATTGACACATAAATCTCTTTTGGCTCCTGGACCCCACTTAGTTTCCCCGAAGAACAGCAGAATTTCTCTCACATTTGGGTTCCTGTAAAAAAAGGGAAAAGGACAATCAGTTCTCACATAAACTGTCATACTAACGATGACTACATACAGGACAGACTTTAATATTGGTAATGTGCTTGGCATAGTGCTTGGCACATAGTAGGCCTTAGTAAATGATTGTTCTTTCCTCTGTTCCCCAAAATAGAAACATGAAGCACAAAAGAATCATCCCTGTGCCCATAAATAGTCAAAACAATTAACCTTCCATCATCTGTGAGTTTTGAATAAACTCAGGGATCTACAGAGTGCTCCTAACTTCCTGTTGGCCTACCTCTAGGGAAAAGAAGTCACTATTGTGTGAGAGTCAAGAAACTCACTCACTCTTCAGTGAGCTCTCCTTCCCCATGAAACCTATTTAATATGCAAAAATTACCCAGAGCCCACCTGCCTTTTTCCAACCCACTAAAACAGAGGGAATCAAAGTTATTGAACAGTCAAATTCCCCTGGAACCTTCACAATCCGCATGACTCACAGTACTAGTGAATGGCAAGGTCTGGATTTATTTTTCCACATTGTGGATCTATCCTTTACTGTTCCTTGCCTCCTGTTCATTCTTGATCCTTACCATTAGTCCTTCGACCAAAAGCTCATCCTTTAACTCTGTCACTGCCACTCTCCTGCTGCCAGTTCTTATTCCTGCAATTCCACGTTGGCCTAGGTGCTCCTAGATACCTCGTCAATATTTCCATCCATCCATTTCCATCCAGGGTTCTTTTTCTCCTGTGGCCACATACTTCTCTATTGCACATATTCCCTGCAGAGGCCTCAAGGCATATGGCCTGTACGCAGCCGACTGGCTTCTCTATGGCCATCTCAGGTCTGTCTATGTGTGTCAGTTATTCCCTAGTCCTCCTTTTAAAGGTTGACCACAAAAGAATCAACAATCTTCAAATGTATTGTTAAAGGTCTAACAAATAGCCACGACAAGACTTTATAGAAGTAGCATCAGTTCCAGAATCAAGATCTCATCCATTTCAACCTTCTTAAGAAGTTAGCCTTGTCAGAGGATTAGCAGCTCACAAAGGAGCTACAGGGAAGATTCAGGAGAGCCTTACCAACCTCCTACCCAGGCACACTTTCTAAATGTGTTTGATCCCCTGGATCTTTGTGTTGATTCTACAGGA
Source organism: Notamacropus eugenii (assembly GCF_028372415.1). NCBI lineage: Eukaryota > Metazoa > Chordata > Mammalia > Diprotodontia > Macropodidae > Notamacropus > Notamacropus eugenii. Next base: position 677,132,780 of record NC_092872.1, on the reverse strand, counting down.
GAGCTAGCATCTGGACTCTCCTTTAAAGAGGGTGATTGAAAACTCACCTTAACGTAGCTGTCCTCCTCACTTACCTTCTTCCTTCTAGATGTAAATTTGCTAATCCTGTAGAGTTCCCCCTTAGTCCTGGATATCAGGATTTTACTACCTCTGACCCAGGCCCATTAAGGGTCATAGGGCTTTCTGTTCATTGTTTTTGTGGTTGAATCATTTTCCAGTCATATCTGACTCTTCTTGACCCCATTTGGGGTTTTCTTGGCAGAAATGCTGGAGTGGTTTGCCATTTCCTTCTCCAGCCCATTTTGCAGATGAGGAAACTGAGGCAAACAGGGTTAAGTGACTTGCCTAAAGTCACCCAGCTAGGAAATATCTGAAGACAGATTTGAATTCAGGAAGGTGAGCCTTTCTGATTCTATAGCCCGGCGCTTTATCCACTGCCTCCTATCTGCCATATACTTTCCCTACTGCTTCCTTAAGGAGGTATCCATCCTATAACAAGGTTAACTCTTACTTAAGAAGGTTAACATGGATGAAACCTTGTTCCTAGAATTGATGTTCAGCAATGGTGTCTAGGGATGCAGCTCTCACTGAGCTTGGGAGATAGAGTCACCATCGCCCAACCCTTTGGAGTACTCTAGATCCTTCAGATAACCCAGTGCACAAAGCTTCAGTAGACACAGGCACTTTGGTAAAATCAGTTAAAACTCTCAGGGCCCTCATTGTCCTCAATAGTGCCAATCTCTATGTCCTTGGGAGGGAAAAGTAAAATCAGAGCTCAGAATTCTTGATCTACCAAAGCTTACAATCATAGAAACTCAGAGTGGAAAGTAGCTTCGGAGGACATTTTGGCCAGCCTCCTTCTAGGGCTGTGGTTATTCCTTGTACAATATCTGTGACAAAAAGCCATCCAGCCTTTACTTAAATAGGGCTTACACAGAGAAGAACCTAAAATGGACACAGAGAGGTCCTACCTATGAGTCATCCTAGAATCCTTCCTCTCTCTTCCCCCACCAAATCCAATCTGTTTCAAGGCCTCTGGATTTTTTCAGCATCTCGCCAATAAGGTCCCCTTCTCTGACACTGCCCACCACTGTAGTCACCCCTAGATTATTATAGTAACCTGCCGGTGGGTCTTTCTGCCTCAAGTCTCTCCCCACTCGAGTCCATCCTCCATTCAGCGACCAAAGTGATCTTCCTAATGCAAAGGTTACCCCTTTATTCCCCCCACCCCCACTCAATAAATTCTTGTGGCTCCTTATCACGTCCAGTATCATCCCTTCATATGTAGCCCACCTCCCCCCAACCTTCTCAGTCTTCTTAAACCTTACTCCCTGCCAAGTATTCTTTAATACAGTGCCACTGGCCTCCATTCTGTTCTGAAAACAAGATACTCCATCTCTTGACTCTGGGCATTTTCTCAGGCTGTTCCCCATGCCTGGAATGCTCTTCCTCCTCATCTCTGCCTCTTGGCTTTCTACAAGTCTCAACTAAAATATTGTCTTCTATAGGAAGTCTTTCCCCACTCCTCTGAATCCAAATACTTTCCTCCTGTTGCTTATTCCCTATTTATCCTGTATATAACTTGTTTGTATATATCTGTTTGTTCCTTGTTTCTCCTGTTAGATTGTGAACTCCTTGAACACAAGGACTATCTTTTGCCCCCTTTTGTATCACTAGCACTTAGAATAGTGCCTGGCACACAGTAAGCACTTAAGGAGTGTTTGTTGAGTAGACTGACCAACTCCCCACATACTGCAGATATTTCCATGGGTGCTGAGTGGGTTCTCATGATACTTAATTGCTGCCTCATCTGTAGGCCTTATCTGTCTCCAGAGTGTCTCCAGCTCGGTGGGGATGGAGCAAAAGCTGCCAAATTGAGCTGCCTTCCCCAGGCACCCCTGGGATGGAGCCATTTAGGAGCATTCACTCCCTCTGCCTCTGGCCTATCCAGCTCACAAGTGATTTCCCAAAGAGATTTGAGGATTGCAAAGAAAGTATATGCATGGCATTCATTCCCAACAGCCCAGTAGGCTTCTCAGTGAGGTGTTTCGTTAATTTCATGTAAATTTCTCTAAGTAAATATTCCTTAAAAGTGAATAAAATTTTATTTCACTTTAACAAGAGAATATAAAAGTTAAAAAGGTCACTGTAGTAATAGACTAATCTCAATTATCAGGGCAGCCGCTGAAACCCTCACTCCCACCTAATCTCATTCGGTGCACATGCAGCTCACCGTGTGATTTCCAACACGGCTAAATGAAATTATAAAGCAGTGTTAAATTTATTAATCATTTAATTAGCTAAATGTTCCTGCAAGTACTCGGGAGATGAATGGCATGTCATTTTCTAATGCAATTTGCCTCTCAGGCAGGCAGGGTCAGGAGGGAAGCTCCTGGCATCTTAAATGATCTTTTTCTACTGCACCTCCTATTAGGGGATGGCCATGAGATCACTGATTATATTTGAGACTTGTACACAAGGCCGAGGAAGGCTCTTGTTATAATAGCGGGTTATCTCTCCAACCGGGGTGACAAACGGAAAAGCTGGGATTAACCAATTAACCCATCTGCGGCTGCATCTCCCTGTGCCTCCTTGCAGGGCAAATCTTTTCATATTTAACAAGTCAGTGAGCAGAGGGAGGAAAACGATCACAGCCAGTATTAAAGGGATGCTCAATCTAGTTTTATTTCTTTAAATTTACTCAGTCGAGAAGGAATTTGTGGAGTGAGAATTCTCCCCATGCTAGGTGAGTTTCTAAGCCTTCTAGTTTAGCCAGGATTTATTTGTGCTTTCCTACCTCTTGCCTTCCCTCCCCAGCTAGAACATTCAACAATTGTGTAATAGAAAGATCTTTGAACTTGGACTCCTGAATACTGAGTTCAAGCTCCAGCTGTCTCTTCAAACTCCAGTTGTATCACACTGGTCAACTTATTTCCATCTCTTGGCTTTGTTTCCCCAGGTCTCATCCAGCTCCAATGTCCACTGTTTAATGTTCTGAAATCCCTGAGAGTCTATATTCTCTCCTCCACCCTTCCTTTCAGCTCTAATATTCTATATTTTAAGATCTTTTCTAGCCTCCTGTTTCTACCAACCCCCTCAAACTTAAGAGGTAGGGCAGTGTAGTACAGTAGTGTTAAACGCAAATAGAAACAATGCTGCTAAAGGTCTCTGCTTAGAAAACCACTTATTAACATTATCAAATGTTATGCTGTGTTTTTATTTATTTTGTTAAATATTTCCCAATTACATTTTAATCTGGCTCAGCCACGTATTTGACACATCTGTTTTACTAGACAGAGAGCTGACGCTGGAGCCAGAGAGACCTGAGTTCAAGTGCTACTTCTGATACCTGATGGCTATGTAACCATGGCAAATTCAGGGGTAGGGAATCTGCAGCCTGAAGGCCATGCATGTCCCTCTAGGTCCTCAAGTGTGGCCCTTTCAATCTGGTTAGGTTTGGATTTAATCAAAGGGATGCACTTGAAGACCTAGAGGGACACATGTGGCCTTGAGGCTGCAGGTTCCTCATCCAGATTAACTTCTCAGTGCTCTAAGCAATTCCTTAAGACTAGATTTCAGAGAAAGTAGTAACTGCATTGGAAGATCACTCACGGGAGAGATCCTTGGATCTGTCCTTTAAATGTAAGGACCCTTTTTTCTGGCATCAAAAAAATTTTGTGGGACTCTCATCCACCCCCTAACACACACACACACACATACACACACACACAGATACACACGCACGAGTAGTTGTACTATAAAGTGTCCATTGATTGAGAAAAAAGTTAATGACAAGAAAAATCATAAAGTCAATAATTCTATTAAATGAATTTGTTGTGTTAATCATAAAGCATGTACATACTTTGAGAAATTGTAATAAATTTGTATGAGATATTATTATTCAGTCTGTAGAGATTATGTTTGCGTATTTAAGGATTAGAATTTGTGTGCCCCCTTAAAAAATCTCTGTCACCCAGGAACCATTGTTCCAAGGTCTCTGCCAGCACTGACATTTTCTGATTCTAGGTCCCTCTCAGATCCTGGCTATCAGAGTCCCAACCTCTCCTGGGTGACAGCATTCAGATTACTCCTCGGTATGTGATGGAATTTTTTTGATGTTTTGTCTTGTAATTATTTTTAACTGCAGAACCAGTGACAAGTAAGGCTGTGCCAAATGTATTGTAAATCTGTTCCGATTGGCAACAAGAGAATTGGCATAGAGAACATTGTCTAAATTCACTTGGCAAAGAAATCTGCAAGCATGTATTATGAGGCAGAGAACATCCAAATGAGTCTTTGGGACTGAAACTGTCAGATCTGCGTAGGCCAGATGCAATAGCAAGTCAATGTATGGCTTTTCCTGACTGACAATGTCAGAGATGAAAGTAGCCAATGGGGATAATAGGAAAAGTGTCAGCCTGAGAATAAGGAAAACCTGGACGGCTTGGACTTAACCTTCTCCTTGCTTTGTAATCTTGAGCACAGAACTTCACATGTCTGGGCTTCAGTTCTCTTTTCTGTACTTAAGCTTCCATACTTCAAGGGTATAGAGTTTCACTGGTGTGGGTGTTTCCCCATCAATGCCAGTCATAAGTCTGTGTCTTGTAGATTGTTTAACTAGTCTGCATAGTGGACAAATTCAAAACCTCAAGTGAAGAGTCCCTTTGCACATAGGTAAGCAAGTCATTGCAAGGCAAGGTGATGCTGTATGTCACCAGCAATGTGCTTGAAGTCTTTCCAGTATGATAGGACCTGTCAGTGGTATTAACCTGAAGTACCCAGGGTTTCTACCATGGAGACCCAGGATCTCTACCATTGGAAGAGAATGCTAATGAATATTTCTCACCTGGAAAATGGGGATAATGAACCCAATTCCCCACAATGAGTTGAGAGTTCACCTTATTTAGGTACCCATAGACCCTTGGTGAGAGTTCATTATATCCTATTGCCTTCAGACCCACCACATCGCATTCTGGCCATCTTCCTGCCATCTTGCCTTACTTCCTACCTCTTGGTCTGAGGATAGCAATGAGATCAACACTACCATTCCAGGAAAGGATGTATGTCAATCATTTGCTCCATGACTCACCTTCTCTATAACTTCCAAGACCAAAACACTTCTCCTTGGCTATGACCGCCCTCTATGTGTTGTGTTCTTCCATTAGAATATAAGCTTCTTTCTTTTTTTATAATTGTCTCCCCAGTGCTTAGCCCATTAAGCACATAGGAAGTGCTTATAAGTACTTTTTCATTAATTTGTATTTGTGAAAGAACTTTATAAACAGTAAAGCACTGACTAGACCAAATAGCATGAGGGATTCTTATCTTTTTACTTGACTTCTCCTTAAAATTATGTGACTTCATCACTACAGATATAGCTGAAATCCCAGGAAGACATATGTTCTGTCAACCATGGGTAGATGAAACACTCAACATTGCTTATTTGAGATCATCACTGGATCTTTAAGGAAAAGAGGAAAACCAGAGTTCTAGACCAGAGTCAAAAGAGCTAGCATTTTGGAGGAGTGAAGGACTGGGGACCTGAAGAAAACAGAATGAGAAGCTTTGAGGGATGTTTCTCTGAGGTGGCCCCCTACCCTCTTCCATCCCCCACTGCCATCTCCCAACATGACACTCATTTAGATTTAGATTTTTGGCTATTTCATAAAGGGTTATTTTATAAGTCCAAGTGTCCTCTTCAGGACATGGATAGTGCAGATAATGTATCATCATTTTACAGATGGGGAGCCTAAGGTTCAGAGAGACTTATCAGCCTCATTTAGCCAGGGATGAATGAGACAGAAATTATACCCAAAGCCTATTATTATTCCAAGTTTAGCACTCCTTCCATCATACTATGCTAAAACTACCACCTCACCAGTCACTTTGGTGAAGAACTATTTCTGCCTCATGAATGATGGAGGACTCTGATTACCTGTTGCATTGAGCTAGATCAATAGATATCCCAATGCTTTTTCCCACAGTGGTAATATCAGGAGAGGAAGTGTGGCATGGTGGCTAACAGAACTGCCTTAGAGTCAGGAGTATTTGAGTTCCCATGATACATATGAGTTGTGGGTCTAGTTGTGTTTCACATGACACAGTCGTGTGACCCCACAATGTTCCAGGCACCTTTTTTAAGGCTCTGAGTTGGAAAAGAGTTACCAATTTCTTATCAGTGGAGAGTTTTTACACTAAAAATTCCCCACACCAATGAAATCACAGGTCCAAACTTCCATATCTATCAGTCAATCAATACAGATTTATTAAGCATCTACTATATGCCAGGTATTGTGTGCAAGGGATACAAAAAGAAACCAAAGACAGTCCCTACCCTCAGAGATCTTACAATCTAATGGAACCATACCATCAAAAGGTAATAGTAGAGGTTCATATCATAGCTTTGCTCCATGACAGTGCCACATTCCATGTTTTGCTAAGTAGCATATGTTAACTCCATATAACTTACATGTCATAGTGGAAAAAGCTCTGGATCAAGCATCAGGAACCTCAGGTTCATGTCTCAGGTCTATTTCCAGGTCATTGCCCAGCCTTCTCTGGCCCAGAGCCAAGCCTCTATCACCACAGCTATTTCTATACCTTGCTGCCTCCACTCTGACAGTCATCTTTCCACAAGAATCTTGGGCTCCACCTGGAACCAATTCAGGCCTCCAACTTCTGCCCTTTCTCTCTTTCTTGCCTGGCCTCAAGCTGACATGTGTCTTCTCAACTCCCAGCTCTACACCATGTCACTTGGGCTTGATCTCTCCCTGTCTCCTATTTAATTCCCTTTTATGGTTATCTTCTCACATTAGAATGACAGGACTATCTTGCTGGATTCTATTTGTATCCCTAGTGCTTGGCACAATGCATGGCACAGAGTAAGCACTTAGTACATTCATTCATTCATTCTCTCTTTCTCTCTCTCTTTGTCTCTCTCCCTTTCCCTTTCTCCATCTCTCTTTATGTCTGTCTGTGTCTCTTTCAGCCTTCTCAGCTCTAAAATGAGAATTTGAGAATAACACTGTACTATTTACATCAAAGGATGTGGTTAGGCAACTGCTTTGAATATTGTCAATCACTACAGACATGTACACTAACATTAGGTGATCAACCAAAGGGTAGCTTCAGATTTTTTTTTTTTGTAAATCAAAAATCACCTGTCATCGTACAGAGCCTTGAAAGGCAACATGGTATAGTGGGAGGAGCACTGGATACAGACTCCAACAACTAGTCATGGATTTTTGAGGGAACTGGTGATATGGTGGATAAAGCACTGTCAGAAGTCAAGAGGACTGAGTTCAAATCCTGCCTCAAACACTTATTTAGCTGGATAACCTGGACAAGTCATCTAACCTTCAACTGCCTCAGTTTTCTCAGTTGTAAAATGGGGACAAGAATAGTACCTACCTTGCAGAATGGTTATAAGGATTGGTAAAGTTCTTAGCACAATGCCTGGCACATATAAAGGCTTATTCTCTTTGCCTTCCCACTTATTGGCTGGGTAGCCTTAAACAAACTCTTTAACCGGTCTGAGTTCTAGTTTCCTGGTCCACAAAATGAAGGGGTTGGATTCGACAAGCTATCTGGTGCCACCCGTGCTCCTTTCGGACACAGTCCTGCCCTGGTACGGACCATCGTCCCCTCCCATTCCAATGCCTGCTTGCTTGTTTGGGGACCAAACTTTTCAGAAGCAGTAAACATGAAGTTTCCTGTCAGCATTTTCGGTAACACCGGCGTTTTTAGTAATGGGTGACATTTAGGGAGAGCATTGGGAAGGATGCATCATCCTGGTTATTACTGAGCGCTGACAACACATGCAGCCCATGGAGGCACAGCACAGCAGTGACACAGTTACTCCCTACTGGGTTTAGGTCTAAAGTAAGGCAGAGAACAATTAAGGAGAAGGCCCAGAGAGGGATGAGCAATTTGCCCTGGGGCAACACTAGGTCAGATGGCTTCAACCTTCATCACTGAACAATCTTTAGGCTGCTCCAGTGGCTGTGGCCTGCCCAATTCTGCTAATGTGAGTTCCCATTAAGACACGCTCCAGAATAATAACGAAGGGGCTTATTCTGCCTTTGGCAACCCCCAAAACTGCTTCAGTCCAGCTACTGAGATGGGCCCAGCTGTTGAATGCTACTGTGAGAAAGGCCCGGGTGGGCCTCAAAATCCTTCCCTTTAACCTTTCCACCCAGCTAGAGAAACCTGAGCTGTAACAGTGTGTGTGAATCTCTGCTTCCACTTTTCTTAGGAATCCCTCTCATGGAAACCTCCATGAGGAAAATGCCAAAAAAATTTTTTTCTTAAAAAAATTTGTTGTATGAAGACAATATTCCCAAATGTTATTTGTATCCCATTTGTTTTTCCATATTTAAACAAATATGCCCACAGAGTAGAACTCTTTTATAATATTGATATGGCACCAAATTACCAGAACATAGACAATAACCATGTTATAACAAGCCATTTCTTTGACAAAAAGGCATTGGCTTGTAGTCGAAGGAGAAGTAGGTTTGGAGTCTAGAGAATTGGGTCTGACTCCCTAGCTCTGACTCTCTGAGGAAGTTAATCCCTCAGAGCCTTGGTTTCATCTGCCCTTGAACTACATACCTGACAGGGTCATTTTGGTGAAAACATTTTGTAAACCTTAAAGCACTCTATAAATGTGTGTTTTTGTGATGGTGATCATTTTTATTTTCCTTTCTGATTTGCTCTCTATTATATCCCAATCTGTGTGTGTGACTGCATATATACTTGTATGGATAGGGAGGAAAGAAAAACAAGAGAGAAGAGAGGAAAAAAAAATACTTATTTAGAACTGATACTGAATCTTTAAATATAAATTTTGTGTAGCTCTCAAGTATGCCTGTGGGCATGATTTAGGTATAAACACTGGCTGGAATATAGACACTCAAAACAGACTTTACCTATATACACTGTGGGTCAACACAGCCCCCCACAAACCCACATACACACGCACACATACACACACACATACACATGCACACCCACAGATTGCCATATAAAAGCTCTTCCTTTGCACAACTTTATGGCCCAGAAACTTGACTGCAAAAACTATGATACCGTTTTTTGATTTTATAGTGAAATATAAATCAATATTTTTACGTCTGTTTCCCAAGTTGGGGGAGCTGCCGTCACGGGGGAGAGGAGAGGCCTGTGGGTTCCAACCTCTATTGAGTTTTCTCTTCCCATTTTTTTTCACCATGTTAAATATTTCTGGTTACCCAGTTACAATGGGGAGATGGACATGATTGCTTTTAGATTGGTGCTGTAACATTGAGTGAATTTTATAATAAGCAGCCATCTTTTTTCAAACAAGCTGCCCTTGTGCTTGCCTGTCTGACTTTGAGGTCCTCATTATTGCGGGTTTAAATGAAGGATGTTCATTCAGGCAGGGAGGGGGAGGGGGGAGGCCAATAGACATCAGGGCTGTTATCTGGTCCTTCTATCAGGCCAAGTGACAGGCTTCCAGAGGAAGAATACTGAGCTGATGGTGGAGACCTCGGGCTGACACCGAAGGTGACTCCCGTGACTCCAACCTTGAAAGGGAAAAGTTCCCACTTTATTAAAATGAATTTCGAAAGGGCCGCTCTGACAGCTGCATAATTAAATATTGGAGTGTCAGCGATAATTTATTCTGCTCGCATGTGGTGGTCAGAGCCTTTTCACTAGAGGGTCAGCAGGCACCGTGACAGAGCCAAGGATACAGTGGATTCCAGGCCCTTTGTCATCGATTTAGCCTAGATTCAGAAACTCTGGTTTTGACTAAAATACAGAAAACAAAACAAGCAGGAAAGAAGCAATAATTTATGAACCAAGATTTTTACCCATTTGATCCAAGCCTCTTGGGCCTCATATCCTGGCATGATATTTGACAGTTCCAACTGGTGAAGGGCACAGTGGAGAGGCTGCATGGGGCTGTGGTAAGTGGATGAGACTTGGACCTTGGTTTGAATCCTGCTTCAACTATTCATACCTCAAGCATTTCAGTTCATCTCTCTGCATCTCAGTTTCCCCATCCAGAAAATTCTCACACAACTTGCCTCCCAGAGGAAAGTTTTTGGTAAACCTGAAAGTACCTTAGGCATGTGAATTATTACTGATTGGGTGCCCCTAGCCAGGTCTCTTTTGCTTCAATACTTAGTGTATCGGGTGGTGCCTTTATGGGTATGCTCCCAAACAGCACAAATCATAATCGTTGCATACTCTTTCATCGTGCGTGTCTTTTCCCCCTGTTCTCCTGTAAATCATTCTCCACAGGAAATTCACTCAGCATTCTGGGAAGTGTGGGGGTGGGGGGTAAGAGGGGACTTTCTCTGGTTCTTTTACTATTATGTGGGTCACTATGCAGCATGACACTGTCCATGTGTCAATCCTCACTCTTCATTGACACTCTTAGTCACTCTCATGACTGGCTGACCTCCTATTCCCATCATACATGACTTTTAGAGTGTCTTTGGTAGTTGTTTTTTAATGTAACTAAATAACTTATTTTTTCACTACAGTATATTTTCTTTAAAAAATTATTTTTTCAGCTAACAAGCATTTCTTTTTCTAATACTACCACCCCACCCCATTCCTCCCCCCCAGGAAAAAAAAAGAAAAACAAAACCATTGTATCAAATGTGCATAATCATGTGAAACAAATTCATCCACTGACCATGGTCAAAAATAGATGATTCACTGACATGTTGAGTCCAATAGAAGGCAGGTAACATTCTTTATCATCAGCCCTCTAGGATCATGGTTGGTCATTATAAGGCTGCTGTCTTCAGAAGATTGGGGCTTCACTAGGATAAGTAGAGGATGCCTATTCTCATGTTTTCCTGAAGACACATTCATAATTAAGTCTGTGTCACAAATGAGAAGGGGACTGCTTAGAATGATACTAAGGACAACTATTTGACATACTTGGTGAAAGGGACACTGAATTTAGGCCCTAACTTTTACAATAACCACTGAACAGGCCACCTTCTTCACTAAATTTGAAGGCTTTGGACCACTTTAAGGTGTGAGTCTACTACTCAGTTGCTCAGAGATCCTTAACCTTCTCATTTGAACACCTCTATTATCCACATATTCTTTTTATTGTTACATACACACAAACCCATCAGTCATGCCTATTCAAAGAGGAAAATGCTAATGGCGACATATCTATGCATGATTGGGATGTAAACTGGGGTCTTTGTTGTTTTATGTGTGGTGGGGGGGTGGGGGTAGAGTGTCACTTTCAGTCCCTCTGATGTTTGAAGATTTTACTCCTTTCATCATGGGTTGGATAAGATTTCTCTGATAAGACAAAGCCTCCTCATCTCTTAGGATGGCTATTTGGGACCAGTATTTGTGATGCCTAACCAGGCATTCTTCAGGCTGTGGAGCTATATTTATGGCATAGTAGAAGGAACGTTGGACTTTGATCCCAAAGATATGGGTTTAGGTCTTAGCTCTTGCACTTAACTAGTTAGGTAACCTGCCTCAGTTTCCTCAACTATAAAATGAGGGAGTTAGGGTCAATGCTCTCTAGTTTGGCAGTGTTGTGATTTTTAAAGTCTCTGCTCTGATGCTCCAGGACTTCATTGTTGACAATCTATGCTTGCAATTTACTGTTTTGCTTTGCACTCAGGAGGCTGAGTATGCCACTACAAAACAGGAGTTTTTGATGGCCAACGTTGGCCCTACCACATTAATCTGGCTCTAAAGGCTTCACACAATTTGCCTCTTACCTCTTGCCTAATCTCATTTTTCTAGAAGGATCAAAAATTCACAACTAGAGGGGACTGCATTACAAACCTCTCATTGTATCATCAATCAATAAACATTTATTAAGACACTGGGCTAAGCTAGATGAGAATGCTAAAGTGCTTTATGAGGATTTGAATCTTCTTTTAACTATACCATGCTTGTGACTTAACTGTCTCCCTGTATATCCATCCTCTACCATTCCCCAACACAACCTACTTAATAACTCCCTTTCTATCTCTCCCACATCATGCTCACTTCAGTCCCATTACTTGTGCTTATACTATTCCTTCTACCTGTCCTCAGTGCCTTTCCACATCATAACCTATCCTTCAAGGCCTTGCCAGTCACAATTTCCCCTTCTCTGACAGCACCAGGCCAGTCATCTTTCCCTTCCGCAACTTCGTCTCTATTTACTGTCAGTACCACACATCTCTCAGCTTATTTAGCACTTTCCTGTTCTGTCGGTACCACAAAGTTTAGCCATTTGTTCTATCTGCGTATATGGCTGTGATATATCATGCTACATCACTGATTGTTTCATATGCCAATGTCTCATTTGCCCCAATAGACCATAACGTACTTTGTGGTCAGGGATGATGCCTTGAGCTTCCTTTACACTGTGAGCCATCTAGCAGAATGTTGGCCAATAAGAGGTGTGTCATAAATTCATATTGGTAGATTAACTGATAAATCAGATACTGTCTATATGTTTAAGGACTTTACAGGCTAAATAACAAAGATAAGACCAATGACCACATGGCTCTCTAATAGTAAAAATAGTTGGTGTCTATAGTGCTTTAACATTTGCAAAGCATTTTACATATATATGTGTAAACTATATTTGTATGTGTGTATATGTATGTATGTATGTATATGATCTTACCTTGAGTTAGTCTTCTGATGTGAGCTTGAAGGAGAGTTTTAAAAGTAGAAAGGGAAATACACAAATGGATCAGAGAATCATTAAATCTCAGAGTTAGAAGGAACCTCAGAAGTTATCTAGCCTAGTTTTCTATCTACCTCTTAAGGGGATCTCCCCTGTCCATATTCTCTCAATGATGGCAAGTTCACCACCATCTGAGGCAGCCTATTCCACCTTTGACTTATTATTCATCATACTCAGCTGAAATCTGTCTCTCTGCACATCCATCCTCTTGGTCTTATTTCCTGCCCTTAGGAACAGAGCAGGACAAGTCTTTTGCTTTCCAAATGACCTATAAATCTGAAGACACACCATGGTGCAGTGGGGTAGAGTATTGTACTTGGAGCCAGGGAGATCTGGCTTCAGATTCTGCTTCTGATAATTGCACATATACTTTTTTCCTGGTATTGCTTTCTTCACTTTGCATCAGTTCATAAGAGTCTTCCTATGCCTCTCTGAATTCTTTACATTCATCCTCATTCTTTCTACATGTCAATATTTCAAATATCTTTGAGGCAAGCCTGAGTAGATACTCGGTAAGGATCAGTGAACAGACAGCATTTTTTATTAGTTATCCATATGTGACTATATCCTATAACTTTATCATTATCCATAAAACTTTGTCATGTCTCAATGACTCAGCACAATCTGTTCTGTAGTGACCAGGCTTCTCTTTGGTTCCCTTCAGGTTTGGGCTGGTTTTTGTTATGTATTATATAATTCCAATAATAATAGCTGATTTTATGTAATAGTTTTAATTGACAAAATACTTTACATAAATTATTTCATTTAATCCTTACAAGAACTATGCAACAGGCAGATGTCATTATTCCCATGTTACAGATAAGCAAATTGAAGTTAGGAGAATCAAATTAATGGCTCAAGGTCACAGAAGAAGCACACAACAGAGTCAGGATTTCCACTGTACTGGAGCTGCCTCTTCCTTCAGGAAACTAAGATGTGGAAGCCTATGCGTGATTTTTTTCCCCCTTTATATACTGTACCACAATCATATGAAAGCTTATTTCAGAGTTCTGACAAAATTCTCAAACAGGAAAATTCAGCCTGAAATAGCAGTTCTAGATCAAACAGAAAAGCTAAAATATCATTTTTCCTGTCTGGTCTTTAGTTTTTTCATCTGTAGAATGGGAGAAAGAAACCTGCCCTGTAGGACTACTGAGAAGAAAGGTCTTAATATACCTTGATATGCTAAAGAAAAATGAATGGACCAGAAAGAATCCTCGTCTGGGAGACCGATCACCCTTTGAGCCCTGCTGCAAACCAATATGAGCACATTGTGCATCCTTATTCTTTGACCCTGTGCTGTTTACTTCACCAGGGTAAAAAAAACAACGAGCCAAGCTCGGCTAGTCAGAGTATTACCTTGTCAGAGGAAAGCGAGGCTACTCCGATTCAGCCTGAACAAATTACATCCCTCACTACATCTCAGAAGCAGGGAGCAGGGTTATAACTCAGTCTAAGCACCGCTCACTCTTCTATTACCTTCATAACCAAGGTCATACTAATCAACTCAATTACCAGTCCTCTCGGACATTTTCATAATGTTTTCTGCTAGTTGCTCTCCTGTGAAAATCTCTCGGTCTAAGCAAATTAATGCCATTTTTATAACTACCTACATTTCAGGTACAGTGATTGCCTTGGAAAAGAAAGACTGTTTCCCCAGCAACATAAACTATCTTCCGACCACAGCATAACAAGAGAACAAGGGGATCCTTTGCCATATCCCATTCTTAACCTTTTGCACAAGGAAAATACATTCCCTTCACCTTAAGGAAGCAAAAATATCATGTCAGCATCTCTCTACCCTCAAATTCAGCTTGATTTCAAATAGTAATAGTAATAATTAATAACAATACTAACATGCATGTATATAGCTCTTTGAGGGTTGCAGACCAGTTGGCGTATGTTGGATCCTTCTAACCTCCCAGCAACCCTGTGAAGTAGGTGTTATCATTGTTCTCATTTTATAGGTAAGGAAACTGAAGCTGAGAGAGGTTTATAAATAGCCTGCCCAGGATCTCGTAGTTAATAAGTGTCTGAGTTGATATTTGAACCCAAGGATTCCAAGATACCAACTCCAAATATTCATTAAAATACCTGCCATGGGCAGGTCCCATATTCAGCAATAGGAAAACAAAGCCAATTTTTTTTAAAGACATAGACCTTGCCTTCAAGGAGATTACTTTCTACCAGAGGTTTATGATATCTAAGCATAATATAAGGTAGACAGCGATGGGGATGAAGGAGAGATCCAGTATGCCGTATGAACATTGGAAGAGGAAGAAAAAAAATCCCACTTCTCTCTCACAAGCAGATGCACTTATATTTCACCCCTTCCCCTTAAACATACTTCAACATGGTGGATAGGTTGGGCATTTCTGACCCTTTGCTATTCTTGAAGGTCAGAGCTGGTGAGGTAGAGAGGTTGTTGCCCCTGTGACTATGTGGGGGAATCTGCTATTAGTGAGGAGGCTGGGAGTATAACAAGGCAACTAACTGAGCCCATGCAATCTTCAGTTGCATTCACAGATGTATAATTACAGGATAAGAGAGGCCATAGTCTCTTCATCTTTTGCCCAGGTCAGACCTCAACTGGAATGTTATGTTCAGTTCAGGGGCTAAGTGATAAACACAAGCAGAAATAGATCTCTAGGGCAAAGAGGATGATAAGAGGACTCCATATCAAAAAGGAGTGTTTGAAGGAACCCAGGATATTAACCCTTGTCAACAGAAGACTTAGGGGAAGGTGGCGGGGGGGGGGGGGGGGGGGGGGGCATATTTGATGTTGTTCTCAAATATCTAAGCAATTTTCTCTTATGGTAGAGGATTTAGAGGATTTAGATTTATTCTGCTTGGCCGCAGAAGGCCAGACTAAAAGCACATTGTGAGATTTCAGCTCCATGTAAGGATCACCCTCCTAACAACTGGAATAGTACAGAAGTCCACTACTCAAAGAGTAGTGGGTGCCGTATCACTAGAAGTTGTCAGGGGAAGGCTGGACAACCACTTGCCAGGGATTTCTTAGGGGGGATTCCTACTCAAGAAGATTTCAGACTAACTGGCCTCACAGGGCCCTTCCATAACTGAGATCCTGTGAGCTATGAGGCTATGACCCACATACTGGGAGAACAGGTAGGGGAAGGGTTGCTGGATTCAGTGGAGGCTCTGAGCTACCCACTTAGGGCTCTGGGAGAGAGCCCAGTGATACAGCCTGAGGGCAAGGGAGAAAACCAGTGTCATAAAAAGTCTGTCTGTCCCCACATGCCTGGGGGACTGGAATTAAAGAAGATGGCCAAGTGAAGGTGCCTGAGGGCAAGTTGAGAAAACCCTGATCAGAAAAGCAGGGCAAAATCCAATCTGGAATAGGCAAGAAAGGGCTGTTACCTAACTGAGAACTCAGCCTGTGCCTCATACAAGTGCCCTGAGAAAGAATGAATCAATTTGAATTGAATTGAACAAACATTGATTAAGTACTTGTGGTGTAGGGGAGAAGGGAAAGGAAGGGAGGGGAATAAATATTTATTAAATTCCTACTATGTGCCAGGCACTGTGCTAAGTGCTTTATAATTCTTATCTCATTTGATTCTCACAACCCTGTGAGGTAAGTGTTGTCATCTCAATTTTAAAATTCGGAAAACTGAGGCAGATAATGGCTAAGTGACTTACCCAAGGTCACACAGCCAGGTAGAATCTGAAGGCACATTAGAATGTAGGCCTTCCTGTCTTTACCCTGATATGCATAGATACCCCCTTTACTGTTTCCTTTTCTGCACATCTCACAGACATGAAAACACTCTAGGTCTGACAATCACTGAAAGGCTTCTGAGACCCTATGGGGAGATAACAATACTAGAGAAGGACAGAGGATGCCTTAATTTTCTCCTCCTTAGGATAAACTTGAGTTGCTTATTTGATTGCAACTTTACCTCTTGGCCCCCTTTTCCAGACTATTGATCGTAAGCCAGATGATAGCAAGGAATTGGCAAGGAATTAAGGTCATACATCATAAGAGCGTAAATTCTATGGGATCCTCAGTAGCCATCTAGTCCAGCATTTACAAATAAGGAAACTGAGACCCAAGGACACTCAGTGAATAGCCCAAGGTGAGGGAGCAAGCCCCAGAGGTGGGATTTGAATCCACCACCTTTGACTCCAAAGCCAGTGCTCTTTACTCTGGATCATGCTGTTTCCATCTAGTCTCCCTTCCCCTCAATACCCTCCTCATTTTATAGATGAGAAAAATGCAACCCAGGAAGAGTAAAAACACCTTGTCTATGGTTGGTTATCCCAGAAGTATGTGTCCAGGAATTTAGATTCTCTGACTCCAAAATCAGAATGCTTTCCACTGTATCTTGCCTCCTAAGTATCACAAATGCCTTGTTTCTCTGATGGCAATTCCTGAGGTGGGGATGGTCCTTTATTGTTAATGGAGCATTTCTACATATATTATTTTGTGGAGTCCTCATGTCCCTGAGTTTTCAGAATCACTTAAGTTAGGTTATTGCTTGTATTTGTACCATTTCCCAACAGGACAATTGCTGGGGAAGGAAAGACTCAGAGACTTCAGCCTGATTCATTTTTCTAGTGGGCCAGAAACCCTTCCTTGAGCTTTAGAGAATGAGCCTTGAGCCAGCAGGGCATGGGGTGATGGGCTGCTCCCCATCACTGGTTTCCTGATTTAAAGGGAGGATGGTGAGCCAGAATCCACAGAGAGCCTCCAAAGTGACCCCAACAATTCTATAAACATTCAGAACTCTGTCAGAGGAAGTGGCCATTCCCCATTGCAAGTAGAAGAAGGCTCGCCATGCTCAGAGACAGGAGGCTGGACAGCTCTCTGAAGTCCAATGCTACAGTGCTCTGACTTTTCTATTCCCAGCAGCAGCTCCAAGAGGAGCTGACATAGTCTCTGAATCATGTGGACTTTAGCTCTTAGGTAAAACACTTACCCTCTTTCTGTCTCTCAGTTACCTTACCTGTAAAATGGAAATAATATATACATTGTCTACCTCAAAGGTTTGCTATACCCATGACACCCTAGAAGCAAAAAGTACTATAACTGTCATTATAGTTGACATAATAATCCTTGTTATTCTCAGAAAACATCAAGGGAAAAAGAGCACAATCTCTTGTACTTGCTCAGTGGTTGTGTTGCATAGAGATTATTGGACCTGAAACCATGAAACCTGGGTCTAAAAGCTGCCTGCCATTTATAGAGACAACTAGGTGGTAAAAAAAACCCTGGATGTAGAATCTTGAAGATCTGGGTTCAAATCCTACTTCAGACAACTTCTTAACTCTGACTCCCTGGGCACATTCCTTATCCTCATGGAGCCTCAGTTTTCTCATCTGTAAAATGAGGATACTAATAGCAACCTATTTCACAGGGGGCATCATAAGAATCAAATGAGATAATGTATGTGAACTGCTTTGTAAAACTTAAAGCACTATCCCATTGCTAGCTATTAATAATTATGATTATTTCTAGCAGTGGAATCAAGGGCAAGTCATTCCATCTTCTTTAATCCTTTTCTTTAAAGGGTAGATAATAATCTCTCTTACTTTGTGGAATTGTTGTAGGCAAAGTGCTTTATAAAATGTAAAGTATTATTGAAATGCCATGATTATTAATGCTTTTAACTCATTCAGCTGACTTTCCCACTACCTCATAGTCCTTCTTCATCCTCTGTCACCTGCCTCACAGGAGGATATTTTAATTAAAATAGTTAGTTAGTTAAGAGTTAATAGTGAATTAAAATGGGGATCATCATATTCTTCATTTGAAAAGATGTTCTTATTGCCATGTAGAAGGTTAAATGACTTGCCCAAAGTCACTGAGACATTCAGTAACATGTCAAGATGGAAACTCAGATCTGTTGCTTTGGTGGCTCAGTCCCTACCCTCTAATCACACTGCCTTCCAATCCCTCAGGAACTTGCTGTGGCTTAAAATGTGCCCAAGTTATGCTTTTGAAGATCTGATCATGTTCTGAGATACAAACTCCACACTTGGAAATTATTTATGGCCCCATCTCTATCATAGAGATGATGAATTGTCCTTTGGACAATCGTATGAGAGTAAGACAGAATGGATAGGGCACAGGATTTAGATTTAGAATCAGGAGATCTGGGGTTGAATCTCAGTCCTGCTAATCATTTGTTTATGACTTCAGAAAAGTCTCTTTCCCTCTCTGAGCCTCTATTTCCTCCTATGTAAAAAAGTGAATGAGGCAGAGCTACAACTAGGTTAGAATAATTAGTTCTTTGCCATAGGCAGAAAAATTTAGAGAGCACCACAAGCACTCTTCCAAGGTATGCTTCTTTCCCCTCTCTCCCCCACGATTGTTCTCCTCTCTCTCCCACAGCTATAAAAATACCTAGTTATGGTTCTGGGGCTAGGCGACCTCTAAGGACCCTTTCCACTTTTAAGTCCAATGCTCCTAGAGAGGATAATATCTGGAAACATAGAGAATGAATGAGAAAAACCAAACCAAGAAAAGTAGAAGGCGTTGAAATCAGTAAGATTGGAGGTGGAGGGGAGTGTTGTAAATTACAACCTTTACTTCGTGGTTGTATTTGTGCACAATGAGGCTGTGTAAATGTATTCACCCAAAGTCAGGCTTAGAATTCTTACAAGTTCTTTTTTCATCTTCTTTGGCCAAGCCATGGATGGTATCCCTTTGAAGTCAGGGAGAGCTGCACACCCAGAAATTCAGGGTGTGGGAGGATATAGAGAAAGACAAGAAGATATACTCTCAGTTTCATGCAAATAATTGGAGCCAAAGCCTGTCTCTCAAAGGCAGGCACCAGCACCCTGAATGCAGGTTGACACTGAAATGTTATTAGCATTTAACTTCAGAAAAAAATGACTGTAATCTTCTCTCTCCTGGATTCTCACCCGTTTACTAAAACTTTACATGACATGATCATTCTTTGGCAGTGTTTTGTCCAGGTGATCCTTTGACCTTTGTTTTAACTCGAGTTGCTTCCCATCACTCTCTGACTGAAATCTGAGCTCATTCCTTTATTTGTTTATATAAGAAGCATTTGTCCAGCATCTACAGTACTACATGCAGAACACCGAAGAAGATACAAAGTTTACATAAAATAACGATCCCTATCCTCATGGAGCGTATTGTCTATTGTCTATTGGGGTAAATCACAAATACAGACAGATATCTGTTAACATGCATCACATTATAACTGCATTGGAAAGATACAAACAAAGTACTCTGTGAGTTCCAAGGAAGAAAGGTCATTAGCACTGGAAGCATCAGGAAGACTTCCTTTCTAGAAGAAAGGGCTCCTCTCTTTGCTCCTCTCTTTGCCTTGTAACCTTAGGCAAGTTAATTTATCTCTTGGGGGTTCAGTTTCCTCAGATGTAAAACTAGTTCATCTCCAAAATCCCTTCTATTGCTTAAATCTGATCCTGTGACATCAAGAATTTATTTATCCTATGAAGTAGCATTTGAGTTGGGTGACAGTACTAATAACTAGCATTTAAATGGTACTTTGTGATTTGCAAAGCACTTTATAAATGTTATCTCATTTGATTCTTACAACCCTGGAAAGTAGATGCTATTATTATCCCCATTTTACAAATGAGGAAACTGAGGAAGAGAGTAATGAAATGACTTGCCCAGCTAAGAAATATCTGAGGACAGATCTGGCCCATTAGGGCTGACCTCCAGAATTGCATCGCCATTTGCTTATTGCATATTTCCAACTAGATGTCTGGTAGACATCTTAAACTTAAAATGTCCAAAACTGAAGTCATTATCTTTCTCCCCTCCTTCTCCCTTGACACTCCAACCCTCCCCTAACTTCCCTGTTACTGTTGAGGGTGCCGCCATATTCCCATTCATGCAGGCTTACAACCTATGTGACATCCTCAGCTCTTCACTTTCACCACCCAGATCCAATCTGTTGCCAACACCTGTCAATTTTTCCTTTGTGGCATCTCTCATATATGCCCTCATCTTTCCTCTGACACAGGTGAAGGCCCTTGTCATCCTAGACCTGCACTCTTGCAATAGCGTACTGGCTGATCTTCCTGCCACACATCTGTCCCCATGCCATTCTGTCTTCCATTCAGCTGTCAGAATGTTAGGGTACCTTATAGTTTACTTATTTGTACATATGCTATGTTTTTTGTTCAGTCATGTCCACCTCTTTGTGACCCCATTTGGGGTTTTCTTGGCAGACATATTGGAGTGGTTTGCCATTGCCTTCTCCAGCTCATTTAACAGAAAAGGAAACTGAGGCAAACAAGATAAAGTGTCTTGCTAAGTCATACAACCAGTAAGTGTCTGAGGCTGGATTTGAACTCAGGTCCTTCTACCTCCAGGCCTGGCATGCTATCTACTATACCACCTCGCTGCCCCACATATACTATGTAAGCTCTAGTAAATCAGAAACACCTTGAAGTCACAGACTTTTCATTTTTTTATCTTGACACCCCCAATCACTAGTGTAGGACTCTTCTTCTAGTGCAAAGGTTTTTAATCCTTTGGGGATCTTAGACCCCATTGGTGGTCTGGTGAAGACTATGAACCCCTTCTCAGAGAAATGCTTTAAATGCATAAAATAAAATACGTAGAAGTACAAAGGAAACCAATGATATAGAAATTCAGTTACCAATATATATTTTTTAAATTATAGTTTCATAGACCCTAGACCAGGGGTGGGGAACCTGCAGTCTTGAGTACACATGTGGCCTCCTAGGTACTAGGATGCGGTTTTTGACAGAGCTCAGGTTTTTCAGAACAAATCCTTTTATTAAGGGAATTTGTTCTGTGAAGTTTGGATTCAGTCAAAGGGCCACACTTGAGGACCTGGAGGGCCACATATGACCTTGAGGCCGAAGGTTCTCCACCCCTGCCCTAGGCTAAGAACTCTTGATCTAGTAGGTGCTTAGTAAGCACTTGACTGACTGAATGAATGTAGTGAGTCCCCCCCTCCTTGCTGCAGTTATATACAACCACCCCTAAATGACATACCAAGCAAATATCTCTTTTGTTCCATGACAATAATAATTTTCTAAAGACTGGGAATTCATAGGAACATGGACCTAGATCCGGGAGAAACATCAGAGGACATTTAGATCAGCTTTCTCATTTTACAGATGAGGAAACTGAAGCTGGGGAGATTAAACAACATGCCCAAAGTAAACAAGAAACCTTGCAGAAGAGATTTAAATGCAGGTCCTGTGACTCCCCCTTCAGTGTTCTCCCAAGTGCATCCGCCCCTTCAGGGCGGGCTCTGCCCCCTCTGGGTTTGCCAGCCTATTGTTGATGCCTGGTATACATGACTACTTGTGATAAATATTCTTTTGATTCTACTTTTCACCTAACACACCAGGGACCCTTTCTTAAGGCCTGTTTGGTGTTTCAAATCTGTAAGCCTCAGGATTAAGGCTGATAGATTGCTGAATGTGCCAACTTTTTAAGTTGTCTGTCATCCAGTATTGGCTGCCAAGTATGATAGCTCAATAGCTAGGTACTCAAGAGAAACGTGATGGCTTCTTATCAACTCTATAAAGACTTGCATTCTACAGAAAAAGGAGACGGGGGAGACAGTGGATTATGATGAGGGTGACAAAAGATAGAACATGGGGTTAACTTTGTATGGCATGGATAGGAGGGTGGTAAAGAAAGTGGAGAAATACCTGGGCCTCTCAAGGAGTATATGGAAACCTTTATTAAAAGATGGGAGATTAGATGTGGTAAAATAAATAAAAAAGTCAGGAGACATGTTCAAATCCCTGCATCAAAACTTCTTAGCTCTGTGACCTTAGCCAAGTCCATCTACCTTTGAAGCCCTCTCTGTTTCCTAGTCTGTGAATAATACATCTGCCTAATGGGTTAAAAGCTTTATAAAATTTCAGGTGTTCCAAATAGACCTGCTGCCTCTGCTGACCTTGCTGAGAGATAGTGATTTGATGCAATGGAAAACATGCTGAATTGGGACTCAGATCCTGCCCTTGATGCTATGCTGGGCAAATTGCATACCCTCCCTATGCCTCAGTTTCCCCATATGTAAAGTGAAGACATTTGGACTAGATGACATCTAAAGTCTCTTCTGATTCTAAATCTGTGATCCATAGTGACTAACCTCTCCCAGCTTCAGTTTGTTCATTGGTGAAACAGGAATAATAATCCCTCCCATACCCACTGTTATTCACAGGGTTGATATGAGACGCAAATAAGACAATCTACATAAAATGCTTGGCAAACCTTAAAGGACCACGTAAATGTCATCTGTTATAGAAATGTGGATGCTTATTAAGCTAAGAGTATAATTGTAAGCAGAGTTGTCAAACCAAGAGAATTGCCAGGAATGGATGCTGAAGGGGAGACTAAATCAAAGTGAGTTGCTGAGCGTTAGCACAAACCAGGACCAGAGACTGAGGATATGGATCAGTTGTGCCTCAGCCTGAGCAGGTGGTTGGAAATAGAGCATGTATCAGGGGCAGTTGTAGTGGGGTAGGGGCTTTGTGACTTTATGAGTTACACCAGCTTCCTAAGATTCAGGAACCAAACCTTTAGAGGACATTTAAAGGATCCTGTCAAAGAAACATTCCATCTATGAGGTTATTTTTGAAATGAAAGGAACTAGAAATCAGCATTACACCATAGGGAAGAGTTATATTTTAGCTTACACCAGCCCATGGGAACCCATAGCCAATCTGAGTGGATGGAAAGCCATATTTATCTTCTAAAACAAGCCAACCCATACTATTCTTTGAGGCATTGAGGTTTTAAGTATGTTCTAGAACTAGACTGCCCTGTCTGTCACTGAACCAGCCTTGCTAGCTGAGAGCCAAGACGCTACTTTTTTTTGAAAATTTATTTTTATTTTGAACTTAGCAAACAACAAATAAAATAGACATTTTCACATATGTATGTACATATATATTATATATAGGACAGAAAAAGAGAATTGTACATGAAATCATAGATCTCTGTTAAGTATAACTTGCTTTTCTTTTTTAAGTATGTATTAAATTATGCGTATAACTTTCAAAGCTATCCTGCCAAACTGTGATTCCTTCTGGCCCTCATTCTGTTTTTTTCTGAGCATTTTCAAAAATGATTTCCTTCAATGATTTCCTTTTATTTTTCTTTCTTATCTTTTCCTTTTTTCCCTTCTTTTTTTTTTTTTTTGCTACCCTATCCCTACCATCTTTACCTCTCATCCCCCTCCCCCCCACCATTTGGAAAAAAAGGAAAAACAAAGCATTTGTCATAAATACACAAAGTCAAGCAAAACAAATATCCACATTGGCTAGTTCCAGAAAGTCTTTTTCTACAATTTGAGACCGTCATTTCCTTGTCACGAAGTGGATTGCATATTTCGTTGTCAATCCTCTAGAATCAAAATTGACCATCACATTAAAGCAAGTCCTAAGATACTAGTCAACAGAAAGAGGACCACCAGGGAATGATTTTGTATGTTGGTTTATTTTGATCACAAAAATCCATTAAGATCTGTGGGATAAAGTGTGTATGGGGGCATCTCAAATTGTTGAAATCACAAATCCTTAAAATATTTATGTATCTTAACAAGCAAGTAAAGTCCCAGTGAGGATTTCATTCTCAGATCTAAATGATGTCAGTCTCTCTGGTCAAGTGAGTTATTCACAGTGTCAAGAGCACTGGGTTTAGGATAAGAATACCTAGGTTTGAACCCCATTTCTTTTCTAAACTATCTGTGTGACCTTGGGTAAGTCACTTAGCTGTACCAAAACGGGGTTTTCTCATTTATTAAATGAGGAGGTTAAACCATATACTGTCTAAGTCTTATCAGTTCCTGAATCCTATGGTCATATTCATTCATGAAAGATTTTCATTCTCTCCTTTGTCCCCTATTCCCTAATCATCTCTCATTTCCTACTCTGGGTTAATTCCTTTGTAAAAGCTTCTCTTTTGGAGGTGGAATGGAGAATACTCAAAGATGGAGCAAGCAACACATACACACTACAGAATATAAGCTGCTTGAGATCAGGAGCAATTTCACATTTGTCTTTGTATCTCAGACATGAAGCATAGGGTCTGGCATAGAGTGAACCTTCAGTTGATTGATTTATGGAGATGAGCTACCATCTATGTGATCTCACATTAGCCACAAGGGCCTAAACAGTGCTGACTAAACAGCACTTCTACAGGGAAGAAAGCATTGGATTTGGAGTCAAAGGGTTCCTTCCCTTGGGCAAATCACTTGAACATGATGGACCTCGGTTTCTTGATCTGTAAAATGAGTGTTTTGGACTAAATAGTTTCTAAGGTCCATTCCAGCTCTGGATCTATGATCTTATCATCCCTAATTGACTGAAAAGGAATTTTAGTCTTTCCTGATGCATTATAAATTTTGAGTGTCACACCAAAGGGCTGCTGTCTTTTATCAGCCAATCTCAAAATGTTTTTTCTAAAGTCATATTGGGAGCACTAACTGAGCAAGAGAAACAGAAAATTTGCCATCTCATTCTTTTCTTTTTTGATGTCCTGACAGCAGAACCAATCTTTAGAATCCTTAAGAAAAAAAAAATTACTGCGATACATTCGATCCAAGAAGCTTTTAAAATTTGAGATCCCAGAAAGTTAATTAGTATGTCCTTTTAAGATTGCTTCCTGCATTTTTATCTACACAGAGACTTTGGTTTCAAATGCAATTGGCAACTTGCCATGTAAGAGGGCAGGTCATCTCTGGGCTCTGGAATGAAAGAATACAGCCCTTCAAAGCTCCATCTTGGGGCTGGGGAGAGGATGGCAAGGCAATGCCATTGCTGTCCTCTTCATTTACTCCAGTGGCTTTCTTGGAAGTCGTGGCACCTTATGGATGCAAAAGTCTTTCACCTAAATTTTCTAAAACTCTCACAATCCCCTTTCTAAGTAGGTAGTATTAGTGCCATGACATAGAATCTCTGAGACAGAAAAGACCTCAGAGACCAGAGTACAAGGATGCAGCATCCCAAGAAAGTAATCAGCCAGTTTCTGCTTGCCTACCACCAGTGACAGGAAGCTCATTATATTGCATGGCAGACTAGCCTGTAATATGGGCAAGCTTCATGAAGTTTATGGACATTTGCTATGAGCTTACCTGATTTATGATAATACATACCCTTTGTCTAATATTTCTAGTTCAAGATATGGTTTATTGTGGCCAAAAGTTTCATCACTTATTGGCCAGTCCTTATGGCAATCAGAAATCTCTGCGCTGAATTGGGCTAGCCCTCAAGAAAGAAATCTTGTCTGTCCTTGAGCCTGTCCTTGAAGCCTTTCCATATTGGTAAGATCTGGTGGAACTCTCTGTCTCTCTGTCCTTCTGTCTGTCTCTCCCCCCCCCCCACCAAACTCTTTCTCTCTCTCTCTGTCTCTCTGTCTCTCTGTCTGTCTCTCTCTCTCTCTCTCTCTCTCTCTCTCTCTCTCTCTCTCTGTCTCTCTCTCTCTTCTCCATTCCCTCTGGGAAATTATTTTAACTAACTTTTTCCTATTTATCCTATAGCTGCCCATAGCTATAACATAATCTGATTTAACTCCAATAAACATGGAATTTTAGGAAATCCTTTCCTCCACTTAGTGAGAGTATTGGACTAGATCACACTGTTGAAGGTTCTGGAATACCCTTTCTGAACCTCAGATTCCTTATTTGTCAGAGGAAAATGATAATACTTGCACTGCCTAGCTCACAGAGCTGCTTTGAGAAAGTTGCTTCATAAATCGCAAAGTACTAAAGAAATGTGAGCTAGTTCTCTTACTTTCCCATTTGCTCCAGAATGAAAATACATCCATTCTGTATCTTCATAGGGGTCAATCAGCTTCCTGAAGCTTCAGTGACCTTTTAACTTCTTTATTTTCTAGCTGCTTGGGAGAATTGTCTGATGTCAAATTCACTAGTATCAGGAGAAAAAGCACCTAGAGACAACAAACTCTCAAACTGAATTGCAGTCTAGTTTTACGATTTCAATTCAATTTAGTTAAACTTTTACTATTGAGAGATAGTTTGGAGCAGTAAGTAGTGAGGGTTTGGTGCGTGTTTGGATCATAGCCCCCATTGTTGCTGAGTCAGCTCATTTTAATGACACAGGCCATTCCAGTAACTCCCAACCATGTGGTAAGCCAACACAATGTCCACAGACTCTTCCATTTCCCCAGAAGCTGATCCACTAGTTTTTTTGCATGTAGGTGATACCATCTTATTTGGTCTAGGTGTACACTAACTCCCCTACTTCATTACCAGCAGCTGGCATGGGGAACTTGTAAGATCTCATTACAAATTCCACTTTTGCCACTTTTTTGGTAGAATAATCCTGGGCAATTCACATAAACTTTCAGAGCCTTGGTTTTCTCCTCTATAAAATGGGATAATAACTCCTAATTGACCTGGTTATGGTAAGGAGATCAAATTAGATAATGTGTAGAAAGTTCCTTGTAAACTTCAAAGCATTACGTACAAATGAGAGCTACTATTGTCATATTTTAGAAGGCACTTAACAAAAGTACTACATAAAGGTCATTATCATCATCATCAATGTTAAGCACATGCTACAGGTGCTGTACCGTGTAGAGTACAATTACTTTTAAAGTTAGAAGACCTAAATTCAAATCCCTTTCTGATATTTATAATTCGTGCAAGTTCCTTCCTTACTCTAGGCCTAGGTTTTCCTCATAAGTAAAACAAGGTTCCTGGACTAGATTATCATTCAGGTTCCTCTCACCTGTCATACCACCCACCGTGCCCAGCCCCAGGGATACAAGATGAACAGTCCCTCAGTTCTTGCCTTCTGAGGGAAACAGCAGAGAAGAATAAATGTACACAAACAGGTCAAATAAAGGTAGAATGTGGTAAGATCAAAGGAGAAAACCACACTAAGTGCTCAAGAAAAATTTGAGGAGGGAGAGATCACATTCAGCTGGTGAGATCAGAGAAGGCTTCATGGAGAAGCTGATGCCTGATCTGGACCTTGAAGAAAGAAGGGTGAAACACAAGGATACAGGACTGTCAAGGCCTGGGGGCTGCCTCATGCTAATGTGCAGAAGTGTGGGAGACGCCATGTCAAGATTCTGGAACAGCTTGTCTTCCATTTGGAAGTTTGGTGGGAGTAAAAGGCAGGTAGATTGGATTAATGTGAGACAAGACTGGAAAGCTAATTATGCCAAGAGGTGAAACAGTTACTTGTGGGTGGGGCCAGCTGATGGACCTTTCTTTTTTGAAACTGACCGCCTCCCAATCCCCCATGCTATGCCATGTTACCTTCTTGGTAAACAGGTTCTTTCCCACCCATTTTCCCTCCTCCAGCCTGAAATTGAGTACAATGAATAGATGTCTCATAAAATCTTTTAATTGTCTTAGCATATGTTGCTTTTATTAGGTGAGAATAATTGCATTCATGGGATCACCTCCAAAGTCCTTTGGAATATAAAATTGAAATGGCTTCACACTCAGTGCACAAGTCCTTCTGAGCCACACTGTTTTCCCCTTCGCTGCCTCTTGTCCCCCTTTCGCTGTAAAGTTCACATTGAAGTGTGACAAGAGACACTTGACAACTGACACATGCTGGATCTTATCAGCCATGAGTGCAGTCATGGGCTCGGCTGAAAAGCGATTGTCATTTCTACACCATTTATTCCTCTCCGAGCCTCATTGCTTGCTTCCTTTCGGAGGACATTTTCCCTGGGAAAGTACCCTACTTGTCATTTAGTTTGCCTTTTCTTCTTCTCCCCCTCCCCGGAAGGGTTGTGCTCTGCATTTATCCCACAAGTAAGTCCCATTCAGACTTCCGCTCACCTCTTAGGGCCCAGGTTTCCCGAAGCGGATTTGGCCTTATAAAAGCAACCCAACAAAGCTTTTACGGCACCATTACATTTCCCTTAAATCCCTTTCCTGCCAGCATCCAATAACTCTATTGCCTTTAATCAATTCACTAGCTCTTTTATTTGAAAGGAGAGGAAATCAACTTCAGGCCTAGTTCATTTTGAGCAAGTTTTATGAGAGGCAGAGTTGGGTAATGGAAAGATCACTGTGTTTGGAATCAGAAGACCCCAGGATGAATCCTAGCCCTGCCACTGGTTACCATTTCTGCCTTGGGCTTCACTTCCATTCTATGGGCCTCAGGGGCTTGACTTGTAAAATGGGGGTAAAGGGAAATTAAATTAAATGAACTTAACATGTTCCTTAGAGCTTTTATATCCATGATTTAAGTAACAGTGCCAGGTGGTACAGCAGATAGAACACCACGCCTGGAGTCAGGGAGATCTGAGTTTAAATTTGGCCTCAGACACTTACTAGCTGTGTGACCCTGGGGAAGTCTCTTAATCCCTATTTGCCTCAAATCTTCTTCTAAAAAATGGGGACACAATGGATAAGGAAATGAGCAATCACTCCAGTGTCTTTGCCATGTAGAGTTGGACATGACTCAACAACTACAACACTTTCTTTTTTGACTGTTGAAAAACCATCTAACACCTCCTTTATGTTTGTAGTTGTATTAGACTGTGAGCTCCTTAAGGGCAGCACCATCTTTTTGACTCTTTTTGTAATCCCAGAGCTTAGCACAGTGATTGTTACATAGTAAACAATTAATAGTAAAGTATTTATTGACTGACGGGTTGATTAGTTTACAGAAGGAAAAAACAGAAAAAAAAACCTTGGAGAAAAAGGAATATTTGACTGAAAAAAAAGTTAGAAACATCTAGCTGGAATAGCAGGTAGAATTCTGGACTTGGAGACAGGAAGACCTGAGTTTGAAACCTATCTCAGGCATTCATTAAAAGTATGACCCTGGGCAAGTCACCTAGACTCTCTTATCCTTGACTTCTCATCTATAAAAGCATCTATTTGACCACATTGTTGTAAAGATCAGGGGAGATAATGTAAGAAATTTGCAAAGCTTGAAGCACTCTATAAGTGTTAGCTGCTAGAACAACACATAACAATAATGGCAATTATTGTTATTATTGTACAAGTGTCACACATACTAGGAGCTCAGTAAAAAACTTGTAGGAAGGAAAGCAGAAAATAGAAGAAGGATATATGTAAGGAAGCTAGCTAGAGACATATATGTGTATATATGTATTACACATGTATATATGTGTGTATATATATATTATACATGTATATATGTGTGTATATGTATATATTATACATGTATATATACTTGTCCAAATCTTCTTTGTTGTTAGACTGTTAGTGACTAGGAACGTTAGGCTTAGGGCTCCTTAAAAGGAAGCATCAGAGGGATTATTCATCTATTAAACCTTGCTATCTTTCCATTCTTTAAAAAAAAACCACAAATTAATTGTATCCTACATGGAAGGAAAAGGGATGGAATAAGCACTTATCTAGGACCTACTATGGGACAGGCATGTTGCTAAGCACTTTACACATATCTTAATTGATCCTCACAACAACCCTGGGAAATAGGTACTCTTATTCTCCCTATTTTATAATTGAAAAAACTGAGGCAAACAGAGGCTAAAATGACTTGCCCAGGGTCACACAGCTAGTAAGTGTCTGAGGCTGGATTTAAACTCAGACCTTCTTAACTACCATCTCAGTGCTCTGTGTATTGTAGCTTAGACCATCAATATTATAATTTTCCTATGGATAATAATATTTAGTCTTTTTATATAGCTTTAAGTTTGAAAAGCATATTATTACATGTATTTTCTCATTTTATTTCTGATTTTATTATTACAACCACCATGTGAGGCAGTTACTATTGCTCTCCCCATTTGACAGATGAGGAAACTCAGGTTGAGAGAAGTATAGTGACTTGTCCAGTATCACACAGTGAGTATCAGAGACAGAATTTGAATTTAGATCCTCCTAACTTGGAATTCTATTCATTAGGCCATCTAGCTGCCTCTGATGG
Organism: Notamacropus eugenii; assembly: GCF_028372415.1. NCBI lineage: Eukaryota > Metazoa > Chordata > Mammalia > Diprotodontia > Macropodidae > Notamacropus > Notamacropus eugenii. The sequence goes on along the minus strand of NC_092872.1, from coordinate 677,102,203 downwards.
TGAAAATAACTTTAGTACTTAGTATTAATTATCAATAATAATTAGTTGATTACTAGTAATAATACTTCAAAAGATCTAGTGATTGCTGCTTCAAATTCTAGGGTCAACCTTGTGGGCTGCTGCTGCTGCTACTACTTCCCCCTCCTCCTCCTCCTCATCCTACTATTGCAGCTCATGAACCCCAAAAGTGCTTCCCATTAATAGTCAGTTAGCTCTTGGGAAACTAAAATTGTAGAGAAAGAACAGTTGCTACCATTGCTATTGCTCCCATAATCCTGGGACTTATTATGGCACACATTATCTCACAAATATCCAGTGTCCGTGGTGGTGATCCTCATGTCTCAGATACCTGTGTGTGGCAAATGAGTAACAATAATTCCTGGTATGGCAGAACCTAGATGTTCTTTCATCCTTAATGGAAGAGGGCTCATTTACTCCCCTTTGGTGTAGAGTCTACTCAGTTGAGTTCCCAGGTTCCGTTCTTTCTCTAAGTTCTTTATAGATTCTTGAGTAGGGAACTGACAGAGTGGAAGTGGTATATTCCAAGGACGAGTATGGTGGTGGATGGATTAAAATAGGAGAAACACTAGAGACATGGCGAATAACTGGAAGCTATTGCCAACTCTCCAACACACATGTGCGCACACACGAGTTGTGAGATGTTGATGACTCAAGACAAGGGAGAAGCAGTAACAACTAAGAAGAGTGAGTATTAAAGGCATTTAAAATAAATAAGACTGGAACATAGAAAAGATATAAAAGTGGAAGAAATAAGGGTCAAAAACAACAAAGTTTTCTAGCCTGGAAGACTAAAACATCGATGGGATAGTTGAGGTACAAAGCTGATTTGGGGGGAGGGGGTTATGTAGGGAGTAGTGGGGCACAAAAAAGCAATGAGTTTGGAGTTAGGTGATCAGGGTTGTAGTCATACATGACTCTGCCATTAACCAGTTATAGAGTCTTGACTGTCATTAACCAGTTGACCTTAGGGACATCTTTTTCCCCTTCACTTTCTCATCTGAAGTATATAACTGTTCAGTTAGATGATCTGAAAGCCCCTTCTAGCTCTGCCATTCTATTCTATATGTTCTTAGAACTGTCCCTGCTCTTTCTATGTACCACATTCTAAAGCCTCTCCCAGCTCTGACATTCTGCGTTCTACATTCTGAGATTATCTCAGCTCTGATATTCTGTGATAATGGCCCTGTCAGCTCTCATTTTCTGCATTCTATGTTTTAAAAATTCTCTTGAGATTATAGATTATCTAGTACACCCCACCCCCAAACTCTCTCTCTCTCTCTCTCTCTCTGTTTCTGTCTGTCTCTGTCTCTGTCTCTGTCTCTCTCTCTCTCTCACACACACACACACACACATCTCATTTTATAGAAGTAAAAACAATTCTAGAGAGGGGAAGTGATTTATCTTAGGTTACATATCACATGAGTAGCAAAGCCCAAGAAGAACCCCAGATGATCCCGCCCAGTGTTCATTTCACTACTGTCTACCAAATACCAGAGCTAACAATCCCACTCTCCCTGTTTTCCATCTGTGTGAACAATGGGACCCTTGACTCAACACAGCAAGTTTTTAACATCTGAGTGACTGTCTTTGGCCTTATTGGTCCCAGTCTTTCAATTTTATCAGATGATTCAGCTTCTTCTCTCCATGCCCTCCTCCTCAAAGTCTTAGACATATTGCTAGATTTGGAAGAAGCGAGAAACAGATGACCATGATGTGTCCAGAACCCCTCCCTGGTTAGAAGCCAACTCTCTGGAACTATTATCATTGGGTCTGTATACTAAGCCCTCAGATTTCAACTCACTTCAGAAAGCTTTTGGTAATTTATGATTTGACATTTTTCTCAGGTCCATATAACACTTGTTTATTAGAGATAATTTGCTTAAGCGCACATAAGGTGGAAGGTCATGCGAGGAAGGTTTTTATTAGTTGTGGACTGCCTGGATCAATAATCATTTGAATACTGTAAATCTATCCCGTTAACAGGTTTATTTCTTCATCAGATATTAATTCCAGAGGGTTTCACCCATTATGGAATTGACATAAACCATGCCATGCAGATGTTGTCTCTGTAATCAGGTTCAGCTGCCTGTCTAGGGGAGCCACTCTGGGGGCTGCCTCTTAATGCTTTACCGAGGGTCTTGTGGTAAGGGAGCTGTCAGATTGTTGAGTCGTCAGAAAAAAAATAGAGGCTTCTGGTTTGCTCAGGGAAGAAACAGAAGGAAAATGGAGGCCCATAGGCTTTGGCTACCCATAACAATCCTACACATTTCTGCCACACCTTTCATGCAAATACATCCCAAAGCACTTTACAAACCACAGGATAAACAATTGGGATCATTGCATTCCCCCTTGGGCTGAGCTGTTGTTATTAATATAACTTTACAAACAAGAATTCTTCTGAAAGCTTCTGGCCAGACCACAGTTCATTAGTGAAGCTTCATACCAGTGGCCAGGCCTGCAAAGATATGACCACCCACTGCCGCCCAGTGGTACCCCAAAGCTATTCCTGACCAAGACGGCGTCCATTGCCCTGACCTGCTGATCCAAGAATGTTGGCCAACAGGGACCTTAGAGGTTCTGTGATCCCACTCTCTCACCTGATAGAAAGTGGAAGGATGAAGCCCAAAGACAGAAAAGCACTTACCCCAAATGATGCAGCTGCTAAATGAGAAGAGTAAGACTTGACTCTGTCTCTCCCACTTCCTAATGTAAGGCTTCCCCCCAACCCCCAGCCCCCATCCCCACCCCAGCCCCACCCCTGCCCCATAGCACACTGTTTTTTTCTAGCCCAAGAGCTCACTCCCCAGCTAGGACTTTAGCCAAAGCAGTAACTGATAAGCTATTTCATCTAGATTGGGTTGATGATAATGTTGAAAGTAGGTGCTGCAGTGAATGGAATACTGGGCCTGGAGTCAGGAAGACCTGAGTTCAAATTTGATCCAAGTCACTTACTAGTCATGTGACCCTGGGCAAGTCACTTAAGCTCTCCCTATTCCAGTTTTTTCATCTGTAAAATGAGCTGGAGAAGAAAATGGCAAGCCACTCCAGTGTCTGTGCCAGGAAAACTCCAAATGGCATCCCAAAGAGTCAAACACAACTGAAAATGACCAAACACATCTTGCGGATTTGTTGTGAGGACCAAATGAGACAATAATTTTTGTACTCCTTTGTAATCCTTAAGTTATTATATAAATGTTAGCAATTATCAGCTGATATTTGTATAACACTTTAAGGTTTGCATAGTGCTTCATGCACATTCTCTCATTTGGTCCTCACAACAACCCTGGGAGTGGAACTCTCATTTCATAGATGAAAAAACTGAGGCTCATAGAGGTTAAATAACTGGGCTAAAGGTTACTGAGAAAGGAAACATCTGAGGCGGATTTAGAACTCTGGTCTCCTGACTCCTGAGTTCAGCACTATAGCACGCTGTCCAGAGTCTGATGCTAGGGAGCTGTGATTTTATTCTGTGAGGAGGTAAATATGTGATGGAAAGAGCTTTATTCTATCCAGAGTGGCCTAAGGACAGAGGATGGGGAAGCTTCTGGAGTTGTTATGCATTCTTTTTGTAAATATTTGACTTCATCATCTTACTCTCTGTCACAATGGCTTGCTGGAATGCTACTAGTTAGAACAAAGACGCCTCAGTCAATACATGCCCAAGTCCCAAATGTTACGTCTTCCTGGGTTGGATGAAGAGCTGCCCAGAGCTCATATCAAATATCTGCTCCCTGTACTTTTATGGGCCAAATCAACACAATACAGTGCATAGTGTCAAACACCTGCCCAGTAACATTTCACAGAATCTCATCTGGAACCTATTAGATGCCTCTTCCTCCTCCTCAGTCTGGGGGAGAAAAGGAGCAGCACGTAAAATAAATCAGGAAATATTCAAAACTCTCATTTCTGTGGCACCCTATGGTTTACCAAAGACTTTTCTTATGGCAACTCCACAAGGTAGGAAATGAAAGAACATCATGCCCATTTTTCAGGGAAAGAAACAGAGCTTCAGAGAGGACATTCAACTTGCCTCTCCAGTAACTGCTAGAGCTAGGATCTGAACAAAGTTTCCTGATTTCAGGTCCATTGGCCTTATCCTTGTACCATGCAGTCTCTCTAGAAAGAGATGAGATTGAAAATGAATGAGAATCCACATGGATGCTGCTCTCAAGCCTGACTACTATAATGTATGGGCAGCATGTACTTAGGAACACAGAACTCTGAATGTATGCTCACTTCTGCACCATCCCCAGTAGCTGATCATCAGCTCTTGGCTTCTAAACTTCCACTGATGGGGGCTCATGTTCTCCTAATAGAGCCCATTTCACTTTGCACAATTCTAAGGGTTAGGGAGATTTTCCTTATCTGGAGATGAGGCCCATCACTGGTCCCAGCTCATTTGTATGTCAATCCTTCACTTACCTGAAAATAGCAGAATATCTCCTCAGAGTCTTCTCTGTCCCAGGCTAAACATCCCCTATTTCTTTAACTGAACCTTGAATTTACTTACTTTTTATGGACTTAATTCCATACTTCAGGGATTTATAGTTTCCTGAAACATTCCTTCCAATGATGTGGATCTCAGACTTTCCCTACCTTAGTAGTCAGTGTTATGAGTTATTGTTGAATTGTTTCAGTCTTGCCCGACTCTTAGTGACCCCTTTTGGGGTTTTCTTGGCAAAGATACTGGAGTAGTTTACAGTTTCCCTCTCCAGCTCATTTTATGGACGAGGAAGCTGAGACAAACAGGGTTAAGTGATTTGTTCAGAGTTATGCAGCTGGTAAGTTTGTCTGAGAGTGAATTTGAACTCAGGTTTTCCTAATTCCCAGCCTAATGCTGTATCCATTGCATTGAATCTGTCTCTCCCACTTCCTAAGGGTTTCCCCTCTCCCCCCTGCCGCATAGCACAGTTTTTTTGTAGCCCAAGAGCTCAGTCACCAGCTAGGTCTTTAGCCAAAGCAATAACTGATAAGCTGTTTCATCTAGTAACAGATTGGTTACTAGCACTAAGTTGGCCGTGACCAAAATAATTCATCTCTAATGGTCAATCCTTTTATGATGAACTTCTCCATACTCAGTGAGACTGATTGGTCCTCAAATGACTAATACAATATAATATGTTTCCAAACCCACATTCAAAATCTTTCCAGCACGACAAGACCTTCCTAAGACCTACTAGATCTTATGCTCTGCTGGCATAATTTTTTTTATAGAATCCTGGTTTCCCCTACCCCTAATGGCATGAGGAAGTTTCAGAGGAAGTTGTCCTGTAATAATTCAGTGGCCCTGTGATTTCTTCCATCTGAATATTCCTTCTACTGGTACAAATCTCAACATGTACATACCTTCTCCAAAAGACCTTTCTCTAGATCATTGCCATTTTAGTGAGTACTAGTGCTACACTCAGGGTATCTGTTCTTTCTATATGACCAGTGATCCTTGGGCTTTCTATGTGGCTAGCTCAACCCTTTCTAATCCTATATTGACTCGATGCTGTCATTTATACCATTCATTCTGCCTAGGTTGTCATTAAAAATATGTACTTATCATTAATTTCTCTTTGGGTCATCCATAACTTTGATTTGTCAGAGACTGTGGGGTTGTAAGTATTGCAACCATCCTGGAAAATATTTGTATTTAAAAGTTAGGGTTATCATGTTACAGAGTAGCTTGGGATGGTTAAAAATCATCATGCAATTTTCTAAAATGTTATACAGCCTTTCTTCATGGTCCTATTTAATTCAAAGTTCTATTTATGCTCTTTCAACACTGTCTATTGCACATACACACAAAATTCAACTGAGTGACCTTTCAACGACATGTCCAAGCAACAGACATTTTTCATCCATTTCATTTTTCCTGTATGGATTGTTAAGCAGATCTTTCGAGTAATTTTTAGGTTACATTGCAGAGGCACTAAAATGGTCTAAGATTCGATGTTATTAAGGTATCATATTCAAAAAGGACAATTTGAAGGACCTTACCATCTATAAGAAATTCTTACATTTGGACATGGTCCAAGCATTCTTCCATGTCATTGGGAAACACTTTGGGCAAGTATATACCTCTCTGTTTTAGGTTTCATTTAACATTAATAATCTGAGAGTTTTAAACAGTTACCAATGTAGTTGTATGTAGGAAAAAATTGTATGAACTTAGCATATGTTGTTCAAGTGCTTCTTGTTGAAGGAGCACTTTTATGAAAACATTTTGTTCAGTTTTAACAAATGCTTTCTCTTTTCTTTTTGAGGGTATGGGAATAAGCAGCAAACAATAAACAACAGGATTTTTTTTTTACATTCTCTGCTAGTTTGATTCAATTGTGTAACTATAAAGATATGGTCTACTGTAGAAAATAATTTGTAAAAGCCTTCATTTTCCATTCTCATATCAAGGATACCCTTGACATATGCATAAATTGTTCCCATAAAGCATTTATAAAGATGGAAAGTAGGTATGTCGGTCAGTACTTATTTATTGCATTTGGCTGGTAGTATTATTGTCTAAGAGAGGCATTGTACAATAGTGAATAGCATACAAGATCTGAAGTCAGAATATCTGAGGTTTGTCTTGTCTCCCACATTTACTAGCTGTGTAACCTTGGACAAGTCACTTGAACTCTAAGATTATAACTTATAGATAGATGGTGATCTATGTCAATGTCTTCTACACTAGGTATCAAATTCAAATAGAAATGGGGCTACAAAATTAATACATATAGATCCCTGAGGGTTGTATATTGACTTAGAAAACCACACATTAACATTATCTATATTCTGTTATATTTTTACTTATTGTATTAAATATTTCCCAATTACATTTTAATCGGATTCCGTGCCTAGCTTGCTGTGTGCTTAAAACCACTCTTCTACATTTGTCTTAAATGTATTGATATAATACCATTTGTGTGTTTACCTTCTCTAAGTATCTTCCCTTCCCAAAACTATCTTGTAAAAACAATCCTTTAGTTTTCAAGATTGTATCATCTCCAGAATAAAATTCCTCCATGTGTACTCAGTCTGGTTCAGGTGCTTTTTTGAGTATCATCTTCCCAGGTGCCATTTTTACCTCTCCCTATAGCACATCAGGGATTGAAGGGTGAGGGTTCAAATGTGGTGAATCCATTGTTATTGATGATTAAAAAAAAAAAAAGAGTCATTCTAGAAACACTGATAAAAACCAGTTCTGTTTTCCATGTATTTGTTGTGCTCCTGGTAAATTCATTACTGAATCCTCATGAGATGCTATATCTACGTTTCTTCTCATGCCAGGTTTTATATACACTTTTTGTTGTTTCTACAATGTTTGGTTGTTTTATGATGTGATATCACTCCAGTTCTTCTACTGTTCTCCTGTAAGTTTTTACAAGTGAATTTATATTTTAAAATAGTTTTGCCCTTGGCCATCATCTCCCTGGACTTGGCAAGGAGACCTGCTGGTATTGCTTTTGATAATCTGGAGTCTTTCCTATGCTGTGAAGAGGCATCAGAAGAGGACTTAGAAGATATATTTTATGGCCTAGATGCTTGACATTAGGAAACATCAGAAGACAGAAATTTGGAGGAGATAGAGCGTAGGTCCTAGAGTCAGAAAAACCTGAGTTCAAATTCGGCCTTAGTTACTTATGAGCTATATGACCCTGGGCAAATCACTTAACCTGCCTAGTGCCTCAGTTCCTCATCTGTACAATGAGGATAATAATAACATCTACTTTCCAGGGTTGGCTAAAATAGATATTTGTAAAAGTGTTATATAAATGCTATTACATTACTATTACTTAAAACAACAGCACATTATATATGCATCTGTTCATATTGGTACCTTCCATCCAGAAATTGTTTTCTTGATTACGTTATATGGATTTCCATAAACCTGAAAGTAAGAGCCAGTTAACATTTATTAAGCACCTACTATGTGCAAGGAACTAAATGTTGAGGATACAAATGCAAAAAAGAAAGACAGTTCCTGCCCCCAAGCAGTTTTTAATCTAACAGGAAAGACATAATACAAGACACGCACAAAGGAAGTTGAAAAGCCATGGGGAAGAAGGGAAGGTTTCTGGTGTGCGAGAGATGTGCAAGAGACAAGATAGAGTCCAGGCTAAGGAAGTGTAGCCACTTTGTTCACAAAGTACCTTTGTACTTTTTTTTAAGGGGAGCAAGTTCTTTATGCGATGTGATCTGGAGATAGGAAAGTTCTATTGATGAGGATGAGGATGATATTGTAGCAGCAGCAAATTTCTCTAGTGTTTAAGATTTATAAAATATTTTCCTCACTATAAGTTAGGGAGTGCAAGTATTACTATCTTCATTTTACTTATAAGGAAACTGAGAATTGAAAAAAAAATCACCTAACAAATGACAGAGCAGGACCTGAGTTCAAGTCCTCTAGTGTCAAAGCTACTATTCTTTTCCTTGTATCTCATAGCATACCTTTTTTTTTTAATTGCACTATTATGTTTTTGAAGCAGGACATTTTACAAAATGTCCTTATGAAGTAGATAATTCAACCCATTGGGGCAGCAGCTCACTGGCTTCAGCTCCCTCACCCATCTCCTTCTTCTCCATTAGTCAAATCCTGGAATCTTAGACCTGGGAGGAACCTCAGAGAGCAACTGTACTTGACTTACAGTATACCCCCAAGCTGTGCCAAGAAATGGGCATCCGGGCTTAGTTTAAAGACCTCAGACTCACTGCCTTCCTGAAGCAATCCACTGATGCTTTCCCAGGCTTGAATAATTTGGAAGTTTTCCCTTATATCAAGTGAAATAAGTCTGTGTTAACTCTCACCTTTTGGAAACTAAGCCTGCTCTCTAAGGCCAAGTAGAACAGTTCCAATTTTTCCCAGTCCTAAGAGGCCTCTCTGTATACAATACTGCCTTTTCCATGCATGAAGAATGCAAAAATAATCATTTATTAAGCCCCTACTATATGCTAGGCACTATGCTAAGTGCTCACCAGTAGGAGCCACAGCTAGGCATAAGGACAGGCAGGCTGGGCCCCAGAGAATCAGGAAGGAGCATTTCCTCCATCTGCAGCTCTGAAAATATATTGTTATGTTCCCTGGAGCCTGAAGGGAAGGATTGAGCCCATTTTCAGTAGTAGCTGTGCAAAACTTCTGGGATTTTATGATGCAATCAGGCCGATTAAATATATGGGACACAGATTGCTAGAGTCCTCCTGTTTTTCTGGAGTGGTTTGAAGAGAATTTAATACAAGTGCCAGTGTTAATGAGGTAGCAAGAAAAGAAAAGATGAAGCAGTTCTGTTCCATAGTAGATGGTGCTAGAAGAGCTATTTATTGAATTCAACAATTCAAGTCAACAAACATTTACCAAATGCCCACCACCTCCTCTCTGAGTGCTGGTAATGTTGGCTCTTGAAGGTTCTGCCAGCAGATGGGATGCAGAGCTGGATAGGACCTCAGAGGCCATGATGAGTGGGTAGAGAGGGAGATAGCATTACGGGCAGAGAAAAGATTGCAAGCCAAGGCAGAGAGGAGGCTGAGCGCAAGTTGTGGCCAGACAAAGGTAAGTTGTCCATTTTGGCCTATGTGTTAGTACATATAGAAAGAATAATGTGAAACCAGGCTGGAAACTGGGGCCAGATGTGAAACATTTCAAATGCCAGAATCAGGAGTTTGGACTTTATCTAGAAGGCTGGGAGCCACTGAAGATTTCAGAGCAGGAGAATAATGCCCTAAGTGGGGAGTTAGGATGATAGGACTTAGATTTTAGTATTCAAAACTGAAGGGATTTTAGGGATCCCTTAGTCTTAAAATCAGAGATTGTAAAGTTATAGCTGAAGAGCTGGAAAAGGTCCAAAGAAGCCATGTATTCCTACTCCCTCATTTTACAGATGAGGAAACTGAGGCACAAAATACTTAAGTGGCTTGCCCAAAGTAATCTGAGCTCCATTCTTCTGCCTCTAAAACCAATGTTGTTTTTTTTTTCTACTTTACTAGCTGCTTGATTGGCAGCAGGGTGTAGGACAGATGAGACTATCTCCACAATCTGTCCTCAACTTATCTTTTCGGCTAAGATTTACATGCTGCTTTCTTATATGCCCCACACACCAGCCAAAATGGGCTAATTGCCATTCTCAGATTTTGTCATACTCTTCTGCCTCTTTGCCTTGGTTTACAAGGTTCCCTCTACCTTCTCCCACATCTTGCCAATTGTGACTTAGAGCCTGAGATAGCATCCAACCCACCCTCCTTATTTTACACATACAGAAACTGAGGACCAGAAAAGGAGAGTTGCTCAGGGTAGTAGGGGTGGTAAAAATAACAGAGCTGGTATTCAGATATATATCCCTCTGACTCCAAATCCATTGCCTTTTCCATGCACCACAAGGACAGATTAGGCTGTCAAAAATGATCTGCAATTAAAAAAAGCAAACAAACTGAATCCACACTTTTTAAAAAGCTCTTACATTTGGAAAAGTAAAAATTTTGCATTAATTATTTGAAACATGTGCAGTGTCTCAGTATTAGTGGGTAATGCCATCTCCAGCAATGTAAAATTAATCATATTCCTCCTTATCTCTAATTGCCTCGTATCTCCTGTATACATGGGGAGGGAAGCCAAATTCTCCTGCTTCCTGTGTTTCTTTCCACCTTCCTCCCTTGACGTTCGTTGTTGGTGATGCTTTCATTCAAGTGGCTTTCTTCCTCCATCCTTTCTAGAATGTACTTCAGTGACGCCTCCAGCTGCTGAGTCCTAGAGGAAGAGGAGGCCAGAGAAGGAGGTGAGGGAAAGGGAACTGCTCCAAAAAGAGGAAATGAAAAGTGAGAAGAGTTTGCAGTTTTTTGGGGGGAGGAAAAAAAGACTGGAAACAGCAAGGCAGCAGGAAGAAGGCATATTTACCTTCCAAATGCCTTATTTCCTTTTTGAATAACCATTCCAGTTTCCTCAAATGGTATACATTTCCTCTCCGAGATGCCCCAAATTCCTTTCTCAGAGAATGCTTGAATAGCAACCTGGCTTAGAAAACTTCATGGAGACATTACAAATCACTAATGCAAGTGCTTCTTCGAATCATTTTCCTTTTGTTTTCTATCATTTCCACACTTATAAAATCAAACTTTCTGTTAAATGTTTCTCGAGTAATTCAGCCAGTCTAAGCCATCTGCTGGGGTAGCATCTGTAGAAGTCTTTGAGGCGTGCTCAGCATTGTGTCTTCTGTTCAGCCTAGCACAAAGGCATGCTGTTTAAATCCCACGGTCTCGTTGCAGGCTTTCTGTCAGGATTGCACTTCCCATCAACTTCTTATGCTCAGGAGGAACCTACACACATACCGTGCATACACTTGGCCCAGCCTGCACCGTTCCATAAGTGGTAGCCTTGTTCCATGAGAAGCCAACCCCACCATAAGGTAGTCAAATCCTAGTGCAGTGTTGTTTGGCCAGGTGCCCATTTCTAACCTTGATAACGTACGGAGTTAACGGTAGAACCTTCTGCCCCTTGCAGCATCATTTTGTCTATTGTGCTGTTTTCACAGACCCAATTAATGATGTTAGGCAGAGTGTGCTTGTATTCTGACTGATGTTTGTGTTTTCCATTCTGGAATCATAGATTCAATTCAGTTAAGTTGAGTTCATGAAACACTTACTGGTCACCTACAGTTACTGTGGTAGGTAAGTGATTCACACATTGTTAGAGTGGAAAGGACTCTTAAGAAATGATTGGATGCAACTACATTTTTTACAGATGAGGAAACTGAGGCCCAGAGAAACTTGCTTAAAGTCATATAGCCAGTAAAGGGCAGAGATGAGAGATGAACCCATACCCAAATCCAATATTTCCCGTATAATCCTCAGTCTTGACTTGGGATGCTTTTTTCTCTTCCTTTCCCAAATATTTGTGTCAGTATTAGCATTCACACTTGTGTGTTCACCACTTTTATAACATGCACCGGAGGAAAAATATTATTTCTCATAAATGCTCAATAATTATAGTCTTTATTGTATCCAGATCTACGTTGTGACACATAGCAAAAAGCTTTTAGGACTCGGGTGCAATGGTTGACAGATACTTGCAGGTGGAAAATATGTTTCTAAGTATTTGGTTTATTCTCATGCTGCCACGGTAAATATTCATCTAAAATAGCATTAACCTTCTGAAAAAGAGACTGAAATTAATGAAAGGGGGTTTATTAGGAAAATGTATTCTTAAGAAATAATTATGCGTAGTTGTTCCTGTTTCTGTCAGAGGGTTTAGAATGTGCACTTCTGACAACAGATGTTAGCCAGAAGAAATGAGGAATGTGTCAGGCAGTGGTTTTAGTATTATGTTTGTAATTTGCTTGGCCATGCTGAATTCTTAGGCATAACAAAGTATTACCAACTTCCAGATAAGGGGGGAGGAGGGGGAGAATGATTGTTTTGCATGTGCTTTTGATAAGAAAAGAGTAATTTTCTCAGTAATTTAACTCTTTAAACATAACTAGCAGCTATATAATCCTCCACACTATTGAAAACAATTTTTGGAGATCTGGGAAACAATAAATAAAATGTGTTCATTGGGTTAGGTATGACTACTCGATTCTTTGACACTGCCATGAAATGAATGTAGTGATAGTAGTAGATAACTGGAGGAAGAGGGAGAGGGAGAGGAGGAGGAGGAGGAGGAAGAGAAAAAGATTAACATGTTCTCATTTGTAGCAGAAATTCATGAGTGAATAGAATGATATTAGGAAAGATAGAATTGTAGATTTGGGAAACATTTTTAAAGACTGAAACTATCCCCAAATAACCTTGGAACTAATAGGAAGATAGGGACTTCTTCAAGAGATTGCAAAAAGTCTGACCAGTTAGTTTTGTGGAAAGAAATCATTCAAGGCACCCCTCCCTTCTCTTTTTTAACTAAGTTGACAAGCGGTTGCTGATACCTTCTCAGTCATTTAAGAATTTTTTAAAAAAAATTTGTAAAATACCATCAGTGATCTTTTCCATTCTTTTGGCACAGATTTCCTTCCTTGTAAATTAATCCCTGAGTACCCTTAAAATTAGTGGATCCCCTAGCATGCATTTCATCTCTATGTGTAGTTGGTCAGGTCCAATGCTAACTTCATCTTAACTGTCCTTGTCATTTAGGTCATTAAGTCTTAAAATGGTGAGGTTGATATGTGGTAGTTAGCCTATTGCTATGGGTAAGAATAGGTGAGAATAGCTGTTCCATTTAAAATCCATTTGGAGTTATCCTTCTAGTTTCATTTATAAATCCCAAGATCATCTGGCTTAGTAAGGTCTCATACCAATCCTTTTCCAGCACTAATTTTTTTGCTATTGTAAAAATAATAATAATAGCTAGCATTTATATGAGTGTTTTACAAGTAGTTTATTACCTTATTTTATCTGCACAACAACCCTAGAAGATAAATGCTGTTATGTTTCCCATTTTACAGTTGAGGAAATCAGGGCAGACAGAAGTTAAGTGACTTGCCCAGGGTCAAACAGCTAGTAAATTATCTGTGGTCACATTCGAACTCAGGCCTTCTTCACTCTAGAAACATAAATTGCTCTTAATCTCCTGCTATTCTTACCTGTAAAGTTTGGCAAATTAGCCTGTCCTTTTAACAGTTTACTAAGCAAACCTACTTTTGATCTGCCCCTTTGTTCTCCTTTAGCTTGAATCATATGGATTTAGAAGGTGAGAAGTCTAAATCTTTTGGGGAACTTAAAGAATTTCTCCACACACAAGGTTGTGGTTAGAAATTGGGTGTGGGCTTTTCAAACCCACCAAACAACACCAGTAATGTTTACTATTCTTTCAGTGACATTTGTTTCAAAACAACTCTATCAGCACAAGGAAATTCTCTTTCCTTCTTCCCAAGGTTTGGGAAAATCTTATTCATTCACTTCTAACCAGAATCTGCTAGGCTGAAAAAAGGTATGAAGGAGGAATTTTCTGCCTAAGTCAGTAGAAGTAATGCGAAAACCACTGAGCTCACAGGTCTCTTGTGGTGTAGAAGAAGAACTAGACTCAAGCCTCTGGAAACTCCTCCACTGGTCAGTGATGAAGATCACAAGAATGTCATCTGGACAAGTTCCTATTAAATCCCCCTTGGATTAATCAGAAAAGCTCCTACAGTAGATGCCATAAGTAAGAATCAAAGCTGGGCCCTGAGGCTGCCATCTTGGCAGGTCTTGAGGAGGAAAACCAGGCCATGAAGTAAAGACTCCTAGAGTATCAGAGCACAAAGGGCCCTTAGGCCTGTGGGAAGAACAAATCCTCATCTCCCTTTAAAAAATCCTCTCACTTAGAATGAGTAAAGAGCACATTCACCAAAGGAGATGCCCTCAGGGGGAAAATGAGCATTTAAAATGAATGAAATAGAAGTTGAGATTTGCTGTGTGTACTGCACTTGTACTAATACAAGTAATTAATGCTGGGCTTTTAAAAATCTAGATAGTTACTTATTTATCATTACAACAATCTTCTTCCATACAGTGGTTGACATGTAGCTGATGAGTGCCCTGCTGACTTCCTAGTCTCAGTTATATAGGAGTGACTACAAGAGAAAAATGGCATGTATTAGCATCCATGCTTTTTATCAAACATGGATTTCATATCTCCTGAGAAAAGAGAGCAAAATAGAGCATTGGAGTTGGAGTCAGGAAGACCTAGATTCCAATCTTGCCCAAGATACTAGCTACCTGTTTGACCACGGGCAAGTCACTTAGCTTCTCTGAGACCAAGTTTGCTTATCTGTTAAATGGAGATGATTGTAGGACCTCCCTCACAGGGTTGTTACGAGGCCGAATAAGATAATGTATGGTAAAGTGTTTTGGAGATTTTTATAGTGCTCTATAAATGTTAGTCATGCTTAATGATTACAGAGCCTTGTGCTGGGCACTGGGCACTGGGCACTGGGGAAGAAAAGTTTAGATAAGTTGCAGTCCCTGACCTCAACTTGTGAACTAGTGCAAGGAGAAAGGACGTAAACATAGAGAATAAATTAAAATAAAATCACAGCACCTCAGAACTGGAAGGAACCTCCAATGGGCCTCTGAGCAGGAATCCCTTCTACTTTCAGTGACAGGAAACTCCCTCCTTCCGTAGGCACCATATCCCACTTCTAGAAGGCCTGAATTCTTAGAAATTTTTTCCCTTCTTTGGGCTACTATCTGATACTTCTCTGTAATTTTAAGTCACATTCCTTCAAGCTTTGCTCTCTGGGCTCCTGCTAAAGTAATCTAATCCCTTTGTCACATGATAAAGCAAAGGCAAAAACTGACATATATAACCCTTAATGATTTGCAAAACACTTTTAAACAAGCATTCTCTCTTTTAATCCTTAGGATAAAGTAAGGATGATAGGTATTATTATCCTTTTCCTCAGATGAGGAAACTGAGGCCCAGAAAGGTAAAGTGAATACTTGAAGACAATTATCATGTCTCCCTAAATCTTCTCTTTGGGCTAAAGAATATTCAGTTCCTTTAGCTGATCTTTATATGAATGGTCCCAAACCCTTTTACCACCCCTTTTCCATATATACTTCAGTTAGACATAATCCTTCTCCAAAACAGTGGTTCCTAGAACTGAACACTGTACCCCAAATGTGTCTGAGCGCAGCAGAACCATCACTTCCTGGGTTCTGGACCCCACCCCTTTCTTAATGCAGCCTAAGATTACGTCAGGTTTCTTTTGGTTTTGAGGAATGTCACATCACACTTTTAATTTATAGTGAATTTACAATCCACTAAAAACCCTAGCTGTTCTTTACAAGTGTAACTATATAGACTCATCTCGCCACTGTACTTTGATACAAGTGATTGATTGAACCCAACTGCAAAGCTTTACATTTGTTTTTATCAGCTATCACTTTAACAAATTTATCAGCTTGTTCTAGCCTCATTAGTCCTTTGATATTTCATTTCATTTGAATTTGTAAAATGTGGATAATATCTCCCCTGCATGAGAAAAGAAACTGGACAGGATGATCTCTAACAGTCCCTTCCAGCTTTAAAATCTGTGATATTTTGAAGTTACCTGAGAAAGAAGTTTGACATTTCTTTAGAGGAAAAAGGAAAATCATCCTCTGGATGGAAAAGTTAGGAATGTTATGGAGATTTCGCCTCGAAAGTGGGAGATAGGTTAAATTCAATTCACTTTAACATATATTCCTAAATGCTTACTATATTCTGAACTCTGCACTTGACACTTAGCAAGCACAAATTTTAGAAAAGCCATGGTCCTTGTGATAAATGAGAAAAAATAAGATGCAAACACAGATAACTATAATACATAATATTCTGTGCTAAGTACCTTGGAGAGCTGCAAAGTGCTATGTGAAGTTATGGGGGGAGGTTATTACGTATGGGGAATCAGGGAAGGTTTCATGAAGAGGACAGAATTTATCTTGAGTTTTAAAGGGTAAATACATATCAGCTGGAAACGGGAAAAGAAGGTTTTTCTCAGTATAGTGAATAACACAGGCAAAAACATATAACCCAGAAACTGCAACTAAGTTTAGGGGATGAGTTATCAAGTTTGACTGGAGTATGTATGCGAGAATAACATGAGAGATAAGGGTGGGACCAGATTATGGAAGGGTCTTAAATTCTAAAAGAGGGAGCTACTAAAGATTTTGTTTTTCAGTGAAAGATTTACATGATGAGATCTATGGGAAAGATTATTCTGATAGAGGTATGAAGGAAAGGAAGAACTTTAGAGGGGGGAGGGAATAGTGGCAAGAATGCCAGTTAGGGGACTATCATGATATTGTCAAGGTAGCTAGGTGGTTCAATGGATAGAGCACCAGGCCTGGACTCAGGGAGACCAGAGTTCAGATCCTGCCTCAAACACTAATTTAACTATAACCTGGGCAAGTCCCTTAACCTTCACCTCAGTTTCTTCAGCTGTAAAATGGGGATATTAATAGCACCTACCTCCCAGGGTTGTGAGGATCAAGTGAGATAATAATGAAGAAGTACTTAGCATGGTGCCTGGCACATAGTAGGTGGTATTTAAATGTTGTTCTTATTTTTATTTTTATCAGCATCATTATATTTCAGGCAGGTATAATGAGGGCCTACACTCGGGTAATGACCTGTGAGAATAGAAAGGAGGGGCTTAGGTAGCTGAATTACAGTAGATAAGAAAAAAGTAGCCTTTCCCTTATCACTCCTGATTTTTAGAACTCAGCCTTATACCTGCTCTTCCCCACACCTGCATCATCCCCACAGGTCCCGCACCTGCATATCCGCAGCACAAAGCTGTCGACTCATTTGCGACTGGCTTTTCCCTGCTTGCCTTGCTTCATCATGTCCTGTCCTTGGGAACAGCAGGGATGTGGTTGGCAGGGTGGCAGTGCTTCTGGGAGGGACTAACGGCCTCTGGGAATTCCTAGCCTATTCACCCATTTCTCCTTTCCCCTTATCTTGATTTTTGTGGTATAGTAGTGAAGTCAAAAGAGTCAGATTTGGAGACATACAATCTGACTAATGCCAAATATTATACAAACCTTGGAGACCGTCTCATGCAGCCATCTCATTTTATGAAGCATGAAGCCAGAGATGACTCACTCAGGGTCACAGAGGTAAGAAGAGGCATGATTTGGACATAGGTTTCCTGACTCTGATACACCATACTGCCTCCACTCTGCAAAGTACTACCCATTTGACATTGGGCAGCTCATTCCCTCTGTCTTGGTCTTTACAATCAGGTGGTTGGATTAGATGAACCCTAAGTTCTCTTCCAGCTCTAAATCTTGTGGATTCAGACCATTAACTATCGACAAAATGCAAAACCAGTGGTTTTCAGAAAACAGATTCAGTTATGGGAAGGCTACAAAGCCACATGCTTCAATCCAGTCATGAATGCAGTAAATCAGGGGATAGAGATGTAGACATGGAGTGAGAGAACCTGCTTTCACAAGTGTTGCCTCTGACACTTATTACTTGTGTGAGCTTGGCTGAGGTGACAGAAGTTATCTGGGGAGCAACAAACAGGACAGAAAGTATAGGTGGGAGGAAAGAATCCCACTTGTCTTTAGTTACAACATTTGGGATTTACAGAAGGGGCATTTCAGGAGGTCGAATGAGAAAGGAAAGTTGACTGCTTTTGTCTTTTATCTTTCTAGATTGCCTTTGGTTTCTTATTTGAGGGAGGATAACTATGTTTTACACCTGCAGTTTTAATAGGAAAAAAATTGCAAGTGACCTAAAGGGCAATAGAGAAACACATGGTGGGCATGAGTAGGTTGTGACATTTGAGTTACACACACTAAACAGCATGAAAGATGCCATCACAGACATATAGGACTTGGTGAAGGAGGTGGTAAAGCCATGTAGCCAGAGTGAAGGGGAAGAGCTGGGCCTCCCAAGTTCTGTCCTGGCCTCTATAAAAGAACAGAACCTGGATAAGGCTGCCATTGATTTCAATGATTCTTTATGGAGGATTCATAGAAAGTCAGGCATCAGAAAAGCTTGGACGGGAAAGTGTTCAGAGATTGAGATATGCTTGGCTGGAGGGAGTACTTATACCAAAGCCATTACAGATCTGTCTTTGTATCTAAGCAACTATGACTTTGCCTCTTAAGGGAAATGCCTTTAAAACCTAAATAATAAAGATTAGGAAGGAAAGAAATGAGTATTTATTAAGTACCTACTATGTGCCAGGAATTGTACTTAGTGCTTTAGAAATATTATCTCATTTGATCCTTAAAATACCACTAGGAGGTAGGTTCTGTCTTTACATTTTATAATTGAGGAAACTAAGGCAAACAGAGATTAAGTAATTTGCCCAGGGTCACACATCTAAATAAGTGTCTGAAGTTGGATTTGAACTCAGGTCTTCCTGACTCCAGGACCAGTGCTCTATCCACTATTCCACCTAGGTATCTCTGCAGTTAGTTAATAATACAGATTAGTTAACAAATGTTGTATTGGAAAATGGGAATGATGATATGATATAATGGAGTTATCTTGAACATGAAGATATAGGTTTGAATTCCATCTCTGTCAGTACTTTGTGATATTGGACAAAATTCTTCTACCTTCAAGATCACAGTTTCATCCTCTATAAGATGGGGACACGGGACTCAGTGGCCTCCAAGTTCCTTTCTAGCACTAAGATCTGTGAATATGTACTATTGAAAAAAAACAGACTTTTTTAGATAATGTAATTGATATTGCTTTCCTCAACACAAACCTGTCCGTGCTTTTACTTGAGGAAGTATTGGAAGAATAAAAACATAACTTAGAGGTTCTGAACCTCTGTGAATTTTAATCACTGATTCAATTTGCCATCCTATGTAAGCTCGGGGCCATGTTGACTTTTGGTGTTATAAACTGGAATGAGGGCACTTTTAGAACATAGACTTCCAAATGGTGGGAAGGCTACCAGGAATTTTAGCTTTTTAAATTATTTATTGGGAGATGTAAGACTGTGTGAAAAGCATAACCATGATTTCTTATCTTCCATGATGCCCTCTACTCACAGTTGGTCAGCAAACATTTATTGAGCTTCTATTATGTGTCAAGCACCGTGCTACCTGACAGTGCTATAGCATTCTATAAAGCTCTTTCCTCAAAATAATAGTACATAGTGCAGAGGTTTTTCAACAGCTCTGGGATCACAGTGATAGGAACCCTCCTGATGTAGATTGAAATCCTTCCTTGTCTCCTCAATCATCTATAATTCCCATTCACATTCTCCCAAATCCTCCATAGATGAGCCACTCAAACATGAAGGCAGACTTCTTCCTGTTTGTTCTATGAGTAACAGTGTAGTACAACAAATAACTCTTACTTTTCTTACCTCCCTTTTTGAACACACAGGTTCTGGAGATTGTCTTTTATACCACTTCTTGCCCATAGGTCATTCTTGATAATGTGCCATAGTTCCAGCTTCTGCAAAATTGCTACTCCCTGCTCTCTGTTGATTGTTTTCAATTTATTCTGTATGTAGCTTATTTGTACATAGTAGGTTGTTTATTATCTCCTGCATTAGAATATGCATTCCTTGAGGGAAGGACTTTTTTACTTTCTTTGTATTTCCAGTACTTAGCCCAGTTCCTGGCAAAGTAAGTAATAAAAATTTGTTCACTGACTAAATATCTCTCTATGGCTCTTTGGTCACCTGCAATTTTGATTCTTCTGAGATGGGAGGAGAGGTATCATTATTTATGGCCGCCTCTTCTTTATAGGTAAAGAACCTGAAAGTAGTATACTGCATGTCCAGTCTGGGGTACCATACAGTTTCAGTCAAGACTGGACACCCTTTTCACTATACCGGCTACTTCTCATAGAGCACAAAGACCATATTTAACCATTCTGGGTTTTTGTCGTTGTGTTTTGTTTCTCCAAACCAACTACTAAGTTTCATGGGAATTTAAATGGTCATTTGCACACCATCCATCCCAGAGAAGAACAATTGGGGGTCCCTGACTTCTTTGAGATGTATTTCTTTAATATCAGGCCAAATACGTAACTTTGGCCTTTATTCATTTGCTCCTGAAGCTTTGCACCATTTGCAATGACAGGAAGTCAATCCAAGATGTGTTCCCTGGGATAGTTAGAGCATCTAACAGTAGCCTATACTGGAGGCTGCTAACATGGTGACACAGAGACTCCATTATTATAAATCTGAAGGTCTTTTTAGCTTTCTGTTTTAGTCAACAAACCTTTTTTAAAACCCACATATAAAAACAACAACAAAAAGCCCCAGCCCCCAGCCCCCAGAATTAGATCATACATGAAATCTGAAGCGATTATGGATCCAGCCTTGAATGGATGAAAGAAGGGTTTAGATCAATCGATCATTGACAGAAGCCTATGAAGCAAGAAGCAGCTTAAGAGTGAAAAGAACTGAAAGTTGAAACATAACTAAAGGAAGTAAACTTTTTTTCCCTTTGCTTGAGAGAATGTGTCAGAGTGTTTGCCATTTATTAATAGGAGATTGGGTGTTTTGCAGATCAGTATTTTCACGTTATTAGCCAATGGAATTGCAACCGTACTGCTTTCTCTTTGGAGAAATGGAACCACATCGCTTTCTTGTTCTATTGTTATGTGGACATGACCCTGGGCACTAGAAGGATATACTAGCACAGACTTTGGCAGGCCTTGCCAATCTAAAATGTCCTTGTGTCTTACCAGTATATACAGAGGTGCCATGACATAGCAGATAATGCACAAACTGTAGAGTCAGAAGACCTGGAGTCAGACCCTACCTCTGAGGATGACTGCTGGGGTGATTTTGGACAAGTCTCTTAACCTTCCAGTTCTCAGTTCCCTCATCTATAAAACGATGGAGTTGATTTGGATGGCTTCTTCCAGCTATGAGTCCATGAGCCTTCATCCATATGAGGCTGAGCCCAGCCTATGTAAGTATGGAGAAGCTGGTGTCAGTCACCAGGGAATGATTTTTTTTTTTTGGCCACAGTAATTCTAAAGCCTGGGATCACCATTTATGGAGGTTATACTCACGTTAATGACAACTTTTAAGAGGCAGTGCAATGTATTGAGGAAAGTACAGGATTTGGATTGGGAAGACCTAAATTCGAATCCTGCTTTGCTTCTGACTACTTTTCTGATCTTAAGCAGCTCATTTCTGTTCTCTGAGCCTCAAGATCTTCCTCAGTGAGAAAGAAGGGTTGGACTAAATTATCCCAGGTCACTTTTAGCTCAAAATTCTATGATTCTATCAATATAATTTGGGCTATTGAAGTGCTTCATGGTTAGGACCAAAATCAAGATGAACTTTACCCAGCCAAGATGGAAAATTCGTCATAGCTCCCCCCATATCATTACCCCTATAACACCTTCTTCTGCCAGTCTTTAACTAGTTTGGCATATCGCTTAGATAATGGCATAACCCAAACTAGATTTCATTTCAGTCTACTCAAAAATCCTTACCAGCAGCCAACATCTGTGATTGGTAGCTCTAGTTGCATGGTAAGAAGACCCAGCCTCAATCATACTTTCACTTGCACCACTAAGCAGTATGAGAAACTCCTTATCTTATTTATCTGGATACATTTGACCCCAATCTTCCAGCTGTTGTGGAATGTCAAATTTGGACTGGTCTTCTGTGACTTGAACATCCCTAGTCATTGTCTACCATGTAACTGCTCAATTCTCTACTTCCTTCATCTGTGTAATCCTACTGAGGAACTCTGGATCTGTGCCTTTTCATGAGAAGAAATGCAGTGCTAAAGGCTGCTTTCATTTCTAAGTCTTGAAGGGGGAGATGTAGGCATCTGTTTCCTAAAAATGAGGGCTACTACAAATAGGAATGGTGTAGGTCAGGAAGTAGGGGTTTGCTCTTCAAGAAAAGGCTTCATGACCTCCTTCACCCTCACTTTCTAGATTTCCTTTACATTTTGTCATTCCTTATTAGAATGTAAGATATTTGAGACTAGGGACTCTTTTTTGTTTGTTTTTGGTTTTGTATTCCAGCCCTTAGAACACTACCAGGCACATAGTAAGCTCATGAATAGTTTCTCTCTCTCTCTCTCTCTCTCTCTCTTTCTCTCTCTCTCTCTCATATCTATCTATGCATTTATTAACTATCATCTATTATCCATATGCCTATCATCTATCTATCCATTTATCCACTTATCAATCATCTATCTCTATACTTGCTGTTCGGGCATTGATTGGAATGACTGTTTGAGGTGTGCTTCAGCTCTGAACTTTTGGGATCTCCAAGAATGCTATCACTTCTTTTTCTGGCATTGATTGCATTGTGAGGATGAGTGAATTATCTTGAAGTGTTTTGTTCTCAGATGGTAACCCACCATCACTGGATCATAGAATTTCAAGCAGGAAGGGACCTTTGAGATGATTTAGTCCAATCTTTTAATTATGCAGAAGAAGAAACTAAAGACAAGGGAGAAGAGACTCACCAAAGTCCACATATTCATTAAATCAGTTTAACCAGTATTGGAACCCAAGTTCTCAGACGAGCCACATCCAGTGCTCTTTCTACTAAATGTTGCAAATCTTTCCAAACTGATTGAGCCACCAGGAGGAGAAATGATAAATACCCACATTATTCTTATAACTGTTTCTCCTATGTTTTCTCTTTCTTTTTTTTTCTGGCTATGCTTGTGAGCATATGATAGCTATCCCTTACACCCAGATTCCTCCCACACTCCCAGTAGTAGAGGTTGTTGATGATGAGCAAGGACACATCCTTTGCCAGGACCTTGACCTCTGGCTTGGACAAGAGTCAGTATAAAGATCTGTAGGGTACAGTGGCTACAAAATGGATTTCTTATTGGAAGAAATCCACGTGGCCAATCTATCTATATGGTCATTTGGATAGTCTGCATGAAGCTTTGTTTGTTTGTTGTAAGAAGAAAAATCCGGTGTGGTAGCCAGCTTATAATAGACTTCAGTGTTCAGGAGCACATACATTTCTCAGACGCTAACAATGCATCTCAGCCTTTTTTTTTTTTTCCTGAATGTGACTGATGTAATCAGAGAACATTTGAGCTAAAAGAGACCTTCTAGACCTAGTCAAATCTCCGTCTGCCCCATGATTAGCCTGGAGAAGGGTTGATCTGGGGCAGAGAATGTTTCCTTCAAGTATCTGATGACAGTGATTGTATTTCTATTTGGTGGCAATTTGAATTCAGTATAAGGAAAAGCCTCTTAATAATCAGAACTGGATAAAAGTAGAATAGAACGCTCCAGCACACTGGATATTTTAAAACAGGAAGTCGCTGACTACTTGTGGGATATATTTTAGAGGGGATTCTTAGTAAGGCATGAGTTAGATTGGATGCCCATTGCATTTTCTTTCAACTTTCAGATCTTGTTATTCTAGTACTTAGCTTAGTGACTAGAATGTATTTGGTGCTGAATAAATACTTATGGATAGATTGGTCTATGAAAACTTAAAGAAATGAGGATTATTTGTCCTGTAGAAATTAAGGTTCCATCTTAGTTTAATAATGAAAGAACTCTGACAAAATGACATGACTAGATATCCATTTTTGGGGGGAGTGGGAGGAGGGGAGAAACATTCATTCATTCATTCATTCATTTTATGAATGAATCAAATATCTATTACATGTAAATACTGTGTTAGGCACTGCAGGAAATGAAATGATTATTTAGACTTAGCCCTTGGTCATATAGCGCTTATAGTTTAGCAGCAGGTTATAACATGCACAAATATGCAAAACAATACTGACCACCACCTGACCTGCTGTCCTGGAGAGCAGTCCCCTAAGTGAAGCAGTGGCTGCCCCAGTGGTCTGCCCATTTCCTCCTCTCCATTCTCCCACCTGGCAGTAACTCAAAGCCACTCTTCCCATGTTATTAGTGCTATACACTAAAATTTAAATAATTTTCAATTGTAATTAGAAATTTGAATTATAAAATTCAAATATCAAAGATAATATCAAAAGAGAGGTACAAAGGACTATGGGAGATTGGAGGAAGGAAAGATCAACTCCAACTAAAGAAATTAGAAAGAGCTTTCTGGAGGAAGTAGTATTGAGTTGAGTTTTAAAGGATGCTCAGAATTCAGCTGATGAAAAAGGAAAGGGAAGACATCCCAGGTTGAGCTTGCCCAAAGGCATGATGAAGGGAACCTGGTTTATCTTGAATTTGCATTTATGGAGAAAAGAACTATAAGTTAAAACCATAAGGGAACTAGTTGAATAACTAGCCCCAAAGATTGGTACCAAGTGGCTACAATGTCATCCTTAGCCAGAGATCTCTAGGGAGATATAGCAAGAATCAGTCTTTAGCCCTGTGCTATTTAATAATAGTGAATAAAGGTTTAGATGGTATATGTATCACATTTGCAGATGACACAATGCTGGGAGGGAGAGCTAACCCACTGGGTGACAGAGTATAAATCCAAAAAGATCTTGACAGGCTAGAATCATGTGATGAATCTAATCAAATAAATTCTAATAAAGACAAATGTATAGTTTAAGACTTGGGTTCAAAAAAATCAATCCCACAAGTACCCATAGAACCTACCTCACAGGGCTCTTGGGAAATTCCAGATAACGTGTATAAAGTGCTTTGTAACCTTTAAAGTGTGACACAAGTGTAATTTATTCCCATTACTATTGTGGCAAGATGGAGAAGTAGGTAGGCAACAGTTCCTATGGAAAATCTAGGAATTTTAGTGGACTAGAAGCTTAATATTGGTCAACAGTATGATATGAAAATGAAACTGAAGTTTGGTTGAGTCAGACATAGTGTCCAGAACACAGGAGGCACCTGAAGTATTTTGTTTAGTTATTCATACCACATTTTAGGAAGGACGTTGACAGCCAGAGTAGAGCAAGCAAGATAGGAAGGGAACTCAAGATCACACCAAAGGAGGATCTCTTGAAGAAACCAATGATATTTAGACTGGAGAATAGAAAATGTAGGATAGGGAACATAGGATAGCAATCTTTCAGTATTTGAAGGCCTGTGTAATGGAAAAGGCATTAAGCTTTGTTCTTATTAGCTCCAGAAGGATTAAAGGGTCATAGATCTGGAATTGGAAGGGACCTCATAGACCATCTAATTCCTCATTTTACAGAAAAGGAAACAGAGATCCAGGAAGGATAAACCTGAGGTATATAAGTACCTATCAGAGGTAAATATTTGAACCAAGGTTCTCTGTCTATAATCAGTGACCCTCCCATTGTACCACCCTGCCTCCAGTTAAAGTTACAGAGAAGCAAATTTCAGCTCAACGTAACAAAAACCAACATTTCTATCAACTAGAGTGATCTCCCAAAAATATAATGAGCTGCTTTGGTAGAGATGTTCCCTATTAGCAGAAGACATCTAGTGAAGACTATTATGACCACTTATTAGGGTTGTTACAGACGGAATTTTTGGTCAGTAAGAGGCTGGACAAGATAGTGGCTGAGGTCCTTCCTGTGAACCTATGAGGTGCTTATGGGACATCAAAGTGAACATATCTTATAGGTCGTTGGAGATACAAGTAGTGAGTTTGGAGAAATGATTGGGACTAGAGATTTTTGAGTTACTAGGTGGCTTCCAGAACAAAATCCTAAAGGAAATTTGATAGAATGGGATGAAAATACAAATAGAGGCACTGACCTCAATGAGAAGTGGAGTTACCTCTTCTTCTGTGATTGAAGGAAAGGAAGAGTGTTAAAGCTAGGATATTTTAATGAATACAGGAGGGGATCTGTGGGACCAGTGTTCCACTATGGGAAGAGTGGCTTTCATTGTTTAACTCAGGTAAGTGACCCATGTGTAAATTTCCACTCCTTAACTTCACTGTTCAAAGAATTGACTTCTGGTTTCTTAGCTCATAGAAAAGAAGGGCAGGGAGGCATAGCTTTCTTGTTTTATCAGAAGCCTAGGAAGTTGCAGATCAAAATCTAACCAACCATTCTTCATTGTTACTGATACAAGAGTAAGAAGAAAGCTGAGCGCCTTGGGGTTGGGGTCGAGGTAGAGAGATTATGGTGGGTGCAGACCTGGATGCCTTCTGGAACTGAGATCTGAGAAGTTGTGGAAGAGGAGAAAATATGGCCAGCACCTGGCCTGCTGCCCTGGAGAGCAGTCCCCTAAGTGAAGCAGTGGCTGCCCCAGTGGTCTGCCTATTTCCTCCTCTCCATCCTCCTACCTGGCAGTAACTCAAAGCCACCCTACCCACATTGGATCTTCCTCCACTACCCTCACCAGCACAGGAGGTGCAGATATTGATTCTTGTTCCATGGAGGTTAAAAACAGGCTCTCCCCTTCCAAGGTGAATGAAATGGGCTTTCTTTGTGGAAGGCTAATAAGAGAGGGAGCCATTTTCTTGGCTCTCTATTAGAGAAAGTGCAGCTTGAGTTTCACAGGATGCTAGTGTCAGCTCAGCTTTTTAAACACCCATCTTCACAGTATATTCAAGGGCTCTGGAGAACCTCCTGAGCCATCAAATTAAGTTTGGAAACTTCAAGACAAAGTCGTGAAGGGGACTGTCAATTAATGCATTTATACTGAAAGACCGCACTTGGGAAGAGAATCTTCAAATACCAGCGCAGTTCTCCAGCCATTAAAAAGTTTGCATGGCATTTGGTTTCCATAGCTACAGAAAGCAAAACTACCTTTTTCATTTCAATGAGGAGGGCGTGCTGTCTGCTAGAGTTTTCTTTACTTTGCTTCTCAGTCCCCATTTATGAAAACAAAAGATAACTAAATTGAAACCTGGCAATGAAATTTGTCTATGGAAGACAGCTTGATCTATAAAATCAAGTAATTTCATTTTTGTTCACCTCCCTCCAATTGAATGGCTTCCACAGGCATGCTGTAGACTATCTGGAAGAAAGAGATGGGGAATTTATCAAACCATTTATCAAATTATTTTCCAGTCTCTCAAACTCAAAAACATACTAAAAGGGGAAATATGGGTGCTCAGTTTAAATGAGGAAGAGTAAGGTGTGAGGGCATCCATTCAGTGCCTAGTAAAACCCCAGACCATCTGTCAGGCACAGGACTGTGCTGGAAGGGACACTGGGTCCTGAGTCTGGGGTTCAGTGTTCTGGTCCCATTAATTCACTGTGTGACTGAAGGGTAATTGTTTCTGCTTTCAGAGCTTGCATTTCCTCATCTGTAAAATAAAGTAGTTGGAACAGATTATCTCTAGATTATATCACTATTAGATATCACTAGATTCAAACACTATTCTCTCTAGTGTTCTATAAGTTAATGAATGAGGTAGTGCCAGATCTAAGAGTAATCTGCCAGTAGACATTGTGTAGTAGAGAGATCACAATATTTGAACCCAGAAGTCCCAGCTTGGAGTCTTGGGTTTATTTCTGGCCACCTATATGATTATGGGCCACCTTGAATCCTTGGTTTCTTCATCTTTAAAATGGTGGGAAAAACATCTGCCCTGCTGCCCTCATACTACAGTTGGTAGAAAGGAAAGAGCTTTGTCAAGTAATTCAGCAATGTGAGTTCTTGTTGTGGAATGAGCACTACATCTAGGACCAGAAGACCTTTGTTAATTTCAGCTGGTTTAATTTTTGAATGAATGAGGCAATGGAAAAGTCCTGGACTTGGAGCCAGAAAAACCTGGATTCCATTTTCACCTCTGCCAGCAGTATGACTCTGGGCAAGTCACTGTAAGCCTCTCTGAAGTGCCATTTTCCTCATCTTTAAAATGAGGGACCTGGCCTTTTAGATGGACTCTTAATATCACTTCCTTTTAAAAACCTACAATGGGTGAATACTCTAAAGAAGCCTGGACCCACCACTTACTAAGGTTGTGAGTTTATATAAGTGTGTTAACTTCTCTGAGACTCACTTAAATGAGGATGATAAGTTTTATGCTACTTAGCTCAGAGGTTTGTTGTGAGGAAATTTTTGTGGTTTCTGAACCTTCAAGTGCTACAGTATTCAAACCATTCCTATTGCTAGTGCTTAGATGGCTTTCTGTATTCATTTTTGCGGTTCCAATCTCACTCCTCCATAGCCTTCCTCTCATGCCTTTGTTGTCCATGTTCTCCTGGAGACAACCCACGAGCAACATAATACTCAACTCTCTCTGCCCCTTCACGCTGACACACTCAGTTCAGATCAGAAAGGGGCTGTGTGACACAAAGGATTATTTTGTATCTTTAACTATTTCATGGCTTACTGTAATTTTCTTCTTATTGAAGTGTAAGATCCTAGAAGGCAGAGACTGTTTGATTTTTATCTTTGTACCCTGCACTAAGCACTGTTGCCTGGCACATATTAAGTTCCTGATAAATTCTTGTTGTTTGATGGATTCATTTGGATTGGCCATAAAACTCTCTGTGCCTGGCTAGGTTGGTCCTTGGAGGGCAGACCCAAAGCCTGTTGATAATCTTTACCATTTGGGAGCATCAGATAGAGGTTGGATTTCATGGAGATGATCTTTGAAGACCTAGGATCCCTGTATCCTATGGTGAGGCATCAGAGGAGGCCTTTTGGCCCAATTTTATATCAATAATAATAGACCCAGAATCACAGAACTATAAGGGATGTGCTAGTTCAACTCTCTCTTACTTTACATATGAAAAAACAAGTGTTTGTAATAATAACAGTAAGAAAAATAGCTAACATTTGTGTAGCACTATGAACCAGGCAATGTACTCTCTTTTGATCCTCATAACAACCCTGGGAGGTAGGTGCAGTTTTTAAGCCCATTTTACAGATGAAGAAACTGAAGCAAACACTATTCCTCTGAGGTTGGAGTTCCCTCACCATTGACTGTGTGCTTCACTTGGGGAAGGGGAGGGACCTGTGCCAGGAAGAATTAGAAGGGAGGGGGACTCTCCTGAAGCTGGGCTTTCTTTGCCAAGGCAAGATACCAACAGTGACCCAAAGAAAGCAGTAAGAGAAATGGAAACAACAAGTCTAGTAAGAAACCTTTAATTTTGAGTAAGCTTTAAGAGAGAGTTTTGTTTTTTGTTTTTGTTTTTTAACAAACCAGTTTGGATACATGCCTTGGCTTATAAAAGTACCTGAAATTGCCTAGAATATCAACATGCATAGCTTAAGAGTATTTACATCTATTTACATCAGGGAAAGCAGAGAAAGAGAGATCTACAGTTATTTACAGTCTACAGAGGAGAAGAGAAAGGCAGCCTAATTGTACCCCGAAAATACAGTTGGGGGACCTTCAGTGCATGCATATTGGGATCATATTTGATTGAGAGAACACAAAGGTTTTTAAGACATACCTTTGTTTCTTCTATGCTAAGGACTAGCGTGGTGAAGGGACGTGTGTGTGTGTGTGTGTGTGTTTTGTTTTCTTTCTAGTCTATTTGCATCAAGTGCTTTAAAATGTTCACTAAAGCGGCAGCAGTATTTACCTTGGCAATTAAAGCAACAGTACACACAACAATTTCCTACTAACTAGCGACAAGCTGCTGGTGAATGAAATATCTATTGTTTCTCATTATCCATCGACCAGCATGCAGAGATCTCTCCTTGGAAAGACAGTGCCTAAGCTATCACCATTAATTATGGACATAATATAAATGAGACTCTCGCTACAGTATGTTCTAAATGAAATATTAACAAGGCCGGTGTCTTTGAGCCTGAGAGACACACTAACAGGGCTCACTTTATAACCGGCTATCTATGAACATCACACATACATTACACAGAAGTGCTCGGTTTAGAGCACTAAGTCTGGTCATTAGAGGCCTGGTTACTCGATGGGTATTATTGCAAAATACATTCCCTTAATCAGTTTCTGGAAGACAGAGTTAACAGTTAATTCTTTGCCCGCTATGGCCCATCAGAACACCCTGTGGTTTTTCCAATGTATTATAGGTACTGAGGTGTCCATTTCAGCAGATGAAAAGTAGCCATTAGCTTTAAAAATCTAAACAAACCGCTTGGTGGATGTCTGTCCTAAAAGCCTCCCGTATCAGAAACCCTCTACTGCAGCTTGCATTTCTGTGGAAGTCACAGTCGGGCTGCAGTCAGGCCGAAATAATTCTGTGCCAAAGAAGGGGAGAAGTAAGCGGTTGGTTTTTGCTGCATTATGAGACTATTCTTTGCAATATTATGTCTGAACTAAAATCGTTAATTGTGTAAGGTAATAATAGTAAAAGTCTATATATACTGTATATATGTATGCATACATTTATATATAGTATATAGTGCTAGGCAAAACAGAAGTTGAATAAGATACAGAGAGTCAAAATATTAAATGTTCCAAGTGAACACAAGTTAAATACAGAAATTCTTCATCTCACAAATTCTCTCTCTCTTTTTTCTAACCAACGTGGGACTGTATCAGCAGTCATCACTGGAAATTTTTCATATGCCTCCTAAATGAAGTTTTCCAATATGGTGGGAGAGTGATTGTAGCCTCATGTTGAGTCCCTCTGCCTGCTCACTTCACTGTTATCAATTGAGGATGAGGAAAATCAGATATCCCAACATGACTTCCAATTCCAGCAAGGAAATACCTCTGTTGGAAAAGAAATGGCATCCTCTAGGATGAAGTCACTCTGTGAGTGGTCACCTCACTGACATTGGGTGTCCTGGACACTGTGGGAGGAAGGATATATACTCCTTGAGTCCAGACCTCTACTATTCTTCATGTCTCTGGAAAGTGCTAATGAGCAGGAGAATAAAGGCTTTAAAATATCCTCAGACAGTCTAAACCCATCCTTTCTTCCCTTCCTTGTTGTAGGGAAAAGGGTACCACTAACAAAAGAATGAGCTGGTCACCAGTAACAGCAAAGCCCATAGGCAATGCCAGGATGTTGGCAAAGCCAACACAATGTGAGACAGAACAAGCAACTTAAAACTTTGGAGTGGAGAAAGAGAGGGAGAAAGGGCTCCAGAATTTTAGAAAAAAAAAAAAATGAAAGACACTTTATCTTCTTGAAACTAAAAAGCCCTGAAATTCTGCCAA
Source organism: Notamacropus eugenii (assembly GCF_028372415.1). Classification (NCBI taxonomy): domain Eukaryota; kingdom Metazoa; phylum Chordata; class Mammalia; order Diprotodontia; family Macropodidae; genus Notamacropus; species Notamacropus eugenii. The sequence goes on along the minus strand of NC_092872.1, from coordinate 677,070,848 downwards.
GGTCATTTGCCCCAGAGTACTATACAGTTTAACTATGGGCTAGTTGAATCACTACAGGAAAAGGAGCCACCACACCACGGTACTTTTTCATAAATCTACTACTTTTCCAAGAATTCAGTTTCACTATCCACAAGTTCATATCTACAAAGTTTCGTGCCTGAGATCTGTTTGCATCTGGGTGGATTTCTGTGGAATTTTTCCAGAGACAACAGTAACAGAGAACTCTTGGCCTCTCCTTTTCTGTGACTTCTCCCCAAGCCGGAGTCAGATGGAGAAGTGCTCCCATAAATTCTTGAAAAATTCCATAAACAGGTTTAACAGTCATTTATCCAGAGCCTACTGTACTGAAGGATATGCAGAGTTTAAAGAAGACAAAGTCTTATCTAGAAACAGATCCATTTTTAGAGGCATATTCCCTCCAACTTTGAGAAATGATATTTACACCAAATATTTGGAAATAGGGAATTTGGAGATCCAGATGAGAACCCATGTCATTTGGGAGATTCTGGGAGAAGAGAGGATTGTAAATCAAGATGAAAGATAGTTTCAGGTATATTCTTGCCCCCAAGATCATTGATAATACCTGTTGGTTCTTCACATTTTTCAGCATGTTGGCTGCTGAGATGTCAAGCTCAGATCAAGTCTCCATCTGAAGTGAGAAGATAAGCTGCTTGTCTCCCCTTCCCCTTAACCCTTCATCCAAGAGAGCAGTTCCCTGCAGTTCTTTCCATGGGGCAGATTCCCAGCTTAGAGTGTAGAGGAGGGATTTGGCTGCATGGTGGTCTCCAGGCTTTGGGGCCCTTGTGTCTCTCTCCATTCCCAAGAGCATATCAGTTATTTGTTGCATAGCACAAACACTATAATGTATTATCAAAATGCATTTATTGCAATGGAAACATTTTCTCCTTCAGAGGTAAAAACCAGAACATAGCCTAAATGTAATTGTTCTCACCATCACTTTGTTTTAATTCTTCTACAGTTGAAAACTCTTAAATGAATTCCTTTCTTTTCCTACTCAAGGAGAATATATATATATGTATATATACATATATATATATTGATATATTAGTCTATTCTACATATACAAAGCTCTCATGGGCCATGAAGAAAGTCCTCCCTTAAAACTAACCTGGAAAAGATCTGCAATAGCTTGATTGATGGACAGGAGAGGGAGGTCTTTGCAGTCAATTTTTTTCAGGAATTAATTGGGAGGGAATTGAACAGATGAAATAAGCAGATCAGATAGACTACACCTTCAGTTTTCCTTGGAAAGGTTGCACTTCTTTGCATCTATGGCTAGGTACTGACTTATTAGGCAGATTGTGGAGATACCCCTAGTTTTGAGGTGATTCAATTCATCCTCTGAAAAAGTCTGTGGACAAACAGCAAGTTCAAGTTGGGTTTTCTAACTGGGGAGGAAGCTGGACTTTGGAAGTGCCATTTTGCTGCAGGTGCAACTTCATCATCTGGAGGTCATTTGCTTTTAGCTTGTCTCTGGTAGGGTTGGACCTTCATTCTTGTTCATCCAAGTGGATATAATGTCAATTTAGCTTGTTCACCAAGCCGCCGAAGGACAACCTCCATGTCTCACTGATCACCTAAAGAGAGTTATGCTTATTGTAGTCTGTGTCTGGATGGAATGAATGTTGTCATCTTGAGAGGAATATGGAAGAGGAGATGGTAGAAGAGTATGCGAAAGCTTATGTCTTAATTAGTACGAGTTAATGAGAGCCAGAGAGTTGAAGGATCATTCAACTTACAGAATGTCTCCCAGGATATCACACGCACAATGGGATGTGTTAACTAACAGTCCTGCTTTTAGGCCAAAAACAGAATTGGTAAATGTTAAGTTCCTCGATTCTTGTATTCAGCATAGCTGAAAGATGTTACTTACAGAGATGATGGATCTGAATAATGAATGAATGTAAGATCCAGCAATAGAATGAGTTCTCTTAGGACAGGGACTGTTCCAGGTACTTATCAAGTGGCCATCTCTGAGTGAATGTGCCTTGAGATGTCTGCCAAAGAAGAAGCCAGAGTAGGTCAGAAAGAAAGTATCCTGTGCTCCTTATCTACTCAAAGTTAGAAGCAAAGAAGTTAGACCTGGAAAGGCTTTAGAGGCCTACTTTTCCCATGCCCTTATTTTATAGATGAAATTGTAATTCCAGAGGGAAATAGAAAATACCAGAACTCAGGATCTTCAGTCAAAGAAACCCTAAACTAGAGTCCTCAGACAAAGCAAAAACAAAATTGGACTAAGTTCAGATTCTAACTCTGCTACTTAACCGTTCTTGTGACAACAAGCATAGCATTTTCTTTCTCTAGACCTTGGCCTCCTCCTCTCTCAAATGAAGATGTCAGCCTACATGAGCTCTAACTCCCTGCTTTAAATCCTTCCCCCCACCTCTCTCTCTCTCTCTCTCTCTGTCTATTTCTGTCTCTCTCTTTCTCCTTCCCTCTCTTCCCCTACTCCCCCCCACTCCACTCCACTGGACACTATCTTATTTATTGTTTCTTACCTGCTTCCTTCAGTGCCTAGCATAGTGCTCCACACATAGTAGGTACTTACTAAATGCTCAGTGAACCTAGTGAATGAGCAACCTCTGCACACAGTAGGTATTTAATCAACATAGAATGGATTGAATGAACACACCCTGCTCCCCAAATTAATTGCTGGTGAGGGACCATCCCTTTATATATCAGTGTGAATGCCAATTCAGAAGGCTGTATAGCAGCCTCATTTCCATGAGGGCTGAGTTTTGTCATTAGCTAATGGAAAATTTTCCTATTCAGTCCATTTTCAGGTTGTCTGTCCTCCCACAGTGAGGCTGAGAATAAATAGGCTTTTGGAAGTGTTTGCTTTTACACTGTTGGTTCAAAATAAGGGATTTTAAAGTAACTGTTTCCTGTGGAATTGATCCCTAGTCGTTGCTGAGAGGCCCACAAAGAAGCCGGGAAACCTGGCGTGGCTCCTTTCCAGCAGAGTGGTTTTACACCCTCTTGCAGAAGTGTTATTGGAGGACATGGAGAGATGGAGAGGGCGGGGAGATGGCCATTCATTCCACAGGGTGGAATGCACTCTTATTACCTCATCTCCTCCACTGCTGGGTAATAATAAATTATTCCGCTCTGTGTGGCATGTTCACAATACCACTGGATTAGCGGCTGTTTTTGCATTTGGAAAGTGTTTGCTTTGCCTAATAGACCTAAGATGAATAACAACAAAGGTGCCCAGACTGTGAAGAAAGCAAATGCCAGACCTGCCTCCGTGGAGCTCAGTCCTCCTCCTTCCACTTTGCCCCTCAGAGCTCTGGGGTACAGCTGGGCAGCCAATGATGGCTCTCCTCACAGTTGGCCTTGGGGTCCACATGTCTATCCAAACCTATCTTCCCACTCTTCCTCGAAGAAAATACTCTTTGGAAAACTTGATGCAATTGGCATTGCTTGGCACTGCCAGTACTGGCTCATCTCTGGCCCTGCCCAAATATCTAGGTATGCCACAGTTCTGAAGCTAGTCTTCAGCGTGGAATACTTTAACCTGTCTCTAACAGGAATCTAATCTGTACAAATAAACATGCATTTGAAAATAAATAAATTCAAAATGAAAAACTAAATTGTGTAACATGTCTTCTTATTAAGAATGCAAGGATTATCTCCAAATACTAACAGATGCATTACATATATTAAGGTATAACTTTTTTTTTTAATCATATATTATACACCAGAAATCCCTTTCCTTTTACCTTTAAGATATTTGATGCTCATTTGTATTCAATGGCGACAGCAACAAATTGATAGCTAGCAGTTATCAAATAAATTCCAATGAAAAGCCACTGTTTAACATTTTCCTCCCAACAAAGGATTTTGGAAGGACAGATAATTTAGGTCTTTGTGCTCTCACCATAAATAAACAGCAACTGCTTCCTCCAACCACCCTTCTGTGGGCTCGGATTGTACCGCACATCTGACAAATGATTTGTGAAAGAGAATGATGAACCCTTATTACCAAGACACTCTTAACTTAATCCAGAACAAGAATCCTGGGTAATTTTACATACACTATCAAGATTGATGGCCTAGCCCTCCTCTGGCAGCTTGCAAATGTTTGACTGGATCGGAAATGGCATTCAGGCATGATTAAAGATTCAGTTGGCCTTCCCAGAAATTCGGGATCCTTTGTATCCATCATCCAAATTCACTGTCTTTGTTATAGGTTAAAGATATTTGACCTCAGCTCTAGTGATTAGCAACCTCGTGCAAATGACAAGCCGGATAATTTTCTTTAAAAAACAAAACATTAAAACCGATGTTTGTGGGAGAGCCCATAACTCTTATCATTATTTATATGCTAACTATTTTTATTTTTTTATCACAATGGATCAGCAAGCAGTGGTGATGACTGACAAGCCTGTTGTTTGAGGAAATTTCTAACAAAGTTGTTAACATTAATTCTTTTCTATAGGACTTTCATCTTTTCAGAATCCCCAACTGACATGCCACAAACTGCTTAGCATTGAAAGTCGTTCATCAGTGATTAAAGTGCTCTGCTTTATTTTTTTTTTAGTGATTTTTTTTTTTATCAGTTTAGGAATGGTTTTTCTTTTATCGGCAGCATGGAATTTTTTTCCTAATGAGATGCCCGTTCTGTCTTATGCTGATGATATGTGAACCAGAAAGTTGATGAGCAAAAAAATTAAAGCTTGTTATTGAATGTCATAATGTCAGATTGTATAAAGTTGTTGATCAGAAGATGCTACAAATGTGGCCAAAGGAACATCTGTAGAGAAACTGAACCAATGGTACATTGAATACCAAGTGGCCATTTCTTTCCTAAAGTTGCCAAATGCAATCTGAAGGAGAAGACCGTTCCCTTTAGTGGTATTTGCAAATTATGGCAAATTGTGACCCTGTGCCAGCTGAATACAGATAATCCTGGGGTAGAGAAGTCCTTTGCTCTCAGATGACAGTATCCTATGTTTTCCTACCAAAAAAAAAAAGCCTCTTGTGAGGTAATTAAATTTACATTTCATGCCAGACAAGTAGTGTAATGATCCAACCAGCCAATCCAATCCAATGAAACATTTTAGAGTTGAGGGTTGCAATATGGCTGCCAAATGCCGGTTGACATGAATGAATGTTGAATGTTGTTGATGTCAGATGATGAGGACAAAATGCTTCCCAACCACCTTCTTCTGGGATCAGTGTGAAGACACATTTTCCTAGGAAAAGGCAGCCTCAACCATGAGCCACAATCTTCTTACAGACTGTTTTGTACAGCAAAGTGATGCCTGGAAAACAACTTCATCCGGAGGAAAAAAAATGCCTCACTCCACTTTCCTCTTCTCACATTCCTAGGACCAACCTCAGCTTTGACTCAGCATCTATGCAGATGTGATACACCACTGTCAAGTCGAATGCTAGTGTGGATATTTTTTTTGGTCCTCTGGATTGTCTTGGACTTCAGGATAAATCCCTACCCTCTTAGCTTCATAAGAGAATACAGGCCAGGTCATTCAACTTCTTTTAGGATGGGTTCACAGTTGCAAAGTATAAGTGTAAAACTGAGGCAAATATTCAAAAAATCTAGGGAAAACTGATTTTTCAGATCATTGAAGCCCAAGGTATTATTGATGTGTTATGTTAGCTGGAGAACTGGCTTAATTCTGCCCTTTCCTTCATTGATACAGCTTTTGCCTCAGTTCCCCTTCTTGTCAAGTAGACCTAATGATTCTCAGGGAAAGATGGAGAAATATCATGAACACTTTGAAGAAAGCGGCCATCACAGTGTTAATATTTTAAGGAATAGTTGATGACTAGTCCATTAAACATATTATTACAAGAGGGAGAAAGAGTAACATTTCCTGGACACACTGAAATGGGACTGGCAAAGGCTGTGTCTATATACACATACACACACTCCAATTTGAAAGAGAAACAGATCAGGTTAGTCAAACAACTGTTCGGTTTTTTTTTTTCCCTTAGAGGGAAGGACTCTCCTCTAAGCAAAGACAATGGTTAATTCTATTGGTTATTTATTGAATGCAAATGAATTCAAGCAGCCAATCCTCTGTCCCTAACGGTAACCTACAATTTGGCTGAATTTGACCATTTTGTTTTCAGATTGGTTTGTGCAGGTTCTACATGTACAAGGCCACCCACCCTGAAACCAGTGAAACATAATTTCACCATATGGAGTTCCCCTCCATGAAACTCCAGCCTTCCAAGTGACTATGGGTTGTTGAAACCACAGGGAGCCAATCACATTGAACAAACACCAGGCTCTCATTGCCACATGACTCTCCCCTGATCTACAATCAGCTTGGTAATGTGCCATGACTGTAACTCTCTGGGGACAGACAAGGCTGTAGAGGTGGTTGGTTGGTGGTGCAGAAGGTGGGGGAGGAAGCAGTGATGTCATCAGGGACAGCAAGAGATGGCTCTTTTCACCACATCTTCCTAATGTTCCATTGGCGTCTTTCTCTCCCGTTATCTTCTGTGTCTTTCTTGGCAACCTGTGTATTCCGATTGCTATCAGCTTATAATTAGTTACCTCGACAAGGCCTATGATGCACATAAATACTCATAAGATGCCAGATAAATTGTATTGGTTTTAAATTAGAGCGGTGCGTACTGTCTCTCTATGAGCTCTAGCTTATTATTTTTAATTATCGCTGGTGAAGCATAGTGATTTCTTTGCCCTCTTTACAGTTCGTCTGATGGCATTCTGTTAGACCCCACAAAGTACTACCACATCAACTGCACTCCCCCTTCCCCAATATGTACACATGTGTGCACATGCATCATCAAAACTGAGATTGGCTAAGCAGGAGATTTCCATCATGGGAAGGAATCCCAATGGGAAGGGATCAGTTCTATTCCTGAAGAAGAGGGAGGGGACAAAATTACCCTGCCTTTTCTATGTATTTATCTAAATGCAACATTTCTTTGGGATTTATAAAATGATTCCAAAGGACAAGGAGAAATTTAAATCTCTGAAAATCCAGAATTATTTCACTGTCTGTATAAGTGCACGTGTGGGGTGTACGTGTGTGTGTGTGTGAGTGTGCGTGAATGGTGACATTAACCTCTGTCACACCATAGGAAGCCAAAGATATATGGAGCTCTGGTTAGGCCCCAAAAGTATTCCACATGTTAGGCTTTAATTGAAGTGCCTAGGTTAATTCTGAAAGAAGGTTTTAGAAAAACCAACTGTCACATTACATTCTTAGCTAGATCAGTAGGATGTAGAAATTAAAAGTATGTTTCTGCTTGTAAAAATAACACTCTTTCCTCCTCTTTTCACTTAGAAGACCATGCCTTCTTCCATACACCTGTTGGTTTTTCATATTTCAGTGTTTCCCTTGGCTTCCGGTTTTGTGTTTGTTTATTTTATTTTATTTTTTGACTCGTTGTCAGTGAAAGTTCTTAAATTTCTTTTCCCCCCAGGTTAGTCCCATCTTTCAGAGCCTTGTGCTTAGAATCCATCACAGAAGCCTATGGAAATGTGGCTGTCCTTTGAGTAAGATAGGAACCTGAGGAGGCCAAGATCATGTTTGCTAATTCCTACTCTCTGTTTGAATTTCAGCAACAAGGAGCGGCTACCACCGTGTACTGTGCAGTGGCCCCAGAGCTGGAGGGCCTAGGAGGAATGTATTTCAACAATTGCTGTCGCTGCTTGCCTTCAGCAGAGGCCCAGAATGAAGTGACGGCGAGGGCCTTGTGGGAGCTCAGTGAGAGGCTGATCCAAGAACGAGTTGGCAGGCAGACCAGCTGATGGGGAGGGGACCTCCTGTAAGGATCAAAACACACCAAGCGTATGTGTGTGTACGAGAAAACTGCCAACTCTGGAACCTTTCCAAGCTTATCATCTAGAGGGTTTCCATATACCTTGGTTACAGATTAGCTAGTGTTAAACAAAATAATAGCAGTCACAACGTAGTGAAAAATGTTAAGTACTAATGGGAAGCAGGGAATTCTATAGGTTAAAGGGACAATATCTCTTTCCAGGGCTTACTTTTCCTTTTCCTTAGGATTGTAGCCTTTGCAAAGTAGAGCCCTCAATGAAATGTGGGGCATCTTTTGTGTTACTTTAAAAGTACAAGTCAACTTTTTCATTGATTTCGTTGGCTAAGTCTCCTGCAAATCACCAACATACAATCCCCCTCCTCTCCTTCCCCAGCCCCTTTGGGGAAGGAAATATCTTTGAGAATTGATCTTGATCAGGAAATATCTGCTTCATGCAACCTGACCAAATTTGAGCAGGCTTGGAAATAGAACGGAAGGAGAATCTCAGGTCCCCTTCCCCTCCACCCCCTTTACTCTGAACAACAAATGCCTCGGTGATAGTTAGGAAATATGTGGTGCTGAACTAGCAAATATATACACAGAAAGCAGTGGTCATTTCCTCCCCTGCTGATTAAATATTGAAGAGTATTTTGAGATAGCAAAAAAAGTACATCGCACACTATTCCCTAAAAGGCTTAGTTTAGGATCAGGAAAGCAGATCCCAGGTCTTTAAGAATACAGAAAGGTTGTTAGGGAGTTGACTCTCTGTGGAGACTTCTAAGGAGGATCTCTCTGAGGTTCAGTCGCTCAGTTCTCCTGATGCCAGATCCTGCTTACATCTGTCTCTGTCCTCTCATCTTTATGCTTTAATAAAAGAACATGCTCGAATATTGTCCCCTGTAGAGAACATTTGCACTGTTCCTTTAAATGTATCAGTTTCTCTTTTAAAAAAAAAACCAAGGAAAAATAAATAGCTTCTTGTAGATGCTGTGAAAAGAGGGTTCTTGCGTCTTCACTGAGTTGAGTTGTGTTTTTTGTTTTGTTTTTTTGTGCTTTGTGGCTATTTTCTTGCCTGAAAGTTGTCTCACGCCATCAGCATCCCAGCATCACATCTTCTGAAAACAAGATAAAGACAGGAAGACGGTTAATTGTGCTTTCACATTTCTTGGGTGTCATTTATGGCAAATGAGCTATTTGCTAAGGGTTCTCCTTCCCCTCCCCACTCCCCCCACCCCCTGTCATTGGAAACTACCTGGGCCTAGGAGGATGTGTGTGTGTGTGTGTGTGTATCAAAGGGCCATGCTCCCCTCTCCAGTGCCCCCTGGGTTCTGTGTATCTCTGAAGAGAAGTTAAAAAAAAAAGGTAATCAGCTTGGGAGCTCCCTGGATGGAGAGGATGGTTCAGGGTCCAGAGGAGTGAAGCAGATACACAGACTGTGGGGCTCAATTTAAAGCACCAAAGGGGGCCCTGGAATTCTTGGCCTTTGCGGGCTTCAGATAAGACCCTCCTGTAGCTGACTTCTCTCTGACATGGATACCTTCTCGGGGGCCCATGCCCATAGCCTTTACTTGTTTTCACTCCTCTTTGGGAAATGTACTGTTCTCTAAATCATGAGTGACCTATAGATAGAGTGGTAAATGAATTTGTAGACATGGCTAAATTGTTTAAATGAGAAATAGCTGAGCATCTCATCAACCTAGAGCAGGATTTGTTCACCAACATTTCTCATGTTTCTATTTCGTTTATAAAATTTACAAAGTGTTATCCTTATAACAACCTTGTGAGATCAGTCTTGAATGTGTTATAATCTCCATTGAAGGAGAGCTGAGAAAAATTGAGGTCCAGACAGGGCCAATGGCTTGCCTAGGATCACATAGTTAATACACCGTTGGAACTGGCATTTAAAGCCAGAATCTAATTCCCCCATTCCTTAGACTACACTATATTTCCTTCCCCCTGAACTTGACTACCTGCTTGGGCTTCAAAGGCCTTACATATGCCTTTCAGATAGTTTTGCTAAATTTCATTTGTCCTCCAGTATTTGCATTGTCCCCATCCATACTCTTCAGTATGTCCTTCTCCCTATCCCTTCCTTTGCTTACTGCCTTACTATGTGTGTCTTTAGACAAGTTACTTAACTTCTATGAGCCTTAGTTTCTTCATCTGTAAAATTAGAAAACTGAGCCAGATGGTCTCTGAGGTCCTTTCTAGTTGTCTGTCTATAATCTTTTGATCCATCCTTCCTGCAGGTCCCTATCTTAAAATCAGCTTGTACAAAACTGAACATTTTACCTCTTTTCCTAATCCCTCCCTCCTTCCTATCTTCCTCATTATTGTAAAGGCCAACACCATCCTCCCAGTCCCCCAGGCTTGAAACCTAAAAGTCATCCGGAGTTCCTTAGCATTTCTCCACACCCTACCCCTGCCATATCCAAGCTGTTGTCAAACCTGTCAACTTCACATTTGCAGCATCTCTTAAATACATCCACTTCTCTCCTCTGGTATTGCCACTACTGTGGTACAGGCCCTCATCACTTTACATCTTCATTATTGCAACAGCTTGCTGGTGGGTTGCCTGATTCAAGTCTCTCTCTACTCCAATCCATCCTCCATTCAGCCACCAAAGTTATTTTCCTAAAGTGCAGATCTGAGCAGGTCACCCTTCCCCTCAATCAATAAACTCCTGTGGTTCCCAGTCTCCTCCAGGATCAAATACAAAATCTTCTGTCATTCAAAGACCTTCATATACTAACCTCCTTCTATCTTTCCAGTCCCCTTACACCTTACTCCTGACATAGGCCCTTCTAGTCAGTGGCATTGGCCACCTCCTTTATGTTCCATGATCCCTACGTTCCATCTCTTGCCTCTGGGCATTTTCTCTGTCTGTCCCCCCATACTCTTCATCTATAATGCTTTGCTTCTACATCTCCATCTACTGACTTCCATATGGAAGTCCCTGGCTTCCTAGAAGTCTCAATTAAAATTCCATCTTCTACATGAAACATCTCTAAACCACTTAATTCTAATGTCATTCTCTGTTATTTACTTCCTATTCCTCTTGTATACATACATACATACATACATACACATATATGAGAGAGAGAGAGAGCTTGTTTATATTTGTTGTCTTGTTATTTCCTCTATTAGATTATGAATGCCCTAATTTTAAGGGCTGTCTTTTGCCACTTTTTGCATCCCTAGTACTTAGCATAATGCTTGGAACATAGTAGGTATGTTATTGTTATTGAATGGTATTGAATATCAACTCTTGACTGTCTCCCTAGGCATAGAGAATGTCACTATGAACCAAACATAATGAATCATAGAATGTCAGAACTTGGAGGGACCTGAGGGCTCATCTACTCTAACGCCCTCATTTTATAAATGAGGAATTTAAGGCCCAGAGATCACATTGTACATCCTTGGTAAAGACAAGACTAAAATCCAGTTCTGCTGACTCCCGGACACTTTTCTCTATAATTCAGCTACCTGGAATTAATACCCAGGGTCCAGGTGACTGAAAACAAGCTAAATGGGATGAGAAGTGCAGACCCAGACTCTGAGTTTCCCTGGGATCCACCTGGATTTTCACCCAGCCCAGGTGCCTGGGCCAACTCTCCTTTTTAGTATGGGCTAACAGAGATTGTTCAGGCTAAATACAACCAATCAGTAGGAAACAGCAGCTCACACCACCCCTCACCATGACTGAAGGTTGTGGCTTGTGGTTTCACTCTGCAAAATGGGGTTATTGGTGGTTTTGTGTTGAACTTTACTGAAGTAGGCCCAGCTGCTTCCATTAAAGGTTATGAGTAGGCCAGAAACTTTGGTGTGGAAAGGAGCCCAGTAGATACTTTTATCCTCTCTGGGGAATAGCACTTTATAGAAAAAGGAATATATTTCAAATGCATTTATCAATTCTGTCCGGCTACTTCTGTATACACACACTCGTTGCTTTGAATTCAGTGTTTTGAGTTTTTTTTTACATCAATAAAATTAGGATTTTCTGCTTTACATATCACCAAATAACCAATGTGGCTGAATGTCTCTGTTATAGCCTGTAACTAATTTTATATTGAATCCATGAGAAGTTGTGTCTACTTGTTATTGTTATGGTATTTTGCTATACCATCCATTTCCTGTCCCCTAACCATGACCATCCCCCAAAGCTCCATCCTAAACTTTCTCTACATTCTTTCTCTTGTTGATCTCATCTGTTCAATGGAATAAAAAATCTCTGCACAGATGATTCTCCAATCTATGTATTCAAATGCAATCTCTCTCCCGCACATCCTGCATTTCAGAAAGCATACTAGATGTCTCTGCCTGGCATCTCAAAACCAATATATTCAAGATAATGCATCCTATTTTCCATCTCCCCCCCACCTTGAGTTCTGCCTCAAATTTTCTCCTGTTGGAAATTTACATAAGTTGCAATGAGGATTTGCATAGGTGGGACTATGTGTCACTGAAATCCCCTCCAACTCTCAAGTTCTGTGATTCTATGAATGGCACAGACCTTCTCCATCACTTAAGTCTGTAGCTTCAATTATCCTTGAATCTTTCCTCTCCCTTATCTCCATTTCTGATCAGTAGTGAAATCTTAGTGATTCTGCTTTGACAGCATCTCCTGCTTCCTTTCTGTAAACTCACCTAACCACCACTTTAGTTCAGGACCTCACCTAGACTCTCACCTAGATTAGTGTAATAGCCTCTCTCTCCAATACATCCTTCATATAGAGATCAAAATAAGTTTCCCAAGGCACATGTATGATCATATCACTTTCCTCATTAAAAAAAATCACTGGTCCTTTATGGTCTCTAGGATAATTGAATTCAAGAGTATTCTAGGACAATTGAATTTATTATGTGATGAACATGTGCCTAATGCTGTGGTTGGTACTGAGAACACAAAGACAAAAATGAAAAAGTCTCTGCCATCAAAGTGCTTACATGGTAATGGATAAAAAGAGAAATCCCCTCAGTCTGACCTTCAAAGCATTTCATGAAAGTATCCCAAACTATCTTCTCAGCCTTCTTTTATAGAACTCCCCTTCAAGCAGATCTACATTTCAGCCAAACTGGCCTATAAGTTGTTCTCCATCCATTATCCATATTCCATGGTGGTTGATTATATCCAGTGCCCCTATACCTAGAATCCCTTTCCTTCCCATCTAGGCCTTGCATGATCTTTATCATCCTTCAAGGTTCAGCCTAGCTGCCACCTTTTCTTGGAACCCTTCCTCAATTGTCCTCACCATGTATTTATTCACCCACATACATGTAACATTCCCCATCTTTCTTGATCCTAAGTGGAATTCAAACTCCTTGAAGGGAAGGAGTGGTTGTTTTCTAATCTTTGTAGCTCTAGTATTGACCACAGTCCTTTGTGGTGCCATGGATAGAATCATAGAACTTGGGGATTGGAAGGGACCTTAGTAGCCAGCTAGTCTAACTCATACACAAAGGCATTTGAAACAGGTTTATTTAATTACTACTCTTTCTCTGCAGTAATGATGATTGATGATGACTTGCATTCCTAAACCACTCTCCAATTTACAAAGTACATTTCTTGCAACTATGAGAAGCACGTAGCAAAAGTGTTATTATCTCCCTGAAGCTTCAAGAGGTGATGTCCCTTGAACTCAGGCCTTCTGATTAGTTCTTTTTCTGATGTGGCAGGATGTAAGCCCATCAAGAATCAGGATCATCACCTTTAATTTTGTCCTAGGCCCTTATTATGGTCTACATGTACTGGATATTCACAGACACCTGACCCTGGGAGTATTAGAACTAAAAAAACAAAACAAAACTCAGAACCCAGAACCCAGAATGTCATTTCTAGAAGGGGTCTTGGACTAGAGGATATCAATTGTAAGAGCTGGATGGAAACTTTGAATGCAGAGGTTTAGGGACTTTAGAGATCACCTAGTTTTATCATTAAAGAAATTGAGGTCTAGAGAAGGATCCTAGCTCACAGGAGCAGGGACCTAGACTTTGAAGGGATTTCAGAACCCTTCCTGCCTTATAGATGAGAAAACTGAGACCCACTGAGGTAAGGTAACTTACCCAAAGCCACAGAATTAGTGACAGAATCAGAATTTGAACCCAAATCTCCTGACTCCCAGCGCAGGGAAATTTCTGTACCAGAATGTCAAAAAGATTGCCCTATGTACTAAAAAATATAGGAAATCAGTTCAGCTATGAGTTTTGATTGAGGACAGGCTACCCAACTGAGGTTCTTCTCGTTACAGCGACAGACTGTATTATCTCAGAGACACAGGAACAGTGTTGCTGATTGACACCCAGACCAATGACATGGTCAGCCTAATTGGCTGGCTGGGAGTCTGGGATCTGAACCTCCTCTCTGCAGAAATACTGCCTCCCTCTGTGAACACATGCCTCAGCGCTCACAAAGATTGTCTTGCTTCTGAATGCATCTGTTTGCCATGTTGTCCATCTCTGGCATGAGGATGTCAAAGGCCTTTTAATCTTGCTGACAGCTGGGCCTTAATGAGATGCCTCTGATCACCCTGGGAGGCAGCTCCAGTTCTCACCATGAGGAGGCTCCTTCCTATTTATTGTTTGCTCAGCACCTGACCTTTGATTCTGGAGGACAGGACAAATTAGAGCTGCAAAGGTCTCTATAGAGCATTTTTTCCAACTCTAATTCATAAAGGGGGAAACTGAGGCTCAGAGAGGAGAAAGGACTTGTCTGAGCTCACCCAGACAGTACAGGGTAGAATTGGCATTCAAGTCCCAGACCTCAGACTCCATAGCCAGTGATCTCTCCACTCCACCACTGAGTTGGTATTTCCATTTTTTACCAGAAGACCAGTCTTGTTTGCTGTGCAAAAATTGTTATCTAACCAAAAATTTTCCTTGCACATTAGAATTAATTATATGTTCCAGATTTCTCTCATCAAAATAGAAAAATATTTTATGTTTTTGGTGTTATAGACCTCTTTGGCAATCTGGTGAAGTCTATGGACCTTTTCTTAGAAAAAAAATGGTTTTATATGATTGAAAAAAATGCTTAATTTCAGTTAGAAGGTGGTGAAAATAAAGATATAATGTTTTTCCCATCCAAAGTTCCAGACTCTGAAATCTATCCACAACCTCCAAAGGAGGTGTTTCATATATTTGGTGTCATGGACCCCGTTAGTAGTCTGGTCAAGTCCGTGGATCCCCTTCTCAGAAAAAATGTTTTTAAGTTATTCAAGGAATGCTAGTTAGAATAGAAGTTAGCAAAAATAAAGATATAATATTTTCCCCCACCTATTCAAATCTGTGTATCCAAAACCCCAAGATGTTCATGGACCCCAGGTTAAAAACTCCCTAACCAAAAATTAAAGCATTTAAAAAAAATCTGAAAGGATGATGTCAGGAGAAGAAAAAAGACTTTATAAGGAAAAAGCTTTATAATTTTAGCAAATATCCAACTTGGTATTGCTAGCACCTAATGGTATTAAATAATCACATTCTAGTCTCAGTCACACCAAGAAGAAATGAAATTCCTCCCTTGGACATTTGGGTCAGTGTATGGAGGTTTGCTTGCCTTGGTCTTTAGAGGCAGGGAAAAATCTTTGAGGTTTCCCTTAAAAGATAAATGAAGGAAAAAGCATATATGAAGGACTTCCTGTTGGCCAAGCACTATGTTAAGTACCAAGGTTACAAATATTAATAAAATAGGGACTGTCCCTGTCCTGAAGGATCTTATATTCTAACAGGGAAAGACAACACACATAGGGGAGAAATGACCAGGAAAGGGAGTTTTGTTCTGGGGAAATGAAAGCAAAACTATAGTATTTTAATTACGTCAAAACACTTTCCTCCTGACAACCTTGCAAGGTACAGGTACAAATAATATTATCCCCATTTTATAGATGAGGAGTTGAGAAGGAAAGTGATTTGTCCATGAGCCAACATGCAAAAAACTATGTACATATGTAAGATATGTAAAAAGTAGATGGTCCTTTCAGAAGGGAACCAATGGGGTGAGGGCAGGGGATAGGAAAGCTCATGTGGTGCTATGTAATTGATAAAATACTTCATATACAACGTATCATTTGATGTTGAAAGAACACCAAACTGGGAGTTTCAATTTCTGATTTCCCAATTCTGTTGTTGGTAGTGTGACCAGTAAAGGCAAGTTATTTCTACTCTCTCTATCTCAGTTTACTTATTATTATAACAGGGTTACTAATACCCTGGGGTTGTTGTAAGTACCTTGTAAGCCTTAAAGTTCTATTTAAAAAAATTAATTTAATTCTATTAAAAAAAGTTTTAAAACTCTATGCCAAAGCTAGTTATTATTATCTGTAATGATAATGAAACTGAGCAAATCACTCCCCACTCTAAGTCTCAGTTCTCTCATCTGTAAAATGGAGTGAATAACATGTTTACCAACTACCCCAAAGGAAAAAGCCTGGTGAATTGCGTAAACTATTGAGATAGGAGATGTCACAAAAGTCTGGCTGAGAATAGACACTGGAAAGATTTTATTTGTCATTGTTTACTCCTCTATCTACCTTTCAACACCTGCCATGGAGGTAGCTACAGAGGGAAAGCACAGAACTAAGAAATTGAAGTAGAAATGGATCTGAGATCTCATTCTTCTTAGGTTATAGAGGAAGAAATGAAAGCTTGAAGGAATGTCCCAACAGTGGAGAAGAGCAAATGAACTGACTTTCATTTTTTAAAAAAGGTTAGTTTTTGAAAACTACAGGCCAGGGAACTTGACTTCAGTTCCTGGAAGAAAAATAAACAGCTAGAACAAATGATTAAAGGAATGACTTGTGAGCTTTTAGAAAAGGGAACTTTGATTACCCCAAGTCAGCTTTCTAAAAGACAGGTCATGTAAGACTAACTTCATTTCCTTTTTTCCAAGATTACAAGAATATTTGATTTAGGAAATGTATTAGGCATACTTCAGAATCAGATTTCAGGAAAACATTTGACAAAGTCTTCCATGTAATTTTTGTGGAGATGCATATATGAAGTGAGGGGATATTTAAGGACCTCAGTCATAACAGCTTGAAATCAGATTAGAGAGAGGTCTCTAGTGGAGTGCCCTTGGGATCTGTGCTTTGCCCTTTTCGAGTTGACAACTTTATCAATGCTTTGTAACGTGGCATAGATGCCATGCTTATCAAGTTTTCAGATGATGCCCAGCAGGGAGAACTGTATGAGGTATTAGATTACAGAATTTAAATCCAAAAAGATCTCAAGAGGCTAGAAAAAGAGACCAAATCTCACAACGTGAAATTGCAGAAAAACAGATATAAAGTTATACATTTGACATTTAACAGCATGCCACCACCACCACCGACAACCAACCGCAGATGTATAAGATTGGGGATACATGGCTATGCAAGAGTTCCTGGAGGGCAAAAAAAGACCCAGAGGTTCTAGCAGAATGTAAACTCAATATGAGTCAAGTGTGTGTGTGTGTGTGTGTGTGTGTGTATATAACAGCAGCAGAAAGCTTAATGCTACCCTAAACTACATTAAGAGATATAAAATGTTTGGAATGGAATCCATGGTGGTCCTGCTCTTGTCTGTCAGCCTCAGGAGTACCAGGCTCAGATCTAGGCACCTTTGAGGAAGGTGACTGATGGATTTGCCGGCAGGCATGCTGGGGAAAGCTCAGCTCAGGCTCCCCCTTCTACAAGTCAGTTTCTCCTGGTCCCTCTTAGTTTTAATGCTCTGTCCCTTTCCAAATTATCATGGATGTAGTAGAATGTGGGCTCCTCTAAGTTAGGGACTGGTTTGTTTTGTCTGTATCCCAACCATTTAGTATAGTGCCTTGCGCATCCTATAGTTCATCCTTGCTTGTTGAATAAATAAATGGCGGAAGGACTTGAGATCAATGAGGATTGACTGAAGGAACCAGGGGAGAAAGACAAAGACAAAGACAACTTTCAGGGATCTGAAAGTCCATTATGTGGAGCCTTATTCTGCTTGGTCTCAGAACTATGAACAATGGGTAAAAGTTATGGAGAGGCAGGTTTTGGTGACTTGGTGTAAGGAATAACTGACTTCCAACAATTAGCCTTGTAGGAGTGGAATGAGTAGCCACAGAAGACAAGAGGTTACTCCTTATCTGAAGTATTTAAGAAATGCTTGGATGACCTATTGTGGCAGGAGAAGGGATTTTTGTTCAGGGATGGGGTGGACTAGATTGGCTTCTGAGATCCCTCCAATGCAATGGAAGATTCTATGGGGAAGTTTTGCAGGGCACTAGAACAACTGAGAACCCCTTTTACTCCCTCCCTCCCCAGTCCATTAACAGAGCAGAAGGAATATGCATGGGGGCAATTTATTTTATAGGATTTTAGGTTTAGAAAGCACCTTCAAGATCATCTAACCTAATACTTCTATCTTACAAATGAGCAAACTAAGTCTCAGAGAGGAGAAAGGATTTGCCCAAAGTCATACCAAGGGTAAATATCAGCCAGGATTGAAACTGCCTTCTGAGTTTAAATGCAAGGTTCATTTCCATTCTGCCTCTTTCTTCGTCTGCCAAGTGAGAAACGCCAAGTCTATAGGGCAGGGGAAGAGGGCAGTCATTGTAAGGAAACTTTATAAAGCTTCTATAGGCTCCTTGGGCCACTTTAGGGACAAAACTTAACCTTTTATAGTTTGAACTTTGCCCATTCAGGAGCAGACTTCACATTTATAACTGCATTTCTATGAAACGGAGCATTCTCTATACCATTGTTTCTCCTAATGGTAAGTTTCCAACAGACTGATTAAGTTAGATGGGGGCATGCCTGGATTGCCTTACCCACCTACACGATAGTCATCCCTTTAAGAGGCATGAAAAACCCTTCCCTGATCACATATGCCTAACCATAGCTGGAGTCAATATTTTAAAAATTGAAATGCCTCCCTAAAAAATTAGAACACGAGTCCTTGTATAATTGTAATTCCACTAGCTGTAGTTAATGTTAACTAGACTTCTAGAAAAAGTGCTCTGTGTGCTGACCCAAGTCCTTACCTGCCTTTACAGCCATTAGTGTTTTTAAGCTTGACTTGGGGGAAATTACTGTCAGTGGTTATAGTTACAAAATACTTCAAAAAGGAATAATGGCTCTTAACAGTTTCTTTGTGGTTTAACAGAAGAAGATCTAGATTTGAAGTTAGACGATTCAGAGCCAAATCCCAGTTCTGCAGCTGGATGACTTTGGGCAAGTTACTTATCCTCTTGGGGTTCTGTTGCCCCATCTGTAAAATGGGAGGGTTAGGGTCGATGCCCTCTAAGATCCCTTTCACCTCTAATTCTATGATCCTATGTACTCTGTAAGAAAATTAATATAGGGATAATTATCTTCATTTCATAAATGAGGTCAATAGAACCAAGTAGAGAGATTAAGTGAATGGCTCAGGGTCACACAGAAGTGTCAGATATTCTGATTCTAAGTGTCAGAATAACAACTAATGTTAATTAATTGTTCTTATATATAATAACTAGATATCATATATAATATTGCCTTCCATCACCAATCTCCATTTCCTAGACAATACTCCCCTATGTGTATCCTCTCCCCTACTAGGATAGAACCTTCTCAAGAGGATGGATCATCTTTGTGCTTGTTTCTGTATTCCTAGCACCTAGCTTGGCACACGGTAAATGCCTAATCAATGCTTCTTCCTTCATTCACTTTAAAATCCCTTCCAGCTCTTAATCTATAACTTCTGACAACTCCCATTTCCATAATGATTTAAGGTTTACAAAGCACTTTTTTCACAACAGTCCTATGGGGTAGGTAGAATAAGTATTATGTTCATGTTACAGATAAAGAAACTAAGACCAAGGTCAAGCAGCTACTAAAAGGAGAGCTCACATTCAAACTGAAGGAACTGTCTCCTTCGGTATGGGCACCCTCACCACCAACACAAATGCCATGTGCCATGCCTTGGGAGATGACTTTTATAAACTGCTTCATTCCACTGCTCTGGGTGGCTCTGCAGACTAAGCTAGGCTGGTGTCTGGACCATGGACACATGGCCCATTGTTGAACTTGTCCTTGGACTCTTTTCAGCTTGTTTGGACCTTCTACAGCTTATATTCTGGTGGAATAAACTTCAAGAGGTCATGGTCACCAAAAAGACATCAGAAAAGGATCACGACTTCAGTCTTGGGCATCACCTTGTCCAACCCCTTCATTTGGTTCAGAATTTTTATATAACTTGCCCAACATCACCCAGAAAGAAAGTAGAAAATGAGTTGAAACATTAAAGCAGATGAATTAATTTGAAAGCATTTTGAATTTGATCAAACTTCTTTGGGTATGGCACAATTAATAACAGATTCTTCTCTCCCCACCAAAACAAACCCAACTACTTTGCAGTCTAAATTCAGCCAACTTCACGCCCCCTGAAAAAAAACCCAACAGTCCATGTGTTTGTGTGTGTTATCTTAGCCATAAAAATACACCCTATGGATCTTTCCTAGGCTCGTATACTTTATCATCCAAGTGGAATTGTCCACTGACAAATTAAATGTAATGGAAAGAAAAATGACCTGGGACTCAAGAGATTTGGATTTTAGTTGTGCTGTTAACTGAGCCTCAGTTTCCTAGTCCACAAAGTGATGACATTAGGTGAGATGATCTCTATGGCTTCTTATGACTCTAAGTCCTATGTTAAGCTAAGGGAACCTCACGACTTTACCATAATGTGTTGGATGAGGGTGGAAATGGGAGACTGGACTAGTGACTTCATCAACTGCAGAAAATGCTCAGATGGGGAAATTCTCTCTATCAGTATAAATCAACACCTTCTCTGCAATTTAGGGAAAGGGGAAAGTAAGCATTAATTAAACGCCATGCTAAGCACTTGACAAACATCCTCTCATTTTGATCATCACAACAACCTCATTTTACTGTTGAGAAAATTGAGGAAAAGGTTAAGTGACCTGCTTAGGGTCATGCAGCTAGTGAGTGTCTGAGATCAGATTTTAATTTAAGTCTTCCTGATTCCATGCCATCTAGCTGCCTCTAAGAGTGTTAAAGGTTACCCTATGCATTGAGAGGTTAAGTTGAGTGACTTGGCTAGATCATGTAACCAGGATGGTCAGAAACTGAATCTGAACCTAGATTTTTCTGGTCCCAAAGGTAGCTTTCTTGTCATCATGTTTGGTAGCTTTGACCATCCTGTGTTCTATGTTCTAACATCCTTCCCAGATCTGACAGTCTGTATATTCAAAGGTCTTTTCTAGCTCTGACATTCTATGAATTTCATGAAATGATTTCCCCAGCCAGTCCAATACACTTATCCTACCTAACCTGTTTATCATCATCTTGATTGATATCATGTAAGTGAGGAAGTCTAGACAGAGCTTCCTTGTCTGCTCCAGGTCTAGATAGCAATGATTTGATCTGTTGGAGAAACCCCCCTCCCTCACCCTCTGCCATACTGAGTATGCTACATTGAGGCTGCTCTAAATTTTAAAGAATTTAGTGGCATAATTTCCAAAGCAATAGTCCAAAAGTCCCTGACTGTGCTTACAACTTCCAAGGCTGATTTCATCTTTAGATATGAACATTCCTACCAATACAAAGCACAGGGTTGAAAACTGGGGACTGAATGCAGTGGAAGAAACATAGCTAAGAAATCTTTGGTTCCTGGTTCAGGTCTGATGGGCTCAGCAGTGAGAGAGGAGGAAGTTTGCTCTGGAAACTGGGGTAACATAGGAGAATGGTTTCGGACTCAGGAGAAGCGAGTACACATCTGGGCTCTGATGCAACATGTCAGCATTCCGATTCTCCATTTCATCATCTGTAAAATGGGGGTAATAATGTTTATACTCCTTACTTCCCAGAGCTATTCTCAGAAAAATGCTGCAGAGACTTTAAAACAGGGACTCTTAACCTTGTTTGCATCATGGACCCTAATACAAGGACATATTACATTTCTCTTTAGAGGCAAGGGAAAATAAAGATGTATATTTTTCCCCTTTAAAGTTCAAAGACCCCAGAAAAATGACTACAGATATTGCTTGGAGGGGAGAGTGGTCTGTGAATACCAGGAAAATAACCTGTTCCTTGTAGTGCTATAAAAATGTTAGTTATATTTGTTCTGCCTTGCCCTTCCCCAGGACAGAGGGATGCTGCAAGGAGTCAGCATACATGATGGATAGAATGTTGGCTTTGCATGGAAGACCTGGGTTTGAATTCCACCTCTGATACTTACTGACTGGGCAAATAACTTAAAACTCTCTTAGTTCATTGTTTCACGATCCTGTGTGCCAAGATAAGTGCTAGGAACATAAGAACAATGATGCCTGCAGCTACCAATTACTTCAGGCAGATGTTCTGAGGATCAAATGAGATAATGGATAGAAAGCTCTTTGCAGACTTTAAGGAACTATATGAATGTCAAATTTTTTAAAATATTATTGTTATTTTTGACAAAGTACTGAGGCAAAAAGAAGAGGAACCTTTCTGAGGGAGCACCTTTCCTGGTGCAGAATCTTTCTGGCATTTACGTACTCCCCAGCCCCCTTCACAAGCCATTTTGGGAAGGAGGGAAGGGTGGCAGCATTCCTTGGAATGGTAGGCTCTGGCCTACAGAAGGGGCAGTACCTCTAACGAGGTCCTTTCTAACGGGCATTTCATGAAGTTGCCCTGTGCCGTAGGGGAAGAGATTGCTCTGGCAGAGAGCAGAGGAGTTATAAAAGTGTCAAGGTGTTATAAATGTCCCGATGATGGAGGCCAGTTGTTATTTGCCGGGTAGTGAGGGAGGATGGCTAATGATGTGCAGCGTGTAAACTGTTTGCTGCTCTAATCCATCTGTGAGGAGGGGAGTGAAAAAGAGGGGAGAAATGCTGGCGAAATTACTTGGACAGCTGGAGATAAAGTGGATACTGATGGAGTTATCCAAAGGTAAAGTCGGCTCCAGGAGGAGGCAGGCAGACAGGCTGCTTTTGCTTTTGGACAAAAGAGTCTGATTAAATGTTCCCACTCCTCTCGGCACCCCATCCTGCAGTGGTGTTGCTGACAGGCCGGATGCTCTGGTCTGCAACGCTATCGGGGCAAGGCCTACAGGGAGATGAGGCTAAACCCACATAAAAACCAGGCTCCCAGACTGCTCCAGAAAACTCTATCCAATGCTGAGCAGCCATTTTATTAATTCAACTCTCTTTTATAGGCTTTTTATATGGGACATTAACCATACAACTCCACTACCTAATTAAAAGGGGCTCTTATCAATTTGCTGGACAGTTGCTTATTAAAAAAAATAATAAAACACCACCCCGAACCAACTGCTAGAAAGAGGTAAACATTAGAGATTACCAGGCACCCAGATGAGAGTATTAGTTTATAATCACCTCTCCTATAAACAGGCTATAAACTCGTAAGACAACAGGACTGGAGGTACTAGAAGAAAAAGTTTCTGTTTCCAGAAGCCTTCCCCTTTTTAAAGTCATTCCCTCTTCATCTCTGTTGTGAAGCCTTCCTTGGGTATCCATGGGGCATCCAATTGAGGGATCCCCCCCAAAAATGGTGAAAATAACTTGCTCTTTTCCAGTTTTCTTAGAGACATTGTGGAGTCCTTCTCTACCCCTGCCATTTTCACATTGTACCTAATAAATTTATTTGAATATATAGATATTTTTTGAATATATGGCTATATGAATATACTTATTTGAATATGTTTCATATCTCCCTCCTACTGTTTTAACTCTCCAAGTAGATAATAAGTTTCTCGAAGGCAGAGACCTTGTCATTTTATATCCTCAGTGATAAGCACAGAATTGCAAACATAGCAAATGCTTAATATGTGTTTAAAAGTTCAGTTCAATCCACCTGGCATTTGTTGAGCACCTACTGTATGCCGGGCGTGGTACTGGGTGTTGGGTATACAAAGACAACAATGAAAATAGCCCTTGTCTTTAAAAGGATCACAAAATCATAGATAATAGAGCTGAAAGGGACCTAAGAGATTCACTGAAACCAATTCTTCCTTTTACGGATGAGGAAACTGAGGTAAAAGTGACTTGCCCTGGGACATACATAGTACTAGTCTATATGATTCAAACTCAAGTCCTCTGATTCCAAATCCGTTGTGCTATGCTGGCTGTCTTGCATATGGACTTTAAACTTGTCAGCCAACAATAAGAACTTATATTTGGATAGCTCTTTGTTCAGTATTTTGTGTTGTGTCTAACTCTGTGCCCTCTTTTAGGGCTTTCTTGGCAAAGGTACTGGAGTGGATTGCTATTTCTTTCTCCAGCTCATTTTGCAGATGAGGAAACTGAAGCAAACAGGGTGAAATGACTTGCCCAGGGTCAGCTAAGTAAATGTCTGAGGCCAGATTTGAGCTCCGATCTTCCAGACTCCAGGCCCTCTATCCATTGTACCACCTAACTGCCCTTACTCTTTAAGATTCCTCCCAACACCCTGTTGGTGGTACAAATATTATCTCCATTGCAAGAGAGACTTTGCTGGGTAAAATAGCTAACAAAATGTCAGAGCCAGGATTTGACTTTAGCTGATTTCTGGTCCTATGTGCTTACTACTACTGAAAATATCATACTTCCTCAAGGATTAAATGTTCAGGAAGAAAAATTTCTCTTTCAAGAGAGTTCCCTAGTACATTCCATGATGACATGTTTAAAACGGGTTACCCTGCATCCTCCTGATGGCTGATCACACACAAGTAATGTGCAACTATCTTTCCCCCCTTTTTCAGGAAAGACATTCTTCCAGAAACTGTAGCCTATAGGTATAGCCTGAATGCAAAGAAGAAGTAATTACCAAGTGGGACCACAAGTCAAGGTGAATGGAGCTGAAAGAACACTCAAAGTCAAGAGTGTGTATACCAGGGGATCTATGTCCCAAGGATCCAAGATAAGAGGGCACTTTGTTTTCTACTGCTCCCATCAGGATTCTAGGCACATGCTTATACTCTACTTCATTGTAGAGTCCACCCAAGCAATGACCACAGATCTTCTCGGGTCCCATTATGCTCCATACCATGACCATGTTGGATTGGGACATGGGGTGGTGGAGGACACCAAGAGTAAGTAAGAGATGGAAAATGGCTCTCAGAAGAGAGGGAAAGATTGAAAGAGGAGGGTATAGTGTGATACAGTAGGAAAAAATGCTAGCTCTGGAGTTTAAAGACCTAGATTCTAATCCCACCTATGATGCTTACTATCCATGTGATTTTGAGCAACTCACTTAACTTCCGTGGACTCCAGTTTCCTCAGTTTCCTCATCACTCTCTCTCTTTCTCTCTTCCTTCTTTCCTTTTTGGAGGCAATCCAGGTTAAGTGACTTGCCTAGGATTACACAGTTCTTAAGTGTCTGAGACCAGATTTGAACTCAGGTCCTCCTGGACTTCAAGACTAAGTTCTCTGTCTACTGTGCCATTTAGCTACCCCTTCTTCATCTGTTAAATGAAGTGGCTGAATTAAATGGTCTCTGAGGTTCCTTTCAGCTATAGATCCAAGATCATTTGATACTGTGAGGATAAGAAAGCAAGTCCAGGAAAAGGGCCTGATAGGAACATGACAAACTCATTGATCATAGAGTCAGAAGCTTTACCCTTACAACCCTGGGTAAAAACAAAGGTAGGACTGTCTCTCTGGGTTCCATTTTGAGAAGGATGGAAACAAGATATGTGATCTTTCAGCTATGAATGCTATGGTCTTACGACACATGTCCATGAAATGAGAAGGTTCGTCAAACCCTCAGAAATCTAGTTTCACCTTATTCTTTGTGGTCAAATCAAGTATAGATGGTAATAATTAAGAAGTGTGGCACAATGGAATAAATATCAGATTTTAAATCAGAAGACTTGGGTCTGAGCTCTGGCTCTGTGACCTTGGGTAAATCTCTTAATATCTCTAAGCCCCAATTTTTCATCAACAAAATGAGAATGGTGATATTTACTATACTTAATGTGAGCAGCGGTTGGGAGGAAATACTTTTCAAGTAATGGAAATGAGAGTTGTTATTATTATTAAAATCATTACCAAAATCCAATCAAAAGACATTTTCATTCATTCAATAGAATCTTATGTGTTCAAAGCCCTAGTGGAGACTTTTTTTTAAGTCTAGATAAGACAGCGATCTGACCAGGGTTTGAATCCCACCTTGGATGCATTCTGGCTTTGACTCTGAAAAAGTCATTTTACCTCTCAACATCCCAGGGAACTCTCAAAAACTATAAAGTGCTACCAATTCTGATCATTGGGAGAGGGATTTTCCTTGCTAGAATTTCACAGCCTCGTAGTAGAGGGAAAACATATGCAGATAACTACCCTGTAAGAGATGGGATTATAAAATAATTACAGAAAGAAGAAAAACAATCATGCTGGGAGGTCTGGGCGAGAATTGTTACTAGAGCCTTGTTTTTCTTAATATCTGTTTCAATGCAATAACTCAGACTGAAGTTACTGACTTTCCTCCCCTCCAGTCGAGAACCTTCCTTCTCTAAAATTGGTTGCAGCTTGTCAGACTGGTCTAGTTCAAATATTTATCTACCAACTTCTCCCTCCTCTCCAAACAGGGAGCAGCAGGTTCCTCTGGGGTGTCACATTCATTTCGCCTCTGGAAAATCAAGGGATAAATGGTTTCCAGGTAGTCAAGCTGGGCACCACAACCACACTGTTGGAGCATAGAAATGAAAAACAGGCCCCCCTCAAGGGGATGAGGCTCAGGGCCCTGCCCTGCTAGCCCAGCCCCTCAGATGGGCCCTCCTCAAGGTTGGGCAGCATTCCGAAGCAGCAGATCTGCCAGAAGCTGACAGCAACTCAGGAAGAGGCAGGGCCCCAGAGTTTCTGGATTCTAACCACCTTCAGGGTGAAATTTGCAGTGAACTCTGACTTCAGTTTCTCTTCTTCTGGTGCCCCTTTGGGCTGTAGCCTACATTAAGTCACATTAGAAATGTGGTCCAGAGACCCAAAGACTGTTCAAGTGCAGCTAATCCAGTATAGAGAGAATCAAGGGCCATTCAGAGGTCTCAGCCTCTGGGTCCAAGGAGATCAAGCTTGCCCTCAGGCCTGTCCAGGATTCCCTGAGTTCATGGGACTTACGCTTTTACTTTTCAGAAGGAGAAGCAAAAGTCTGAGGCAGACATATGCACACCAAGGGGAAGGGGAAGTAAGCCTTATTTTCCTCCGGTCATCTGACCAGGGAAAAAGAAGCTTCTGGAATGTGGGGTTTCAATGAACCAAATGGAGACTGGCAATCAGAAGGTATGGCTGTAGCCAAGGACCAGAGATCACCACCATCAAGACTGAGTATCATCCTGATGCTTGTAAAACCTAACAAAAGGGAAAATATTAACTCTCAGAGATGGGAAAGGTCCTCAGGGGGCTTCTAATCCCATCTGGAACTAACCAGGACGTTATCTAGCCTCTGTTTGACAAGCTCCAGTTGTGTAGTGGGTCGAGTACTGGACTTTTCCTAGCCAAGGGACCCTACTTAACCTCTCTCAGTTTCAGTTTTCTCATCCATAAAGTCAGAAGGTAGAACTCATTGGCTTCTAAGTTCTCTTCCAGCTCTAAATCTACCATCCAACAATCCTTTGGTGATGGAGAATCTTCGAGCCAATCCATTCTGTCTAAACTTTCTTAAACCAATGCTATTAACTACCAACTTTTGGACACTTCTTTGCTTCATGATGCAGGGGAAAAGTCAGTTTCCTCATCAGTCAAATGGGACTAATAGTACCTGTGACATCTATTTCACAGTGTTGTTGTGAATGTCAAATGAAATAATATATTGAAGTTCTTTGCAAACTTTAAAGAACTAGACAAGTGTCCTCTACTTGGTATCTGCTTAGTATATCAGTCCTTCACATGTACATGTTTGTTGATTGACTGATGTTATAGGATAATTCGTATAGCACCCAGAGAATGACTGGGATGGTAAAGAGCCTCTGGCAACATGCCACAAAGAGCCTTTCAATAAAACACTTGAGGACAGGCATCACAGGAGTCAGTGATCATCTCTGCTCTCCTTCCTCTGCCCCATATCCTAGGCTTACAATGCATCCTTCATGGTACTTGAAGTCAGAGGGAATGCTCAAGACTACTTAGATCAATGCTTTATTTTACAGATGAGGAAACTCTTGAATCATAGAAATTAAATGGCTTGACATGAAGGCAGCAATTGTTTGCAATCGTCTTCTGTCTGTCTCTACCCACCTTTTCTTTGAATCAGATTTTCCCAGTTCTTTCAACACAGAAGCCATTTCACTGTTTATGTGTGTGTTTTAAATGTGTGGGTCTATCTTTTGCACACATATATGTAGATAGGTAGATAATCAAGTAACTAGTTTGAATGCTTTGTTTTCCTCTTAACTTTAATGTTCAACTCAACAACTCCTTATTAAGTGCCCTTTATGTACACAGAGCTGGGCTAGGTGTTGGGCTCCTTTCTAATAAAGTCCCTACATAACTGGGTTTCTTTTTACCACAATAAAACTCTTTTCCCAGTGACATCATTACTCAACTCAGGATCATGGGTCGCTGGCCCTTGACATCTAGGGCCACTGAGCTCTCCATGAATTGGCAGCTCCAGGCAGGGAAAGAAAGACATTTAAGGACATAATACTATAAATAAGAGCCACCATACTTTGGAATAATTAATAATAATATAATAACAATAATTTCCTGGCCACTTCCAAACAATGCTGATGTGCACATATAACCCCTGCCACCGTTCTGTATTTTTTCAGTGAGATAGCAAAGTCCTTGAGAGCAGGAACTATCTTCGATGCTTGTATTCATGTACCTACCCTTAGCACAGTCCTTGGTACATAGAAAGCACTTCATAGTTCCACTTCCATTCATTCTTTCACTCATTCATCATAATAAAAATAATAAGTAACACTTTAAGCACTTTAAGGCTTACAGAGCATTTTACGGCTATGATAAAAATAACATTTCTATAGCATTTACTGTGCCAGCTTTTACAATTATTTATAATATAAATATTATTATATTTGCATATATGTATAATTATATCATAGTATATAATGTATGATATTTATATATAATATATTACATATATTTGTATATTAATACAAATATAATGCAAATATTATCATAAAAACAAATCTTATTATATATATAATTATAATATAATTATTATCTTATTTGATCCTCATAATGACCCTGCAAGGTAGGTGCTATTGTTATCCCCATTTGACAGATAAGGAAACTGAGACCATGAAAAGTTAGATAGTTTTTTCCCCAGGT